>NC_052054.1:111132349-111494224 GCF_903992535.2 Arvicola amphibius | reverse complement strand
AGACCCATTTACCCCAGTACATAGACATGCATGTTCAAAAGCACTGACACAAAACTGGTATAGTTTTATAACTATTTTAATACCTCATAATTTGGTGATTGTACAAAGCAGGGAAAAAGGAAGTTACACTAGCTTAAAAATAAAGGGCACTTTAATCTTTAGTTAATAATTTCTAAGTGAATAGGTCAGTTGATCAGAGTATTATATAGTGATGTTAATGAGTTTAGGCTCAGACGCAGGGTTACTAGCTTTACAGAAGTGGGGGCACCCAACCTATTTCATCATCATCATTATCATCATCATCACTTATGCCTGGCAATGCTTAGGCATGCATGGGCAGCCTGTTTATGGTAGTTCTCCAGCTGGAGAAAGTAGGATGGGTAGGAAGTGAGCAGTTACTGCAAACTTATAGGGGGGTACCATACTAAGAACTGTTTCAGTGAGAGCATGCCACCTGCTCCTCAGGAAATGAAAGCTTCAATCTTCTAACCAAGGTCACAGATGAAAAATAACCTCCCATGAGAATTGCAATGTACTTGCCCTCAACTGCCACTGGATCCTGAGGCTAGAGAATGGAGTCTTGAGTAAATCAATAACAGGCTGTTTCCATGTAGACTGAAAACATCACCGTCTACTGAGTAGTCTATAAAGGACAGGCACATCTTGACAACAGTAGGGGCTGGAAGGTGGTGTTAGAGCTAGGGGAGTCTCTGATTCTTTAACCTTGAAAACTGATTTTAAAAACTTGTAGGTTTTAAATACTTAAATTATGCAATATATGGTGCCAACTTGATGAGGGAGCTAATACCTATTTAACTTTTTACTGCATAATTCTATGAATGCTCATTACTGAAAAATAACCCAAAACTTACACTGGGGAATTAGGGAATCAAGAGTATGACATTCTTCTGGAAGTTATGTTAGATTATGTAGACACTCTTCAAACCAAAGGCTAAAAATAGAATCCTTTCAAGTCATCTTGATTGTTAATGGCCAGGTCAATGGTTTATACTTATGATCATAATTCACAAAATCGACTATACACATTTCAATTTCTGCTACCCAGACTAGGTCAACTATATAACCCATGGTTCTAGTAGAACAAATTCCAAGCCCATTCAGTAAGCACTTTTTACTTAGCCATCTAACACTGCTACCTAAATTTGGACTAGTTGAAGTCACTAAGCTGAGTTTCTAAGCTCACTCTTAGCAACAGTCCTTAATTCAGACACCATAGTTCTCTCTCTACTGTAGAGGTGCCATGACTGACACTACTCTCCCAATGAGGACTAGGCTGTGACAAATGTGACGTGACGACCCTATTTTGTTATGAAATTCCTTGAGAAACACGCTGTTTTAACCAATTGAAGTCTAGTAAATACAAGGATATGAAAGGGTCTTGGAACTTTGCTCATCACATGGATATTATTACCCGATTAGTGAAACTGGTAGTTTAACACAAGTAACCTAAACAATGGTTCCCAAACAGCTGTCCCAGGGCCTCACCTTGCACCTAGAAGTGCATTGTCTTCAGATGGGCAACTCCCCCACCCCAAGCTTCCTTTGGATGCCGGTGAGCAATTTGGGTAAAATTTTAGGCCTGGCTACTCTTCTTGAGTTTTTAGTTCTTGGAAGTCTTCTCCAACCTTGGTAACAACCAATAAACCTTCACTCCCTTGAAATGGACTGTTCCTTTAATGGGCTCAATTCAGCTGAATATGGACACCTTCTAACAAACAATACTTTTTTTTTTTTTGCTTAAAAATTGCTTTTCTTAGGAATATTGCAAAAACATTTCGTGGGCAACATCTGAAACTGGACCAAGATCTTCACCAGGCTCTCCAGCACCCCTTTCATTTAAACATCACAGTTGCAATGTCTTCTTGTTTTATTACACACATGCTGTGCCGTTTGCTGCATCAGAACACACTGAAATTGTCTTTACCTCACTCCATACAATGCTTTTTAGCTAAACTCACTCTTGTTTCATTTCAATCTTTAAAACATCAGGTCAGTAGTTACTTCACAAATCTAGGCTAATGTATAGAAAATTAACTCCATAGGTATTGAGATCTGACATTGAGCTTTTTTTTTGCAAACAATAGTAAAGAGTATACGCCAAGATGCACATTACAATTTTATATGCATGCTGTTTCAGTATCAAAGCACTATGTCAACACAAACTTTTACCACAATATATGACAAGAAAAATCTGTGAAATCCAAATTCAACTTGTACATATCACGGATTCCTGGAGATGGAAGATGAACAATTATTAAAAACACAGGCTTTAGAATGAACACAGGCTTTAGAGCGAGACTTGTGTCCAAATTCTAGCAGCACACTTAGTGGGATTTTGCACACATCTCTTTTTTTCCAGATTCTCTCGTTTTTCTGGTTTTAAAATCAGCAAAAGAAACTGGGTCCTAGAAGTTGCAGTGATGTTAAGCATCAACAAATTTGTGCATTCATCTTTTAACATGTAAATCCCCACATGGTTGGCACACTTCTGCACCATACACGCTAATTGTAGTAAGATTATTTACCCTATTCCCAGGAAGGGGGACTACTTCAGAAGAAATTTTCACTGAAACTAAAACAAACTTCATTAAGTAGATTATGACAAGACTATCCATGATATGAAAATAACATTTAGCATCAATTTACAGCCATGCATTTCGATTTTTTTAAAAAGTATTATATTCTACCTTCAGATGGTCATCAGAATTAAAACACAATGAAGATGAAAGAAGAATGAGGGTCTGAGCTAGGAAGTAATGAAAATGGTATACTGAATAGAATCTTAGAGCCAACAAGGTCTCTATACTGTTCACTTACACAAGAGCAGACTGGGTAATTACCAGTTGTATTAAATGTACCAAATAAAGCTCCTAAATTGGTACTTGAAGGCGCAACCTTAAGTTTTCCAGGTAAACTGTCTACATGCTTTTGTTGATGCCGGAGCGAATTTTGCTGCACAAATTTTAATTTAGGAAGCTCAATGCTTCTACGACCTGCCACATTTGGGGCTTAGAGTGCCATATCCCCCACACCAGATCCTCCTAAAGCACTCATTCAGAAATCACAACAGGGAAAAAAAATTGGAGAATCACAATCTTGGCACTGCAAGAACTATGCATATTAAAGTTTTATGCTATGTGAGTTGTAAACTTTATTAGAATGTTGAAACTTGATTTCATTAACTAGAAACACCGCACACAATACTAGGAGCTTCTGGTGTACTTTAAGTCTAACACCTCAAGGCATTTCAGCATGGCACACTCAGGAACAAGTTAGATGCAACTATCAAGAATGAAATTACTTACGTCAAGTTACAAATGTGCCATTTAAATATTTTGTTCAAGTTCTCCCAAGAGCTAGCTTCATAACCAGTTATTACATTGTCATTTTGTGTCCTATACCTTCTGGATTTGGTATTAAAAAAACCATGCAATAAGGAGCTTGTAAAATATACTTACCTTGTAACCCCACACACTAATTCTTGTAACTAAGAATTTTAGAGTTTATTTTCCTTTAAATGGACATTTTCCAAAATAGTAGCCATCTTATCCTTGCTTCTGGTCTGATGTTGGCATCAGCAAATATTGGCCAACAAAAACATGCAGAATTCTGAGATACATTTCCATGTTACATTCATTGCTTCATGCAAATGAAGTACACAGTGACAGATTTAAAATGGAAATCTACATCTATTTCATGGGACATAAACAAGCTCCAGTCTTAGCTTAGAATTAAACTAAGGTCCAAATTTTGGCTTAGGTATTTTTTAGCAGTTACCTTGAACAACACTGGTATAATGGTTAGGTCAAATGCTATGATAACTAAATGAACAACAAACTGTTCCCACAAGTCACCTGCTCTTGTGACTAGAAATGATTTATAATTTCATTTACACTGCCCCCTTTCTTACATTTTCCATTATCAATAGGACACAAAAATAGTTACCTAATAAAGTGCCACCACACGGTGTAACATTTTACAAATGTTACAAATAATACACAGAGGATTTCCTTCCAAGATTGCAAGAACCTTATGTTGTGTAAAACATAACAAATCATTTTTAGGCTTTCAAAGGATAGTAGAGAGACAAGGGCAAAATCTTGTATTATTTGTTTAAAGTGAATACTCAAAATTAAACCCAAAGAAGTACCGTATAGACTTAACAAAAACCATTAATATCCAAGTAGCAGAATTAGGTATTCAGAAGCCTAAGATGTCAGTCAGGATACTAGTATTGGGAAACATACACATTATTTATAAGAGCACTGGTTCTTAGCTAAGCCTCCCCATCCATCCAGCATATTGAGAAAACAGAAATCAACAATGCTTCACTGTTCAAGATTTCCAGGTTTTGAAATGGTGCCTCCCTGCCCAGTACTTACAATGCCCCATAAATACATCCGTTCAATTCCCTGGTTAAATTCACTGACATAAAGAATCCTTGCAATCATAACCATTTTCTTTTTATTTTGTGAGGCTGTATCCTAATTGTAATAAATTTTCAATTTTTTAAATTGACAATTTAAAAATAAATTGCTGTCCTCATGAAAAACGACAGCAAAGAATTACAACACAACATTTAATGAACAGAGGTGACATCATTTTTGTAGCTGGAAAAATTATCCATGTTCCCTAAAATTCGAGTCACAAAAAAATTTAGTCACATTATTTTTTCAAAACATTAAAAGTAGATAAAAATGTCAATGACCTATTGCTGAGGAAAAACATCAAAATGCATCACAAGAATTTGGTAAGGTAGCAGAAGCAGCATTCCCCAGCAAATCTACATTCCCCAGAAGCAAGCATCTAGAAGCACAAGTATCAAATCTTTATGTCCCTACACATATGCTAGACCTGATCTGTACAGCCATACTGAAGATGACATCAATGAAATTTTAATGGTTTGAGCTAGTACTTTTTAATGTCTGACTTAGGAGACTTCATAATGGAAGCTTTCATAGCTTCTTCAATTGCTGACAATCAGAACTGTCCTCACTTCCAAAGTGTTAAAGAGCAGCTTCCTTAGTGAAAATTCCAACTATAACAGAAAGCAACTCTTCACCGTCCTGTGGTACCTGTGCAAGCACAGCAATGTCCATATTGATAACATCTTCACTGTCTCATGTAAAGGTGGGAAGGAAACATGTAGAAACCAAGATCATAAGGCTTAAATTGTACAGCAGAGATAAAAGCAATTTAAATGAAATAAAAACATATTTGCAGGCCTAAAAGGGAAATTATAATACAAGACGCATGGGGAAAATATTTATGTGGAGTTTTTAATCCATATTAGAATTCAGTTACTGTAACTTCACCATCAACGTAAACAGAAATTATCTTCTGAGACATACATTCTAATAAGCATAGCAACAGTATTGATGTTCAATGGGGAGTTGTCATTTTTCTGACAGAACTCTACAGTGGTTTCCCCCAATTACATATCTAAAACATTACCTTGTAAGAGAAGAAAAAGAACAAAATTAAATAAAATGCAGGATAAAAATGCTCTGACGTTAAAGCAAACTATAATCCTTGGCAGATCATTTGGGTAGGAAACAAATTCAGTGATGGTTGGAAGCACAGAGCAATGGACACAAATCTCCAGCACAAAGCACATCTTAGAAAACATGAAAATGACTCTTTAGAGGACAACGGAGAGCTAAATACCCAAGAATCATCACATTTGAAAAATATTGCTCAATCACTTTCCAAAACACAGCTGCAAGAACTGAAGACTTCCTTCAAACTACCAAGTTAATCTATTTATTGCATATTTAGATAGCATTTTGAAATAATTAATGGTGTACCAGTTTCACCAAAATATATATTTGAACTGTGTGTGTGTGTGTGTGTGTGTGTGTGTGTGTGTGAGCAAGAGAGAGAGAGCGAGCGAGCGAGATATGGGGGCTAAGTTATTTATAAACAAAGGGTAGAATGCATGTGCTTTTCAAAGGGACTGAATTAAATATAACCAGCTGCCACCTTTGTGCTCTGACATACTTGAGTTAGTGTGTACGTGAATACTAAATTCGTTTATTTTTTTGTCTACAATAAATGAAATAAAACACCACCCTATACAATCCACTATTAGCAGTAAGTACAACAGCAAAAAATTATTGTACAATTTATACATACTAAAATATTTTCTTTCTCTAGAAATAACTCAGAGCAAAACCTAGTCATCTTAGAACTTAATTTGGAAAACCTCAAATTACAATAGGGACGAAACAACTCAAGGTGTATACTCATGTCCAAACAAAGGTTCTTGGTCATAAGGCTGGACGATTAATAAGTGCAAGTGGTAGGATAAAGCATGCGCCAATTGTATGCCTGGGTCTTTGTATATTTATCAAACCTTTAAACAATACCAGCTAAGGAAATGTCACAAGCAGAGCAAGAAAACTGGGAACTTTGTATGTCTTTTGCCATTTTTGCTACCCAACTTACACAATGCGCAAAGTACTAATAAGCAACACTACAGAAACACATTTACATCAACACTGAAGACCTGGGGAAATGAAATCCAACAATTTTATTTTAATGAGCTGTGTTTTCTAAATTTGTTTTATTTTTTTTCCTGTTTTCATACAATATTGAAAACAAAACGCGGCACATTCACATTTTCCCGAGGAACTGTAAAGATAATCTCTACAGGGATAACGTTGGAAAGCCTGAAGCTCAATCAACTGATGTTGAAAACTCTCAGAGGGAGGAGAGGCTTGATCTGAGTGGTCTATAACATGTACTGCAATTTAACAGAAGAGATGGTCGTCTTAATAGTAATGATTTAAAAGAACTTCCCAGTCCATGCGAAGAGTACAGTCCAAGAATAAATCAAATTTCTGAATGCATTTTATGCTACGTATGTGTATACTTTGCGATCCTCAGGGGTTCGTGCCAAATATTCTCTCTCAATAAGTCCTTCAATACGTTTCTTAATAACAACTGGACTTGGTAAGAATCGAGCCTTCAACTGTTGAGTTACCTAAAAAGAGAAGGTACAAATCTAATTTTGAACTAAAACACTTCTACATAAACACATAAAACCCCTCTTTTACTAGAGCTGACATGCCACTTTAAAGCTAAGATCAAGATTTAGTGACTGTACAACTAAATCAGAAAACATAGATGCACCAGGCATGGTGACTAACATCTAGAATCACAGCAGTAGGGAACATAAGGTAAGAGTACTCTTCTGCATCAACTTAACAGACAGATACAATGACTGAAACAGAAAAAGAGCACAAGGAAAAACTGTAAGGCCTTTACTTGAAAATGTCATAGATGGTTAGAACACACTGCCATGTGTCAAAATGTGAACGATAAAGATTAGTTGGATTTCACTAATCTGACAATATACCAGCACAAAGTGTAATCATTTTGATGATGGTATTACTAACTTCTGGGTTATTTTCCCAGCTTATAGAACCTGGGTAGCACAGTATGTGGTTTACAAGCACAAGCTCCGGATCCAAGTTGCCTGGGTTCAAATTCCTGATTCATATTCATCCAGCTCTGGGATCTCAGAGATGAGTTAACGGATAAAATAACTTACAGCAATGGCTGCCAATACTACGAACAACTGTCGTCATTTGCTCCAGCTGCAGTCAGATCCTAAGCATGGTGCTTCCAGTAATAAATTAACTGTAGCAGCCGGTGTATTGCTATCAGTCATTGTGTGTGTGTATTTGTGTGCAAAGTAAATAAATATACTTGTCTAATGCTTTTAACTACAATGTAGGCTGTTTCATTTTATAAAGGAAAATAAGAAGTTGGTATTAACAATTAGTACCAAAACCAGAGAGAATCTAAACCTCTTTGTCCTCAAAGCTTATGAACATTTCAATAATAAACCCTGATTCATCCAGCCAGTCGTAATCCAGGTTTTCTTTAACTCTTGTTGATTAAGGTTATTTTCCCACAAGAATCAGTTATTAGAAATTCTGGGATGTGAAATTTCAGCACTCCACTATGCAGCTACTATCTATCCTCCTTCCACAATTACCATTGTAGCATTAGAAGCCTTGCACTTGGCAGATAGTTCTCCTTTTCCAACCTTAGCCTCTCTGCATCCTCACAGTGCATTTAATACACCTGCTAATTAAAAAAAAGTAAGTAACAAAAACAAAAATCTTGCTACCATCCACTTGAAATTGTCTATCCTTAAATATCTTTCAAACTGTGACTAGCTACTCTGGACACAGCCTCCTTCCTTACAGGGCCTAGACTGTATTCAAGACTACTTCAACTCTCAAAAGCATTTTTGACTCTGTTTTCTTTGGTCCTATTTTATAAGCATTGTATGATGAAATTGTTATCAGTATAAACTAGGAGTCATCAGTTGCATTCACAGGTCAAATACCACCTAATACTTGTTTTTATGATATAAATCACTTATATCTAGTCACACTTGTATGTGCTGCTTCTAGCTGCCCTCAGGCTAAAACTGGCTTTTTAGAAAGGTTTGGAAATCCTACTACAATTTATAATGAAAATCACCGCTCTGCTGTAGACAGAACTGCTAATTTCAATGTGTTCCTTCTTTTCCAACCTTGGTGCTACAATAACGCAGAACCACTATCCTGTTTTACACAGGGACAAGAAAGAAGCCATCTCATTTTAGTTTAATTTGATACTCATCTTCCTGCCTTACAGTGTTTATCTACTTCATCACTGCTTGGTCAGCACAGGCTGTGTGCCCTACTGTGTTCTCAGGAAAAGGCATATTTTGTTACTGCCCACTATTCCTACTACCATCCACCAATATTCACCCTTCCTTTCCCAGATTTTACTACCTCCTTGTCCTACCCAACCACAATATACGCACCATCAACAATCTCCATTTAGAAGTAAAGGGCAAATTATAGAACTCCTAATCCTACCACTTAAGTCTTCTAGAGTTCTTTCTGCCTATTACCAGGATCCATGGTCTCAAAGTACAAACTCTTGGTGGTTTCCACCCCCACTTACTTCCCCGGTGTGGCATCAACTATCTGCTCTTACTAGACCAGTGAAAATATATGGCAAAATTAATTAATCACGTTTGCCGATACAGTCATTCATCTAAGCTTTATGGTTTCTACAATTATTGACCACCCACCTGTGGTCATTCCTCTGCTGTGTAAAACCATATAATTAGTTTGTTGTTCTCTTTGGAAGGGCATGATATTTGAACACACGTCATAATCACCTACGTAGAGCCTGTTAAAGGCCAGATAACTGACCCAAGAATTTCTGATTCAGTAGGTCTGGGTAGACTGGGAATCTCTATTTCTAAGACTGGTTCAGAAGGAAAAAAAAAAAAACCTTTAAAACCAGTGCTCACGGGCTTCTTCTCAGTGTCATTAGGCACTCTCATTGCTCCTGAATGTGGTACTGTAGAACTCTTTCTTCCAGTGTTTTTCTTCTGTTATTTTCCATGTTAAGCCTGAGCAATTTATAATATAAATCCAGTTTTGACTATATGCCTACATAATGTGAATTCATAATTTAACGTCTAGCCTTCACGTTTAACTGACTTTCAATGCTCTAATGGACTCCCAGCCCCACAAACTCCAACAAAGACAAATGTGCAAACCATTACAACTAAGATACAGATCACAGAAGTACACCACTCTTTCTCACTATAGTGTTAAGGGGCTCAACCTCTGTTTATTCACTCAAGCCAGAAAACCAGGAAGCCAAACTCTTCCTTCTCATTTCTCGGTTAATAAACTGTCGGACCTACTTGTCTAAATCCTTAAACAAAGCTTTTATTATCCGACTATGTTAATGACCCCTCATGGGTCTTAGTTTCCTAATTTGTGAAGAGGTTCTCAAAAAATGCTAACATTACTAATGTTCAAATATACAGGTGATTTGTTTAAAAAGGTACACTGGTGTGCAGGTATTTCATTATGCAGTGTCTTGCTCGTAGTAAGCAGTGTTGTGTGAAAATGCCAATCTGGCTCCAAGCATCCTTACCTCTGCTACTAAAACATTGTGCTGCATCTTCTTCCTAGACTTCATTATTCGCACTATAGCAGCTTCTATCTCATGCTTTCTGTCATCATCTACTTTCTGTCTTGTTTCTTTCCTCTCTGGGTCGGATTCACCTTGTTTGGCTGCAACTAAAATAAAAAATAAAGGTATTTGTCAGAAGAAATATATTAAGAATTTGGCTTATAAGAAAATGTAATATAATTTACTATTATTCAGAGAAAAATCCATCTAATTTAGAGTACGCATACAAGTTAACACACAATAAAAGCATTCACACTCACCTCAATTATAAACTTTTTTTGTATAATTAGAAGATAGTTTTAAATAGGAAAATAAAGCCAAAAAATATTTTTTAAGAGGGTCTCACTATATAGCCCTGCTTGGCTAGAACTCATTATTTAGACCAGGATGTCCTCAAACTCACAGACATTCATCTGCTTTGGCCTCCTGACTTCTGCTATTAAATTTGTATTCCACTCATGCCTGGCTGAAAGTCAATTATTCATAGACCAGAATAATTTCTATCCTGGAAGAAAAAAGGTAGTAAATATCTCCAGTGGCAAAATTAACAGTACACAATTTGTAAATTGTTCATGGCTTTCAGACCTCAACTCTTTCTTTTCCATCATGGCTTCAAGTATTATTTCAACAAAAACCTTTCAGATAGATAGTCAAGTATTTGCTCTACGTCATAAGACATCACAGGAGAGGGAAGAGGAGGTGTTGTCAAGATTCCAACAGTTAAAACAATTAAAATGCACTACTGAGGTATCAGCAAAAAAAATTCTATAGCAATGAAATACTTTTTTCCCCAATTCCTTGGATTCTATTACCTAATAAAATTCTTTTCATGATTCTCATCATACATTTACTCTGTATTCCAACCTTTGGGATAGTCTCACTCTGCCCTTCTTATAGTATTCAAAATAACCAGCGAGGGGCAAAATAAAGACCTAATATATAACTATGCCATAATTGATGTAGCAAAAACAAGACCCATCTGTTGTGTTATCAAGCCCTTAAAAGGAGGTAAGCATGAAACTTTGAACTCAAACTAGAAAACCTCACAGAGGCAAATGGCTGTCTTATGCACAAACATTATATAGCATATTTATAATTTATGTTATTCTGGTAAACATAAACATTTAGATACTTGTAGGAAAAGTTCCTTGATAAGAATACTGCTTTCTGCAGGGGACATGGCTCAGTGTTAAAAAGCATGTAGCCTAGTGTATGTGAGGTCCTGTATTACATACAGCCTGGTATCTTATCTAATCTAATCTCAACTATCCCTCTATCCTATCTAATATAATCAAACCATGTATCTATTTTCACCCAAACACACATAAGAAGACACGGAAAAGAGAAAACTGCATTCAATAGCATTTAGTAAAAAAAAAAAGTAAAGCAATTAAAAATAATCTACACAAAGAATTACCCCCTTATGAGGTCAATGGGAGGGGGGTATGGGTTTAGATTATTTAGATTAAGAGAAATAAAAGAAATATAGTAAGTAGTAATATGGATATCCTGAAAGAATCCTAGTTCCAAAAAGAACCTTTGAGACAAAAGAGAATACACAATAGACATGTATAGAATGATGGAGGAAAATATTTTGCTTCAAGTAGATATGTGTGCTGAGGTATGTCTGTGTACTAATATTAACCTTGAAACCAGGAAGCAGGATGCTTTAATTCTAAACATTGGAAAGGAAGGATTGGCTTTTTGCCATTTACAAACAGAAAATAAAAACCTAACACAGATTATATATACTGAAGAGTATTTTCAGTATCAGCATAGAAGGCAGTACTAAAAATTGTTCACAATGGTGTTATTTATGCTTTTAGATTAAAGGTAATACTGGCTTTACAATTCTAAAACCTAGAGAAAGTACCTAAAGAACAATCCTTTAGGTAACAACCAATTTTAAAAATCTGTAAAACAGCCTTAAAAGACTTCTGACTACCAGTCAGAAACTATTGCCCCATCAATGCTAAGCAGTCTGTAGGGCTGTGTCTCATTTGCATTTGGGTTCAGCATTTTGCTATGCTCGGGTATCCACACACCCTACTTCCCTTCTCAGAACCAAGCACAATTGTACCACAGGCATTATTTTTGTTAACAATGAAACTATTACTCTTTAAAAGGAAGAAACCCAATAGATGAGGAATATTTTTTCTATGTAATAACACATGATTTTTAAGAGGAAAACTTGAATTCCAGGTACCTGTTTGAATCTTGACTCTGTGTAGTTTGGATGTGAACTGATCATTAACTGTAAATATGTGGCCACTTTCTATCTCCTTTGACTTGGGTTCTTTTGTGAGGACCCGCTGTGTTGGTTTACCACAGGCGAGGGACTGGAGGGCTCTAACAAGTTCTCTTTCAGGGATATCTGTCTCTTGTTGAATTTCCTGAAATTTCATTAGATTTGACATAATTAGATTCCCCCCCAAAGATTAAAAGTACATTAATCAGCAAATAAATAGACCAAGCAGTGGCAAGTGAAAGGTAATTCCATTAAAGAATTAATTTACAATAAAAAAAATCTCCTGAATATTATGGCTTGCTACTAAAATCTCATTATTTGAACAAACTATATAAACTGTTAAAGGCAAGGGCATTTCTACTTCAGAAGTACAATGTGTTCTCTAAAAATGCCATCTGCAGGCACCACCAGGAACTTGACAGCATTCAGGTAATACTGCTACAATAGTCAGTCTCAGGAATATTTACTATATTCCTTCCAAAATCACTTTGTTCAAGCTTTCATTATGAAAACAAACATTAGAACCTGAAGTAAACCATATTTACTGCCTCTGGAATCAAAGTAAGATTTGACAGCTGGAAATTAACAAACACAAAAATCATAAGACAACTATTCTGAGGTCTAGGCAATTACTAAAATACAATTTTATAATGAGAAAAATAAAAACGCTTGGGGAAAGAGTTGTGAGTAATTTTTAACCCACCGTGCTCTGTCAGTAGGATAACTGAGAGAACTGCACACTCACATGACTTACTACATATACATCTATGGAACATGAAGTATGTAAGGTCAAGATTCTGTGAAATGTTATCTCACACATACATATCTCTGTTTCAAATAATGTTTATTACTATTGTAGACATTACAAACAATATATGAATTAACAGAAAGCTAAATAGGTCTTATTATTAGACTATAGATGGCTAGTTCTAACAAAAGTGATACTGAAAGATTTGAAAATACTATATTAGGTGATATCTTTATGTTCACATATCAACTTTCAAATATATGCATTTACCTAGAATCTATCTTCATATAAGATGTGATATAAAGGTAGTAAAGTCCCTTGACTATCCTCTAATACCTCCAAAAATATTCAGACTGACTTAAAATGATAAATTTACCGTATCTGAAGTATTAAAAAATATAAACCAATTTGTTTCTGGGTTCTTATTTTTTTCAAACAAGTTCTTCATCTATGACTTTTATCATAATACCAGCACTTGGGAGACACAGGCAGGAGGTCATGAATTTAGACACCTGTCTGGGCTATATGATAACTCATCTTGAAGGAATATATTTAAAACAGAAAATAATTTTATGCTTTGTTATTAAGACTCCCCAGCACCAATCCAAGATCCATTTCCTTCCAGTAATGTTTTGTTTATAGGCTGGGCAGTAGTGGTGCACACCTTTAATTCCAGCACTTGGGAGCCAAATGTAGGAGAATCCCTAAGTTTGAGGCCAGCCTGCTCTAAAGAGTGAGTTCTAAGACAGCCAGAGTCACACAAGAAACTCTGTCTTGAAAAATCAAGAAAGAAAAAAAAAGAAAAACAAAAGTTTTGTTTAGTCTTGTGCACTTTCTTATTCACATAAATCCTGGGATCGGTTTATCAAGTTCATAAAAAAGAAATGTTTTAAATTTCTTTGAACTTATAGGTGACTTAAAAAAATTGACTATATAATATGTAGCCCTCCGATTTTAAAACCTTCCATAATTTTTCCTTTTAAAAGCAAAATTGATATAAATCCTGGTATAAATCCTCTATTTCTTGCTGCAATGACTATATTATGGTTATGATTCTTGATAATTCTTTTCTTCATGTCATAAGCTATGAAAAGCTTGCTTACAGAAACTGCCATTTTTCCACACCACTATTCTGAGAACGTTTTCTTGTGATCGTCACATACTATTAAGCTCACAATCAAATAATATCCATAAATGTAAATGTTTATTATTTCACATTTATCACTTTCACTTTTTTCTTTTGTTAGTAATTCAAGAACCTGCAGAGGAATTGTGGTAGCAAAGGTAGGCATAGCACCAATCCTCAATGGTGCTGTCCTGTTGTGATGTTTAGAACTCTCTTTATGACAACAAGAAAACTTTCATCCTATTTAGATGGCTAAGAGGCCTACATTTCAGCAGTGAATATGAAGACTGACTTTAAGCAAATATTTTCAATATATCTGTTGAAAGCACCAATTGCTTTTTGCCTTAAAATGGTGTGTGGCAACTAAACATTTGTGTAATATCCTATGATTACAATTTAACTGTCTTAACACATTATTCTCATGCAGATCCTTCTCTGTATTCCAAGAAGAGTACAACATAGACACATACATCATTTTTCAACATGCATCTGTAACAGAGCTCACATCTTTTTCCTTTTTCAGCTTTGGTAACACAGTTGTGTCATGTAGAGATTTATTTCAAGAATTCAATGTCTACTCTGCTGTGTCTAAATTCTTTATACAGTTTCAACTGTACCTTGTTATATTATATAATCTTCTATATCCCCTTTAATTATTTTACTAGTTGATAAATATTTAGGGACTAAGATTACGCACATCTATTTTTCTATCAATATGTTAAAATATTTCCTTCTAGCTTGTGGCATTACACTTACCACCACTGATGACTGCTATCCATTTCAGATGAACTACACCCTTTCCCATGGAGCTTCTCTGTGTAGCCCTGGCTCCCCTTGAACTCAAGAGATCTGCCTGTCTCTGCCTTTCTTGTGCTGTAAAGGTGTGTCATCACCACACCCAGCACTGGATGTTTATTGCCTTTCCACTTCAATTATATTTGACATTAGGGTTCAAATTAGCTCTTATAATTGAGAATCAGAAAAAAATTTTAAAAAGCATACTATAGAGCCTTAATATGAGAATTACTACTCATGTTGCTTTCAAACCAAATATTAGTTACTAAAACTAAGGATATAAGCTACTATTCTATGATCCTAGTAACTATTTTAGATTACAATGATCTTTATTAAAAAACACATAAGAAACCTCAACAACTTTATTACTATGGATTAAATGTGACACTATAAAATTATCTCTCTTGTAAGTCAGTTCTCAAGACAGCTTATAATAATCTTGGTAGTGCTGTTTTTAAACATTTTTGTTACATTATGCATTTGCTGGGTTTGTTGTGTGTGTGCGTGCTACAACTCATTTGTAGAAGGTTAAGTTAGTTCTTAACTTATACTATGTGGGTCCCAAGGATCAAATTCAGGTCAGCAGGCTTGGTGGCAAGCACATTTATCTGCAAGCACGTTAGCCCTCTGTGACATTTCATCAGACCAAACTGACTTGAGTGACCAAACAAGAAAGGGAGGGCCAAAATGTTTGAGTTCCAAGGCTCTATCAACAAAGACAGTGAGGCTTCTTCTTAGGGCTCTAGGAATGCAACTAAGGCACTATACTATGTTAAAAAGACCAAAAGATCACAAACAAAGGCCTACATGGAAAGAAACTACAAACTATAGACTTTTACCAATAGCCAAAACAAATCTGCCACCATGAAAAAAACACCTTGGAAGTGTAAAATCCCAGTCAAATAACTGGATTTCTAAGTTCAATCTGACCATTAAATACAATCTTGCCAAGGACCTTAAGCTAAAAGGGCATAAGCCACATTTACAACAAGTGACCTCCAGCTACACCTTAACTCAAGGAAACCAAGAGCTAGCAGACTATTAGTGGGTGTTCTAAGGCACGTCGATTGGGATTTCTTATGTGGCTAACCACCTTTCTGAATTCAAAGACGTATAAAGTATAAATTTTAAAAGCTTCCTTTTTAAAATTATGAAGTACTTAGATCTCCTCTAATTTCTGTGAAAGGATTGGCTCATAGAATTGAAGGGACAGATGTAACACACAGTGTACAACCCGAGTTAAGTGTCATATATCTTCTCACAATGCCTTAGTTAGACCCAAAGGCTTTTGAGGCCCATTATACTCATGGAATTCTACACAGAAAATTCAGTGTGTATGAAATTAGATCAATGGCAATGTTAGAGCAATTTTTCTCTCTACTTAACTTCTACCTAAAACAAGCTTGTTAGCATCAATGGATCCCAAGTTGGTTGAAAAAGAAAAGCTACCTTCAATCATTACAGTTAATACAGCAATTCCATAATAGTTCTAGAAAATAAATTTGGAATGTTCTTATTTTACCATATTTCTTAGTTCTTTAATAAATTAGAGCTCTCAAAATCAACCTTAGTATTTATCAGGTACAACATACTCTTCATAAAATATTCATGAAAAACTTCAATTAAAGAACATCTACTAGAGCTAGGCAGCAGTGAGTGGGGTACACCTTTAACCTAGGAGGCAGAAGTCTACAGAGCAAGTTCCAGGACAGCAAGAGTTAGCCAGAGCTACAATAAGAGAGCAACCCTGTCTCAATTATGCCCTGCCAAACAAACAAAAACCTAATCACCTTTTGGAACCAGGAATATAGTTCAGTTGGCAGAACACTTGCCTAGCATACAGGATGCCCCAGGTTTGATCCCCAGCACCACATAAAGCTTGATGTGGTAACTCACACCTACAATCCCAGCATATCTAAAAATTAACTTGAAAATTACCATATTTAAATATAAAAACTAAAATTATAAACTACTTCTGAGAGCTAGAAGTAAATCTCTACAAATGTCATGATAGGAAATCATTTCTTTAGACCTCAAAGTAATAAACTATAATGAGCCAGGCACAGTGGCACATGCCTTCAATCTCAGCAGAGGCATGTAGATCTCTGAGTTCTTGGCCAGGCTGGTCTACAGAGTGAATTCTAGGAGCAACACAGGTGGTACATACACAGAGAAACCCTGTCTCAAAAAGCCAAAAAAGAAAAAATAAAGCCATTTTAACTGAACTTTAAATATTAGTAAGTTCTCTTCTCAGAAAAAGCAGCAATAGATTAAAA
Organism: Arvicola amphibius; assembly: GCF_903992535.2. Taxonomy (NCBI): domain Eukaryota; kingdom Metazoa; phylum Chordata; class Mammalia; order Rodentia; family Cricetidae; genus Arvicola; species Arvicola amphibius. Next base: position 111,477,008 of record NC_052054.1, on the reverse strand, counting down.
AATATTGTGTATAAACAAATGTGGTTTTTTAAATGACAACGACCCCACAGCTCCTATGTCTGAATACTTTGTTCTCAGTTCATGAACTGTTTGGAAAGGATTAGGAAGTATGGTATTGTGGAGGAAGGCTTTTCCAAGGGATGTATCTTTGGGGTTTCAAGAAACTAGTACTTTCTGTCTACTTGTGGATCTGGAGTTCAGCTATTCCTGACACAAACACCTTTGCTCTCCCTTTACTGACTCTTAATTTGCTGATGAACTTAAGTCCAATTAAATGTTTTCTTTTACAAGTTTCCTTGGTCCTGGTGTTTTGTCACAAAAATAAAAAAGTTAAGACAATGTGATAAAGCATTTGTATCTGCAATTGTGTGTGTGTGTGTGTATAGATATACCTATGTAGCTTACAAACACATAAAACATGTGCAACATCATTAAAGAAAGATTAAGTTCATGATACAAATGAACATAAACTAAACTGACTAAAACTACAGACTGCAGAATATATGGAACAATTTAGGGCAGCTGCTTAAAAGTTAAACATTCTCTCTCTCTCTCTCTCTCTCTCTCTCTCTCTCTCTCTCTCTCTCTCTCTCTCTCTCTCTCTCTCACACACACACACACACACACAAGACAATCTTAGATGTAGTTTCTGAGGAGGCAGTCACCTTTCTCTCTCTACCTCCCTCTCAAAGGTCTCTCACAGGCCTGGGGCCCATCTCCCCAGTTCTGGAATTATATTTAAGTGCCACCATGCCTAGCTTTTTTTTTTTTTAAACATGGTACTGGTTCAGGTGATGAAACGTAGACAACTCAACAAGTGAACTGATTAAAAAAATGTAGCAAATACACAGGCAGTAAAAAGAACCAACTACTGATACTATATAACAGAGATGAATTTAAAAACAATGAACCATGAAATCTCAACAGAAACAACACATACCATATAATATTTACATAGAGTTCTATAAAAGGCAAACAACCCACAGAAATAAAATATTAGTTATTAGTTATTTGGCACCAAGAGTGATTGGAGGGAATTGGCTGTAAGTAGATACAAAGAAATATAGGAGGTAGCACTCATGACTGTGATAATGGATACAACACCTACTTTTAAAACTTAGCAAGCTATGTATGTATGTATTCATATAATATAAAAACTATATCTAAATACTGTCAATTTAAAATAACAAAAACAAAACACACCCCAGTAATAAATGATGATCACAAAGTTTAATGGATGAATTTTATGCAGTCTCTCCTAATTGTATTCAAAGAGTGTCTCTTAAGTTAACTCCACTAAGAAAGGCTCAAGTAACAATAGTTAGAAACAATACCACTGGTCAAAATGTTTATTACTATAAGCCATACCTCAAATGTGTATTTCTCTCTATTATTAAACAGCATTAATATGGTCATCTGGAAAGTGGAGACTTGCAGTATGTGCTTCCGAGTATTAGAACCAGTTACTTGTGCACCACCAACACCAACTTCAGATCCATCTTCCTGTTGTATTTTTTCAAAAAACAAAGAAGACATTATCTCCTATCAACTTTAATCATAATTTCAGAAATAAATTCCATATTCTCCTCCCATTCAATAAATATTATAACCCGTTTCTATATAATAGAAAGCCTGCTTAACATTCATGTACATGTACTGTGTGTGCATGTACACACACACACACACACACACACACACACACACACACACACACACACACGTTTAGTAAGGGACTGTCCCCATTTTCTAGCAAATGAACACTTCAATGTAGTCAAGAAGTGTTTATATACTTGAAGAGATAACAGTGCCAAATATTTTTTTAATTACAGAAATTATAGAGTACTGCATCTATGTTAATTACATATAAAAACAACAATATTTAAACATGCATTTAACAAAACTAAAAATGCTTTGGTGTCATACTGACTCAATACATGAACAAGTCTAGGTTACAATCTAGATTAAAACTTCTTGATGCCTAAATTGACTAATTTTCAACTTTAAGGCTTGATTCAAACCAAGTAGTAAGAATAAATTATCAGTCTAGACCTCAAAATTTTTAAAGATTACTTTTTGAAAAGAAACAAATTACTTGTACTTTCTTTCTTTCTTTCTTGCATGCATGCATGTTATTTATTTATTTATTTATTTGGTTTTTTCGGGACAGGGTTTCCCTGTAGTTTCTAGAGCCTGTCCTGGAACTAGCTCTTGTAGACCAGGCTGGCCTCGAACTCAGAGATCTGTCTGCCTCTGCCTCCCGAGTGCTGGGATTAAAGGCGGGTGCCACCACCGCCCGGCTTTGTACTTGATTTAAAAAATGACTCTACAAATATTTGCATGTCTTGTAAGTATCAAATGCCAATCTCCTGGTACTAATTTACTGGAAGAACTAAAAGACAGTATTTTAAAAAGGGGTACTTTGCTTTGTATGCTCTTAAAAATCAACTTACATATTTGGCCACAGGGTCTCTGTCTTAATCTTATAAAATCTGCAATTTTCCTATTATTTTATTTTTTAAATTGAGAAGACATAATCTTCACATTTTCAAATGCAGTTAGCAAACAAAAAGAATACAAATAATAAACAGAAACAGAGATTTTAAGTTTTCCAACTTACGAGATGGAAGTGACAGCTATCCTCACATCAACCTAAATCACACAGAAGCTCTGTCCACAAATTTTTAAGTTACTCTGAATACTCCAAGAGTCAACACTTACCTTTTTAACTGGACCATAAAAGGTGGCATTGAGATCTGCAGAACCCATGTGATGCTGGAGTGTGAGCTGTCGACCACTGTGTTTGGCTAAGTAGAACCTGTGACAAAGCAAACTCAGTTTTAAAAAATTATACAATTTACACATCTGAAATTACAAACTGTGAGACAACAACCGTTTGCAAACATATAGATAAGAGACATTAAAAGATGGAGGAGGCCTTTGGGTTCTGTTCCCGTTTTTTTACCAGAAGAGGAAAGTGAAAACAGAGTAGACTGTTGTAAGATCAATGCAACTTAATTAGGTACCAACACACTCAATCATTCCTCTTGCACACTTTGACAAGGCCAGCTGTTCAGAGGACTTTCTCCAGTCTATCCTAAGCCAGTGACCAACATAAACAGTGCAAAACATAACAATTAACATATACTAATGCCAAAGGAAGGACACTGACACTCTTGTGAAGTTCTTTTTAAGCTGTTCTTACAGGCTAAAAGTTACTAATATAAATTCTTCTGAATATGAAGTTTAAAGTAGAATATATTTACCATTGATAAGAAATATGACTAATGTGAAAGCAAAATTCAAATTTAGTTATTTATAGAGATTTTTAGGTGTTACCTTCTAAATATCTCAAAAGCATGTCTTGGTGCTGGTGGGATGTTGCACTTTGGTGTGGCTGACTGAGTGGGCCAATATCCCGTTGTGAGAACCCGGACTGTGAGATCAACGCCACCTAAAGATACCTATACAAATAGAAAGAGATGAACTACAACAGACTAGATTCATTACCTACCCATACAGTCTCTACTGTAATTAGCAAAGTAGTTTCAAAGTAGATATCTTCACGTCTAGAATCTAATAAAGAAAAGAGATCTTAATAATTGATCTGTTTAATTAGTTTTCCAAGTAATTATAATCATTGTCTAAGCTGTTAACTTAAAATAATAAAGACGATTCTTAGATGTGAGTAGAATCATTTTAGACCGAACTTTATTTTCATCTATGCTTTGAACATTTTTACCTCATTAGATAACTAACATTAGCTGTAGATCCAGTGTTATGTATCTGTTTTCAATAAACACCTATCTATATGATAGATGCCAACTTCAATGAAATACATACTAGCATTACTCTTACCGTTAGGCTTTCTGCCCTCTTAAAAAGAAACAGGAAAAAATGAACAAACACTTGTGATTTCCTATAATACTACAAGTAATCACATGTATTCTATTTTTATTTTAGAGCAAAATATTTGTTGTATGACTCCTGAAAGTAAATAAAAGGACCACTGTGTTGAATAGATTTCAACAAGCCCAAACCCTCAGAAGAGTTGTATTCAGCTTGAAGATCCACAACATTCTAATAGAATTCAAAGACTTCGGGATGCTCACAGTTGCTTTGCTGATTCTGATGCTGTCCATCAAATGCTTCCAACACAGGGAAAAGCTTAGGAGATTTAAAGTAAACTTTAAAGGTCTGCAGCATAAACAATTACATTTAAAGATTTCCTAAGTTAATAGTTTTAATTATGTTTATATGTATGTCTGTATGAGTTTGTGCACATGAGTGCAGTTGTCCTCATGATACAGGAGGGTGTCAGAGCCCTTGGAGGTAGTAGTTAGTTGCGAGGTGCCTAACAGGCTGGGACCCAATAAAAGCTCTTAATCTCTTTGTTATCTGTCCAGCCCCAATATTATTTTTAATTGTATGTCTAGAGTAGCTTCAAAGTATATGGACTATATATAGACTTTCTATATACAAAAGAAAAGATTCAACATTTGAGAAACTAATGCAGTCTCTTACCCCTGTTGCCTGTAGATGTTGCCTGAACTCATCCATAGTTGTGTTTGAGATGCTCATATCCCTAAACATTCCTTCCAGTTTTGATGTGAACTGACACCCACACTCAGTCTATGGAGAAAGAACACAAATACATACAAATAAATAGTGGACTTTTCTAAGAAAAGATATAGAAACAAAGACTTTCATGTTATTGCATCCCTGATTATCTCCCCTCAAAGTCTTTCCACTTCACTCTATGTGTGTGGCTATTAAACTTTAAGGTGTTTAAGAATAACTTCAGGATTTAGTTTTAAGTATCATTATCAGGCTCTTTCAGAAATTCGAATATACTCCATGGAAAGTAGGGCCTGAACTCTGACATTTTCTACAAACATCTCAAATGATTCTGGTACAGGTTAGTTCAGAAACCGCTCTATGCGACAGAACTTGAGAACTTTGATGTTCTATACTTTGAGCAAGTGAAAGCAAAGCACCCTCCGCCCCCACCCCACATTCAAACCAGCCTACCCTGAATAAGTCTGGAAGTAAACATTCAAAATCAAACAATTTCTAACTATATGTTGATGTTGCTGTGTTCAACCAACCACACAATTAACATTAGATAGGCATACTACATTCATTTTAAAATAAAGCTTACCTTTAATTTAGAAATCATATTTTTTTCAGAATCATCAGAAACACTTTTATTCGTGAGCAGTCTCCTTGCCAGGTGCTGTTTATAATAACGTTCAAATACATCTTTTTCTTGCATAAACCTAAAAAGGACCATAGCCTTATCCAATATCGTTTCTACTTCTTGTTCTGTTAGCTGCAAAAGTAATCAAAAGACAATTTAGTTTAAAAACTACCAAAATAGTTAAGAGAAAGGACATGATTTGAGAATGTGCTCTACTTCATTCATTCCTGTACTCTCTAATGTATTTAAAGAGTGGAGACTACTCAGATGGGACATTAATTATTAAAAGGCTGGACTAAGAACAGATGAAATTTCATTAACAAAGGATACATTAAAACTTCCTGCAGAAATTTACATGGCCATATGAGATTTTTTTTTAAGACTTCATTAAAAACCTCAAAATTGGTAGACATATGGGTAAATAAGTAGTGGGTTGTATTATGCTTGTGATTTTAGAAAAGAGATTAGAATGAATGTGAATTCTTTGCAGACTGTTAAGTTTGTTTTCTAATTTAGCAGTAGCCCCCCTCAATCTTTAGCCATTTGCTGCCTTTTTCCTTTGTCTCAGAATTTCAAAGATGAGGTTTAAAAAGACCACATGTGATCAAAATAGCTTAATTTGATTTTTTATGGTTCCAAGTGAGTTCCCAAGGTCCCAGAGATGAAACTTAAAATTATGCTTCAGTATGTGGAACTTTCAATATATTTCAGTCTTCCAAGTACACCTTCAAATTCCTCAAAAACCAAGCCCTGCTTGATATCCTACACCCAGAACCAGATAAAAGCAAGCAACAATCTACAACTGCTGTCAAGTTTTCCAGTTTTGTCATCCCTCACGCAACTAGTTTCTTAGCTACAAAGGCAATTATTTTAAAATTACTGTGATATTTGTGATTTTACTTTTAGGGGAATTTTTAACAAGAAAAACTATATGAGATGTGTATGTGAAATGGCAAGCAACTTTTAATATGTGTAAGACTTTAAACAGAACTGTCTAGTAGACCACAGCATATAAGCACAGTAAAGAGCCATGCTTCATTTTTATCTGTAAAACTTCTTAATTTTATTTCTGAACTTTAGATTAGGAAGTAAAACCTGCATTTTCCAATATATTACTACTTACCCCTTTGACTCCCTTTTTCAGCTTATCATCAATAAATAATGAGAGGTATTCAGGAGACCTGGAGTTGAGGTTTAGGAAATACTCAAAGTCCCCAGCAATAGTCTGTTTAAAGAGCCGGTCATTATTGAAGGATTCTTGGAGGAAGCGATCAAACCTACTCTTCAGATCCAATAAGCCCTTACAAATAAAAACAAATTTATGAAATATTATAAAAATGTTCTAAGTAAAATAACTTTGTTGGTAATTATGAGTTCAATGTTAATTTTATAGATTATTATTTTCCAGTTAGTTTCTAAGTTCTAATGTTAGTGATGATAAGCATTCTACCTTTCATATACGTGTAATATTTCAAAATCAAACAGGGTCCAAAGATGGCTCAGCAGGTAAATGTACTTGTTGGACAAAGAGGATAGGAGAGAAACGACTCTGTCCTCTGACTTCTACAAGGCACACACATGTATATGCATCTCCTGCCCCCTCCACACAAAAATAAATGAAATATAAACATTTTACAACCAACAAAAAACCACTACTACTGTTTCTCCTCACCCTCTTATCTGAACTAAATGGGGTAGCCGAAGAGTATTAGTTTTAAAAAACACTGATTATTCATATTAAAACAACTTAGAGTACAATTTAGTCAAAGTACTGTTTAAAAACATTTTGGAGATTTAAGCATTTAAAACACAACTTGTTATTGCTGGGTCTTGAGGAAAATTGATTATAATTTTCTGAGAAACCGCTATACTGATTTCCGAAGTGGCTATACAAGTTTGCACTCCCACCAGCAATGGAGGAGTGTTCCTCTTCCTCTGCATCCTCTCCAACATAAGCTATCGTTGGTGTTTTTGATCTTGGCCATTCTGACCAGTGTAAGATAGTTATCTCAGAGTAGTTTTGATTTGCACTTCCCTAATGACTAAGGATGGTGAGCAATTCTTTAAAGCACAAGGACATTTGCTCAACTATGCTCATAGCAGCATTATTTGTCATAGCCAGAACCTGGAAACAACCTAGATGCCCCTCAACCAAAGAATGGATAAGGAAAATGTGCTACATTTACACAATAGAGTACTACTTAGCAGTAAAAAATAATGACATCTTGAAATTTGCAGGCAAATGGACAGAACTAGAAAAAAAAACATACTGAGTGAGGTAACCCAGACCCAGAAAGACAAATATAATATGTACTCACTCATAAGCAGATATTAGACATAAAGCAAAGGATAACCAGCCTACAGTCCACAACCCCAGAGAACCTAGACAACAAAAAGGACCCTAAGAGAGACATACATGGATCCATTTAGGAAGGAGAAAAAGACAAGATCTCCTGAGTAAATTGGGAGCGTGGGGGGCAGGGGTGAGGGTGGAAGGGGAGAGGGGAGGAAGGAAAGAAGGGGAGTGGGGAAAACGTGTACCTTAATAAAAACAGTTAGAAAAGAAATAGAAAAAAAAACATAACGTCTTTTCTTGTATTTCAACACTAACACACAAAAATAGTATACTTTCTGTTATTCAGATTAAACAAATCTTGACTAGGTTACTAAAAAACAAAAAACAGTAGCTGAGTCCAGTTCCCTTAAATATGTAATGAACACCTTGAAATATTTAAAAATACTGAGTTCGGTATATAATACATACACTTAGCAAAAGTGATCCATAAAGTACTTGCTAAATGCTTATCATGAATGCAAAACTTTTATCTACCTGGATATAGTCAACAGGATTCTTCCCTTCGCCTTCCTCGGAAACAAGGGCTTTTCCTTGTTCCCTCAAATAAGAACTCATACATTCACACATTGTCTTCAAACCATTTGGCACACGACTAAATAATTTGTACATGCAAGCAAGATCTAGAATTAGAAAATAAACAGACTGGTCACATTAAAGATTAAGGTAAAAACGTGGATCTGTTCAAAAAAGTTATCAATTATCATTTGCTGCCCACACAACTAATAAAAGATGCTGGTTAGTTGAAAGCTACAATTTTGTGAGCTACAGTGCTTGACTAGATATGATGAAAGCACCAATAAAAGTATCTTGGCATATTTACTCTAATACAGAAGGAACTCAAACAACAGATATTTGAACTTGTACATAATTCATCCTGTTACTCTACTGTAGAAAAACAGATGCCGCAAATGTCTGCTAAAAGCTGTAACTAGAAGTCACTAGGAAGAAATCTAAAACCAATTAATGAACTGACAACCATTACGTAAATAAAATGTTATTAAAATAAGACTTAGTAGTGCACTGTATCTCATAGTAAATTTTTCATAAAACTTAAAATCTACATATTCATTTTTTAAAAATATTCTTACCCCGAGTAATTCTGGGCAATTATTAGTTATTTTCCAATGACACTGTCTATATTTCTATTTTAAATAATGGGTATACCACACTGCACTGTTTAATTTTAGACTCTGGTCTTCACCCACTTTTTTAATAGCATTTTTAACACCACCAAATGCAGATCTTAAATAAGTTTCTTCCATATGCCCTGTGTTGCTCCAAAGAGCCGCTTATGGGGAGACTGTAATGTCAGAAATTTATGATAATAGACATTTACTGTCAGAAACTTTTGGAAATTGTGTCAGAATGGCAATTTTTAGGTCAATGCTGGCCTACCATCTTCTATTGAGCACTAGACAATACATATTTTAGGCTAAGAGGTCATAAGATACTAGACACAAAATCAGTTTTGTCATCACAGTAAGCAAGCATTCAGAGAAAAACATGAATGATTGTTCAAATAAAGCTTCATAAATATTGAAAATTTGTATGAATCCTAGCATATTATTCTCATTCTGCTATTTAATTTTAAAAACCTGTTAAGAGGTCAGACTTGACAAACCTTAATTGTCTACCTTGGGCCTTATTTATAAACCAATTAGCACCTAAAATTAAAGTTGGTGTCTCTTACATAGGTCACTAATATTTGACTCACTGACTTAATCTCAACATATATTAACACATGTTCTTATTTGTAATACATTCCCAGGGTAACCTATATATGGCAAATCATGTTTGTTTAATAGATTATAACCAAAGTTTTCCATAGTCATTATAATGTATAATAATTTACAAACTACATCAAGCTCTGCATGCCAAATACCTGTAACAAACTCTTTCTAAAGTCTATTTTGTTCCTATGTTTTAAACTTTACTTATTTGTACATTTAAGCTGTATATTAATCAATATAATCTTACTACATTGCTTGATTCAGTGTAATTAAATATATGGGCTATTAGACAATGTGAACAAGTAATTGAAAGTTTGACATTCAAAAATTATGTGTCATTTCTCTACACTTAATTAAAAATAAGTAAATAATACCATTTGAATTTTCATACTGCCGTATGTATCTAATCATTAATGATCATTTATTTTCCACTCACAATAAGCGAACTATTCTTTCACTCTTTGATTTATGAGAATAATGAAATTGTGTCTGACAACAACTGCTGATGAGCAAGGCCCACCACAATTAAAATTCTGATTAAGCTTCTAGTGGTAGAGCAGGGAAGTTAAAGACAAATTTAAAATCACAGGTTAGCTACCTGCTAACAACACTAAGAACTAAACAGAGACAAACCAAAATAGCTATTCCACTATTTAGAGTGCTTGCCAGAATTCACAACATGTCTCCATGAAGCTTAAAGAAATACCGTCATTCAAGCATGTCCAGAAATATAAAACACTTCCCAGGCCCTAAACTCAATTTCCATAAATGTAGCTTATACAAACAGCCAGGATTTTTTCTTTGGTTTCATTGTCAGTGGTTACCTTTTCAAAGTAGCAGCACATCGACTTCCGCACATGTATATATACACACAACAAATAAATTCAGTAGAACTGTTTTTGAAAAAATGTTATCATCTGACTTAGACAAGTATCTAAGAGTGCTATATTTTAGAATCTAGACACAGCAAATAAACTAGACAACTGGTTTTCTCAAAAAAGATTTATGAGAAAAAAAGAAAGCACCCTTGTTAATAAAAGTAACTTTGGGGTCTGGAGAGATGGCTCAGAGGTTAAGCGCATTTCCTGCTCTTCCAAAGGTCCTGAGTTCAATTCCCAGCAACCACATGGTGGCTCACAACCATCTGTAATGGGGTTTGGTGCCCTCTTCTGGCCTCCAGGCATACACACAGACAGAATACTGTATACATAATAAATAAATAAAGATAAAAATAAATAAAAACAACTTTGTATGTAGGTTTTTCTTTTAATCTACCACATATTTAACACTATAAATGAAAACATAAGCCAAGGATTCCATTAGAGATTAAGAGGATAAATCCTCTTTTTCTGCCAGTATTTCTCTAACCCCATCCCTTCTAGGTCTTATCTTTTGATAATTGTTTTTAAAAAGCAAAACAATAAACTTTTCCCTTTCCTTATTTAGTTCATACAAACAGGTAGTATGACTTCTTTTATTAATAGTAAGCAGCTAAAATGCTGTGATTTTTTTTTTTAATCACAGAAGCAGGAAAACATTGACGGCTATTAAAAAATCACCACTCTCATGTAAAATACAAGCTTCAAAGCAAAGCACCAGAACCAAAAACTTCTTGCACAACATCATTTTCATAACCTTTCAAGGCAAATACGGCATATTAAAATTAACAATGACTGGTATAGTTAATGTATTACGTCAGAAAATGCTAACATTTTTTACTTGCCTACTAGGGTTTTCTAAATATTCTAATGCAGAACCACAAGGACACACAAACACAGATGAAGGCAGGCAGATGGACAAAAACAGACACAACCACCTTGTATGAACGTCTGCGAGACTAGAAAGCACTCACATTAACTGGCATTTAGGAAAATACATATATGAAGAAGGAAGCCACTGGCCTGTAGTTAAATATTACACTTCTTAATCTTTTGTACTAGAGAAAAGGAAATGAGGAAACAAACTACAAAAAGCATAGGAAAATGCCACTGAATTCAGGAAATTCATGTATAACACAATGTAAAGCTCTATCATTAACCCCACCCTAGTGCTAAATGGGGTAAATTATTACTATAAAACATAGCTTTTTTGAAAACTGACATTCATAAGTTAGAATTAAAAGACTGATGGGAAAGAATAAAGATTTATTTTAACTGATGACACTTACCTTCTGTCTTTCCGTTTTTCAACATATGTACTAGCCCAGAATTCTCCATTTCTACAATAGTCTTCATGTGCTTGGAAATGAGTTCCCTCTCAACCACCTTGACAATGGGCTCTTCGGTAGATTTGTCAAGGCAGTGCATCACCCGCTCTATTTCCTCATTGATCCTAGCTTCTACTTTCTTTATATACACCGAAGCACTATTTTCGGCTAAAAATTTCTGGCTTTCCATCTGCAATTAAGAATTTTAAAAAGCATAACAGAAAAAAGTTGTTTTATTTGAACAGGGTTTCTATAGTATTTATAGTAGATCATACCAAGTAGTGTAACAGCTGAAGACATTTCATTCAGTTTCTTACTAAATTAGGCTTTAAAGCATTTATTTACATAAAATTAAATTAACACATTATCTGTAAACATTGTTTTAAAGATCTGCTCATGTACTCCATACAAATTGAAGCATCTGACCCAAGTCAGCAGCTGAACTTCTTCCATTATTACTGTAAGCTGTAACTACAAAGATTTGTGTCATAGGCTTTGCTGACACACCACTGTAACTGAAGTCCTCCTGCCACCCCACTCCCAAGCTTAAAGTACATATATATGCGATTTGAAGACAAGAACAGTTAAATAACTAAATTCTGTCTATCAAACACTAATCTTACTGATTTCAGAGTCAGTAGTGTCATCCCAAGATTTTAATGTACCTGATAATAACACTGACTGATACATCTAAGAATTACATAGTAAGACATGCTGATATATGCTATACAAAGAATTTCTAACATTCTCTACCTAGCAAAAATAGTTTTAGTCTTTAATATCAAGTTCCTAAGAACAGACTTTAATATACTTAACAAAAACCTTGGTGAGACCATCTTCAATCATAATAAACAGTGCACGTGTGCTTTTAAGCAAGCTTGTAATACACACATATGCATGGCACTTCAGCATATTTTGGAGATGATATGGTGTATGTGGATTTACAGTACTTAAATAAATACAATAAAATCTTAAGGGTATTTCTAAGCTCAGTTTTGATTTTTGTATTTTTTAAAATTTATTTCTTTACCATGTATATAATATTCTGTCTACATGTATGCCTGCAGGCCAGAAGAGGGCACCAGATCTCGTTACAGATGGCTGTGAGCCATCATGTGGTTGCTGGGAATTCAACTCTGGACCTCTGAAAGAGTAGCCAGTGCTCTTAACCTTGGAGTCATCTCTCCAGCCCTTACATTTAGGGTTTTTTTAACCATACAATGTTAAAGTGGAAATTTTTTTATTATTATTAATAAGCAGTTCGCTGATGCACAGAAACATGAAGTAGGGGTTCTAAAGAGGTTTCTAGTTTTGTATCATTCCCCACAATGGATTCTAGCAACACAAATCAAAATGTTCAGACTAATTAACTTCATTGAACAATGTTATGATCATCATAAGAGATCTAGCTATTGATTACCTGAAAAAATTCTGCAGACATTTCCAAAAAAGGAGCTTCAAAATCTTCCTCATAGACTGATCTTCCTTCAAGACCTAAAATCATTAACATCTGGCAAGCATTTCTTATTGCTCCTCTGTCAAAAGAAGTTTAATTAATTGATAATCAAATATATTAAAGACATGTAAAATACATAAAAGTTGAGAAATACCTTTATACACAGTTTATAGTTTTTTATCCAAAGGGGAAACAGTTTTGTCCAGAGGAGAGAAAACTCATTTATGAAGAAATAGGTATGGAAGCCCTCGGATGGTGGTGTGGCCCACACCTTTATATATCCCAGCACTCAGGACGGCCCAGATGGAAGGCGGGATCTCTCTGAGTTCGAGGCCAGGGCCCTCAGGCCCGGGCTACAAGAATGAGTTCCCGGACAGGCACGGCTCTCTACTAAAGGCTATAGGAAACTCTGGCCTAGAAAAAAACAAACAACAAACAACACACAAAAAAGGAGGAATAGATATGTTGAAATAACTTTAGTCACAAAGTCCCATCTTGATATGAAGCTTTTTATCAAATTTATTCTCCCCCCACCAAAATGTTTTAGCAAAATATGCTTAATGACAAAAATTCTAATTTACTAAAAATACAGGGGTAGTTTAATGGGATACAACTGGAAAGGAAAAGGTAAACAGGTTAAGTTATTAAGCCAGATAGCCGGACAACCTACACCTAAAATCATGACAACACATTTTTTTTTTAATAAATTGCTTTTAGGCAATCCTGATTAAACACCAAGTTCAATCAGTAAGAACTTTACTAGCTCACTCCTCCTCTGAAACCAAAGAGAGAAGGAATCCCAGATGTTTCAAACTCCAGCAGCACTGTCACAAAAATGGTAATATCAAGAAAAGTGATAGTGGAAGACATGGAAATGGTTCTGGGATGTTTTAGGCTACACGCAGTATTTTTCTTTAAAAAAAAAAAAAAGAAAGAAAAGAGTCAAAAGCCTATCAACGCACAATGCATGTGCTTACAGGTTAGGCTTCTGGGGAGCCTGGAGAGGAAACACCTGTGTTGAAAAGTTCACTACTGATCTGTGTCCACAATAAGACCACACTACTGACGGGTTAGGCTACAGATGCAGCATTGGCATGAGTGAGGTCCTGGGATCAATTCCCAGGAATGCAAAGAAAACGAAGTGTGTGTGTGTGTGTGTGTGTGTGTGTGTGTGTGTCTGTACACATATATAAATAAAGAGGAAGGAGAAAAAAATTTAAAGAGTCCTTAAAGAATAAAAACCAATCTAAGAGACTAAAAGTGTATTACATAGCAAAGAAAAAAACAAAACAGCCCCCCCCCCCATCCACAAATGATGGTTTGTTTCTTCCAATATGGGAAATCAACTTATTTAAAAAAAATAAAAATTAAAAAAAGCTTAAGATGGTAGCCTTAGATTCTAGGTAACTTAAAACAGTGAAAGTCTTTGAAGCTTTTAATAAGTACTGAAAATTGAAGTTTTTAATTGTTTCAGTGAAATTATGACAATCAGCTTTAAGATATAAACACTAAAAAACCAAAAGTAAAGATATATGGTATACCTGTCTACAACTTCTCCTTTCCGTTCTCTGGCAATCATATCCAATAAAGTTTGCCGAAGATGATCCCTAATACACCCATAACGTACAACTTGATCTCGAAAAATTATTAATCCCAAATTGTAGACATTTTCTACATTATTTTGTTGTACATACACACGGTCCTGTAGTAAAAATAAAAACAAAATAATGTTAAGCAAAATTGGTGCGAATAATCATAAGAACCTACAACAAAAATTATTTCAAGTACTTTTTAATTTCTAGTATCTCAAGTTACGTAACAGTAAATCTTTACAATTCATGATTATTAAAACAAATTTAAAATAACTTTTTTCTACTATACAGCTAAAATGGGCAAAATGGAAAGTCCTTTTAATTACAACAAATCTTTTGTTTCAGCTAAATTATAAGCCTGTGGAGTATTAAACAATTATAAGGAGACATGCCAGAGAGCCAATGAAACTATAAAGAATACCCCAGAAGCTTAAGCATAGATATGTAAAATTAATATTCATTTATAGCAAAAGGTTGATGTGTTAAATAATTATTGTTAAGACAAAAGTTGCAATTTGTAACATGTATCAAAGATATACATGTGTTAAACTAGTTTACTAGATCTTCAAGTAAAAGAGAAGACAATAAGATAAGACACACTGAAATCTTTGCTGAGTGGCAATACCAAGTGTTTTCTTTACTGCTTTATTCCTGAGAAGGAATTCAGCCCGGGGGTGGGCAAGAACGTTTTCACAACTTATTCCAAGAAGAATCTCCCTTTGTTACTACACTGTTGATTTTATGTAATACAGTAATAATGTAGTTCTAATCATTTAAATCCCTCCAAGAGTTCTTTGTTTTTGCAGATGTTTCCATGTAATTTCAAAAAACTGGTTATAATTAAAAGGGGCCAGGACTTAAAAAAAAAAAAAAAACATTTCCAAAAGACATATAATACATTAAGGACTAATTTTAAATGCTGTAAACTGAGGATTAGACAGTTATGTTTAAGCCCAACATTGGTAAATATAGACTGCAAAAAATGTAAACAAAATTAACAAAATTGCTGCTTTTAACTGGTCTTTCAAAATCCAAAACCCAGACATTTTAAATAAAAAATATTCTGAAAGGTATCTTAAAAAGTTCCATAAGTAAAGCATTTCATTAGCACAGGGATAAACGGCATTTTAAATCTATTTGTAGTTCTCCTCTAGAAGTTACTCCTAGCCTAAGCAGTCTATAGTAGACATGAACCTTCCCAGTCTTGGGAGGCAGACCATAGGGGCAAAAGGGAGAATAAAACAATGGGTACCATCCCATGTCTGTTCTTTCACAGAGCTGGGTAGGAAGTCAGATCCTGTTACTGATTTTACTCATAGTTCACTTTATAAACCAAACTGTAAACACACCACCTATAATACAATATCTTAGAATAGTTTTTCAGACCTTGCTAAGAACAACTATAAAGACTGGCTAACAGTTTTTAAGAAAGCACTACTTGTTTAAAAATACCAATTATGATAGGCAGATCTGTAGGAGTTAGGTAGAGAGATGCAGTCTATCTATATCTTTAGCCAGGTGATCTTCATGCTAAATTCCTCCCTCCAATAACTAATTAAGGTTGAGGGGTCCCTATTATTTCCAACAGGAGATACTTAGCTCTATCCACAGATATTAAAGCTTCTACCATTTTAGCAAAATTCATCCTTTTCCTCCTGATGCCTCAAATGCACCAAAGACACCTGTTCTACTAGGATATGAAAGATCAAACTCAGAATACAAAAGCATGTCTAGAGGTGCCAAAACACACTATGCTAAAGTAGTTTTTAAGATAGCGACCCTGTTACAGAGTCAAGGAATACCTCTGGTACATGGTCCAAATAGTTTTATTATTCAAGAAATGGTATTAAAAGCCATGCTACAGAAAAGCAAGTTAGAGTAAGTGGCTACAGGTTCATGAAGTAATAATCACTGTGCAAAAGGAGGGAATTTTCAGTTCTAATATTCCCATCTAGTGTTCATTTTAAACAATGTTTGCTTTTAAAGATTAAACAGGTCATGGGGGTGGTGGCATACACCCATAAACCGAGGCTAAGGAAGAATTTAATGTTCTAGGTCAGTCTGGCCTATACAAAGAGAAGCTAGCCATCTTAAAACAAAAGGTGGGGTCCTGGAGTTAGCTCAGTCTGTAAACTTGCTTGCTGCCAAGACTAATGCCCAGAGTTCCACTCCCAGGACAACACGCGTAAGGAGGAAAAAGAGACCCCAGCCCTCCAAGTTTTCCTCTGACCTCTGTATATACATAAAATAAGTACATGTTTAAAAATTTTTTTAAAGTGCCAAATAAAAGAATTCAGTAGAATATTTAGGACACAAATTCTAACGAACTTTGGGTTATATGCATATGGGAAAACTCAGTTTTGTACATGGTTAAGTCTTTATGAAACATCTGACTTCTTAAAGAGCAATAGTTCCACACCTTTCACAACTTAACAACACGCTAAAGAGCCAGAGTAGTCATGTGTTACTCACCTATACCTTCCTGGCTGACCTCATTTATGGCCAAAGTTACAAACGCTCTAAATATCTGTGAAAGTTGATGTGGTCAAGCAGGTTAATTAAACTCAGTTTCTCACATGAGCATCTCTAACACTGTTTTCATTCATTTCTTACAAGAGAAAAAAACTTTACAAATACTAAATATTTATTCTGCTAGTAAACAAACACTTCAAATCACACTTTCAAAATACCCCCAAACTAAGTACTCAATAACCAGTCTGTCAGAACATGTTTGAAGAAGCCTCATAGCTTAATCAGAAGGAAATCTGACAAAAAGTAATAGAAGTTATTTTCTAACAAGGGTCCTTTCAAGCCATGAAATAGAGAGGTTAAAAAGGCCTAACACAATGAAGACAGAAACAACAGTAAAAAAGCAGAACACAGAAAAGTTTCTTCTACAGGATCAGAGAAAGGGGTCTAATTAGCTAATAGATTACAAAATGAACCAAGTATTTCATTTTGTACAAAGGTGAAGTGTAAAATAGTAAGCCGTACACTTCCGTGTGAACACTAATAAACTTAGTAGAAAAGCACAAGATGTTTCATTAAACCACTGAGGATAGGCTCAAAATCTTTCACAAGAATGTGAAAAAATTTAAATAAATAACATTCTAGTTGTTAAGAGAAAAAAATCTTGTAATTTTCATTCAGGAATTGTCTACCAAAATATAAAATAAATGAAAACCATGTTTGTGTAAAGCTGTAAAATTGTGCCAAATCATAGTAAAATGCATTATTCTCTACTGTAAAATTTTATAATCCATGAGTAGGAGGAAAAAAAGTAAAACACTAGGAAATAATCTCCATGTGAGTTCAGAAGACAAGAGACATAATTCGGTGTTAAGAACCAGGGAGATGGTTCAGTGGTTAACAGCACTGGCTGCTTTCCAGAGAATCCAGTTCAATCCCAACCACCCACATGGTGGCTCACAATGGTCTGTAACTCTACTCCTGGGGATCTGATACCCTCTTCTGACCTTGGCAGACACTATATAAATGTAAGGCACAGACATCCTTGAAGGCAAAAAGGAGCATGGATTCAAGGAGCACAAAGCACTTCCTTCAATCAGTCCTGTTTCTGCCACTTAATAAATTATGACCTTTACAATCTGTTTTATCCATAGATTTACCCTCAAATGGCAACCATTTGCAATACTGACAATAGAAAGAACTGGTAAAGCTACCATTTTTGCCTTCAAATTTAAAATAAAAAACCTCTAATAAAATAAAACTAAGCCGGGTTTTGGTGGCACACACCTTGAATCCCAACGCTCAGGAGGCAGAGGCAGGCAGATCTCTTGAGTTTAAGGTCAGCTTTTAAATTCTAGGACAGCCAGGGCTATAGAGAGAAATTCTATTCCCAAAAACCAAATGAATGGATGAATGAATGGATGGATGGGTGACTGAATGAATGAGAACTCAGCAGAACAAACAAGAGCAACAAGTAAATAACAAAACATTAAGTGGTGGTCAGGATGCAGTAGAAAATAGTATCAGTATCTGTCAAAAGATTAAAACCAGAGTTAGCTGATGATGAGCAATTGTGTTTTGTACACACTTTGTACACACCCAAAATACAGAAAGCAGGGTCCTAGAGGGGTGTGTGCATTCCAATGTTCACAGCAGCAATTTCCAATTCATAATTTAAATGACCATTGATGACTGGATGGGACAAACAAAATGTGGTGCATATATAAAATAAAGTATTATTCATACTTTTGGGGTGGGGGATCCCACAGCATGTAGGAGCAGGTACTGAGTCGGAAAAAAAAAAAAGCCCACAAAACCAAATACTGTATTGCTCCACTTACACATGGTACACACAGCAATCAAATTCACTAATGCAAAGATCAGAATGGGGATTGGAAAGGTTATTAACAGGTAAAGAGTTCTAGTTTTGCAAGAATTTGACAAGATGGTGTTTGCCAGGTATATAAAGTAAAGGCTGAGGAGCTGTGTAGTAAGAGATGTTTACCGTCATATACCCAGGCAAGTATTTTATTTTTATTGTTTAACTACTTTTAATGCTATGACTACTTAAAAACAATAATAAAACATACATTGTGAAGGCTAAATCATAGTGCTTAAAATGGTGCCTGGCCCACACTATGGACTATGAAAGTGTTGTCAGCTATCATTAAATAGATTACTTATCTACTTATCACTGAGTAATGTTGTTACACAAGGCTGCTATCTCCTTTAGAATCCCTAAAGAAATGTGATCCACTTAATACAAATCTATCCATGCTCCTGTTTTCTTCCCTTTTCCCCATTTCCCAGATATAAATCTTGCTGTTCACCTTTCGATATTAAAATAGTTCCAAGTTTACAGTTAAAAAAAAACCCTGAATTTTAATGATCTAACCAACACATTCTTAAATAGATTCTACAGATGGCTTCGCGCCCCCTACCATAAAAAAAAAAAAGTCTTGTGTGGTAGGTACATAAACACACATATGTCTATTTTAGGAGGAAGGATCCAGGAATTCCAGCCATTTGCACTAAGAACTCTCTGGTTCCCAAAAAGCACCAGGGGTCTTATACAATAAATCTGGTTCATAGATGTGGAAAAACAGCTCACCAGAGGGTTAAATAAATAAATTAATGACCAAAGCAGAAACCAAAGCCAAGACTCTCTTAATTCATCATTAAGCACTCACTGTTTCAAACTTCTCGCATAATTGGCAACACTCCACTCCAAGAACGCTCTATTCCACATGCTTCATCAAGGAAATTGTGCTATAAGGACAAAACCCCTCACAGAGCTTCAAACCAGACAAAATCCCAGTACTGAACTGAGAAGGGTACACACAAAGTGCCACCTCTAGCCAAAGCTATTTCCCAATTGATATCTGCTAGGAAAAGGGGAAAATCAGTTTTTTCCAATGGAGGTTACTGGGTACATCAACCACACTCCAGGGGAAAGGCCCATGCCCAGGAGTAGTTGGCCATTCCAGTCATTAGTTTTCCAGGTAATTCAAACTGAAAATGAAATGCCCCCAATAGCCCCCGGTATCTTGTATCTTCTAAGGTACACATAAGGAAACAATGACTGTGGAGCTGGAGTGTAAGTTCAGCATGAAAGTGTGCCTGCTCATAGCAACTCTAACTCCGCTACAGGTTACCTGATACTTTCTTTGATCTCCAAGAGCAGCAGGTACAAATATATATATGCAAGCGAATGCACACAGAAAAAAAAATAAATCTAAAACAAGCAAAAAAAAAAAAAACCCCAACAAACAAGAAGCAAATTTAAACTAAAGCAGTTACAAACTCTAATGTCTTCACCTGCTAAATAGGCAGTACAAATCTCACTTCTCCCTGTAAAGGCTGAAGGACCTATGTGAAAGAGGAGGTGGAAAGATTTTAACAGTCAAAGGTGGCAGATGACTTCAAGGAAACTGGTTTCCAGAGACAACAAAGATGGATGTCAAATGTGACAATATGCACAAGACTTGAAAAAGCTAAAACCAGAAGAGAGGAAGGAAGGAAGGAAGGAAGGAAGGAAGGAAGGAAGGAAGGAAGGAAGGAAGGAAGGAAAAAAGGAAGAAAGGAAGAAAAAGAAAATTCTCAGCTCAGAGAAGAGGATCAAATCCCATCCTAACTGGGGAGCTCTGGTATTTGATGTCTGCTAGGAGAGGAAAACTCAAGTCATCCTTAGTACTATCTATGGACTCACAAACAACTATCTATGGACTCACAAACACCTGGTATATTCACAACTACTCACACCCAGGAGTACTTGGCCAACACAGAACAAACTTGATACATAACGAGAACATGAAGTTGGGAGGGTAGGGAAGTGGGGGAGAATCTAATATGATCAAAATATATTGTACAAAATTCTCAAAAATAAAAATATAAAATAATACATGTTAAAATTACTTCATTTCAACACAAATACATTTTTTTTTTTTTTAGTCTAAAAATGTCATTTCAGAGCCAGGCAGTAGTGGCACACAAACAAACAAAACTCGGTATATTTTAGCTAAAACCAGAACAGTGCATATATTTAAAAAAACATGAAACAGGAAAATGAAGGACATAAAGATAAAACGAAAATCTGGCTATGGAATGAAGCTAATTGTTTCTGAATCTAAAGTAAAACTTTAATAAACATTTTGAAAAGGCAGTCAGTTGGAAAAGAGCATACAGTATACACTGCTGGTGCGTGTCCAGTCTGCACAAGGAGCTTGCACTAGGTTATGACACAAGGCTACACAGGCATCCACGTCCCTGACCTCAGTGCAGCCTCGTAGATAAGCCATACAACACTGTTAGGACAATAGTCCGCCTTTTCTGAAGATTTGCTTTCAGTGGCTTCCAATAAATGTAAAATTTTAGAAATAAATAATTCCTAAGTTTAAAATAATACAGCGTTTCCGTACATGAAACCTCACTGTCTAACTCTGACCTACCAGACCCAATCAATGCTGTCTATAATTTCAATACTGCATTAGTCAGTATCCACAACCTCCACTTATGAACTCAGTTTTCAGGTCAACAAGTAATTCTTTTATTCAAATAGTTCTTATACTAAATAACAGCTCCAAATTTCAGTAAGTGATGGGATGGGGTATACACCATGACTACTATGAATGTTGCTAAACAACAGTTCTGAGTACAAAGAGAACATACTTTCAACCAACAGGCATAACCTATCAGAGACCACTAAGAGAACTGGCCATTTTGCTTGAGACAGGGTCTCATATAGCTTAGGTTGGCTTCTAACAAATTTTGTAGGATAAGATAACCTTTAACTTCTGATCCTCTTGACTTTGCCTTCCAAAGGCAAGTATTATAGGTGGGTCACCACTAATTCCACACCAGCTTTGACAAGAAATTTCAAAACTTTAAGTCAGAACAAAGACAAGGTCAGACTTTTTCAAAACAGAGGATTATGAGAATTCTCAGAGAACTTAAGTGATATGATTTTTGTGCTATGGAGAAAACAACAAAAACAAAACAAACTGAGCAAACATACAACAAAAGAACATCTGTGGGTTCCTTTATACATATAATAGTGCCTAGTGGATGCTTTAAGACTAGTACGTACGTATGTACGTATGTGCGCGCGCACACACACACACACACACACACACACACACACGTACTTCTAAGACTAGTTACACCAATTTTAAGAAAGAAATGAAGACGATTGTTTGCCAATAGATAGGAGCCCTAAGAAGAAATCAGATTCTAGCAATGGGAGACATAGGGAGAAGAGATTAAAGAAGTGTCAGGTTTCTATATGGGCAACTAGAATGACAAATATGAGTTCATTTGGAGATGCCAAGTTTGAATGTCTTGTAGACGATGAAGGGTGCCATCAACTAAACAGACAACATAAGCCAAACCTCTGAGAGTAGTGTTATACATACAATTTGGGAATCATGTATATTACAAAAAGCTGTAAGAGTGACTAGTGCAGCATGAGAAGAAAAACCAAAAGCCCAAAGATCCCTTGATTTAGAGAGGAAAAGGAGGATGTGCAGGAGGGGCAGTAGCCGAGAAGGACAAGGCAGAAGGTAGGAGACACACAGTGCTATGTCACAGATCCAGGGCCTAATATAGTAAAAGAAAAGTGCAGTTAGCTGTGCCAAGTGTTGCTAAAAAGTAACAAAGGAGAATGTGCAGTGCTCTCTGTATTCAGAGATGTATAGCTCCTCCCTCCATGATGATCCCAGCAAAGACAAAATAGAACAAAAACTGAGGTAGATTCTTAACTGGGATGTGTTTAGAGTGGGCATTAAAAAAAAAAGAGCAAATTTCCACATTTGCTAATGAGACATCTACCTGAGAGATGGGTAAAAGCTGGGGAGATGATGTTCCATCAGAAAAATCTAGTTGAATCTTATCTTGAGCATGAATGGTTTGAACATGCCCAGTGCTGATAAGACCAATTAAAAACAAAAATATTAAAACTCCCAAACACTTAAGGGTACAGACCAATTAGTAAGGAATATGGTCCGTAACACGGGTTAAAAACAAACAAACAAAAAACAAACAAAAAACCTGACCTATGATGAAAGTAAATGTCTTTCTGCATTAACGCAGGTTGGGGGGGGGGGGGAAGAAGCACACACAAGTCCTACTGCTACTTCTGCTTTTCTTAGATGGAGATAGTTAAATCCTTTACTAGGAGGGAAGTCAGGGGGCTGAGCAAGAAAAAAGAAGGGCTATAGCCAGGAGAGCACTTTCACCAGACAAGAGTCTAAAACCCAGACAGTGAAAAGGGCTACCAGAAGGTCTGTGACAGTGAACAAATCCTGACACTGACCCACCCAGTATGAAGTTTCCTCCAGCAGAACACAGGGAAGGGTAAGGTATGTTACTAGATCTATCCCGTCACTGTGCTACCTACCATATGGGTTAACAAAAACATTAAGGTATTGGAAATACTAATACTAGCTAATTTTTACTGCACTTATATTACTATGGCCATGCTTTACATAAATGGTTCATATAAGCTCTATCACTACCTAGTCGAAGATTTTTCATTTTAGACATGAATGTGACAAGAAGTAATAAACTGTTTGACATGGTCATGTGGAAACAGAAATGAAACTGTTTTAAAATGAGTACACATATATTTTCAAATAGTAACAAAATGTCAATTCCAAGTGACTTTATAATGATTAGCAGCTGGTATAGAATTTAAAGGCTCAGCCCTGTTAAAACTGCAAAGAGAACAAGAGTAGCAAGCTTCCTTTATACTTGTACATGAGATATTTGTTTTACGTGTTATCTCATTTATTCTAAAACTGTTAATACAAGGTAGATCCATAACCTGACAAAGAAACAATGCGCAGAAAGCGGATACTTTGGTAGACCTCTTATTCCATCCCAGGAAAATTAGGTGGCCTCTCCCTCATACTTTTGCCACTAGACACTCAAAAAACCAGGGGTAAAGGCTTGTTTGAATTCACTCAGCAGAAAAGGCTCTAGTTGCTTGTTCTCATTGTACTTTCCGAACGTCGTTTTATTCCATTAAGTAAAGGAAACTACAACAAGCTTTTGTTACCATACTGCAACTAAGGAACTGAAAACTGAAGAGTTAAGTAAAAGGTTGAACTAAAATCACTATGTCCAGTTCTCCAACATAAACACTGATACAGGGCTGGAAAGATAACTCAGTAGTTAAGAGCACTGGCTGCTCTTCAAAGGACCTAATTTAATTCCCAGCACTCACACTGTGGTTAACAACTGTAATTCCTGTTCCACAGGATTCAATGCTCTTTTCTGGTTTCCACAGACACTGCATGTACATGGTGTACAGACATGCACGCAGGCAAAATACTCATGCACGTAAGCAAAGAACAAAAGAAACAGATAACAAGTCATTAAGACTTAATAACTTTGCAGTGATGCAACAAATTAAACTGAAATAATTTAGATTCATCCAAGCTTACATGTTTTGTTTTGTGTTTTTTAGTTTTTTGAGACGGTTTCTCTGTAGCTTTAGAGCCTGTCCTGGAACTAGCTCTTGTAGACCAGGCTGACCTCAAACTCACAGAGATCCGCCTGCCTCTGCCTCCTGAGTGTTGGGATTAAAGGTGTGTGCCGCCACCACTTGGCTACAAGTATTTTTTTTTTTTTAATTGAGAGTAAAATCAGAAGCCAGATGCATGGCTTTAATGTAAGTACTTGGGAGGCTAAGTTTGATGTCAACCTGGTCTACACAGTGAGTTCCAGGACAGCCAGTGCTACAAAGAAAAACCCTATCTCAAAAACCAAACTAAAACATTATCAAACCAAATCAAAAACTGAATGGAAGAGGCGGGAGAGAGCAAGAGAATAAAATTCAAGTTAAAGCCATCTCACTAAACATCTTGTTCTTGACTGGTAAAAATTGAAAAACAGCAATATCAAGTGAAACAGTTTATATATCCAATGAAGCTCATATCCTAAAACAAGACCGACTGCAGTAATACAATGGCAAGAATTTACAGAAGAGATGAATGGCAGTTATGAAGAATATAACTATGAGAAACTGTATTAATAAAACATTTTCGTTGCTGAAAATATTTACAGTTAGGTTTCATAAGCTTAGAAATTCAGCTTTTAACTCATGCTGTAACTACCTTTACCTCGGAAAGACATATTAAATAAGGGGTTTTAATATTTTTTTTTTTATTTTGAAGCATAAGCACTAAATGCTTGGTTTAATTTTTCTTCTTTTCTTATGCATGCTACTACTTGTGAATGCAGGGGCATATGACTTCCTCCTCATTCTTCTGGAGGCAGAGTCTTTCAACCAAACCCAGAATTTGCCAATACAGATAGCACAGCTAGTCTAGCGAGTCAGATTACTCTGGGGACTCTTAACTCCACCTTTCAAGGCTGAAAATACAGATGAGCACTAGGTATAGGTTCTGGAGATCCTAACCCCAGCTCTTTTGCTTGCTTGGCAAGTTGTTTTACCACTGAGCTGTTTCATCTCTCTAGCCCATTAAAATAATTTTTAAAATCATGTCTTTTCAGCCTTTTATTCTAGTATTAAATGAATGTGAATGATCTACACACACTTCATTTACATAGGTTGAGGGTGACTTTTACAAAGAAAGTATTTTTACTTAAGAAACTAAACCTGGGTCTGGAGAGATGACTTAATGTAAAGACCACTTGCTGTTCTTGCAGATGAACTGAGTTCAGTTCATATTATCCACACGGTGGTTCACAGCTACCTGTGACTCTAGTTACTGGGGATACAATGTCCTTCCTCCTCTGACCTCTAAAAGGCACTGCGGCAAGTGGTGCTCATACAAGCATGCAGGCAAGACACTCATCCATAAAATAATCTTTTTAAAAAACAAAAGAAACAGAACAAAAACAATCTACAAAGATGTAGCCAGTATCCAACTAAAATTGACAGAAAGTCGTTTTTTGAAATGTTGATTTCTTTTTAAAGGAAACACAAAAAAACTGTACTTACCATATACATTAGTATATCTCTAATCATCACCATGGCTGTTTGATGATCATTCCAAGCTTGATTTAATGTTTGAAGAAAGTTGTTATTCAATGAATTTAGTACATCTTCTCGCACCTATTAATAGAACAATTCATTAGTTTATGCACATAAATACTCATACATATACATGCATGTATTATTTGTTCAATAAAGTAATCAAGTAGAATCCTTAGCTTTAAAATCAAAAAAATAAGTTACAGGCCAGGCAGAAGTTAATCTATAACAAACAGCAGACTACCAAATATGCTCATAAAATCCAGATTTCTCTCTTGAATTCTAGAATCAAAAGCAACCTCCTAGGTATTTCAAAGTACCCAGTGGCTTAACAATGTAAAATAAAATCCCAAATCCTTACAGTGAATAAGGCTTTGTTCTTGGCTCCAGGCTACCAGGCCCAATGTCCTTGTACATATTCCCCAGGGATAAAGCTGAAGACCACGGATATGGAGGATAGCTGCCTGAGTGCACGCCTTTGGAAAAGTTATTTCACCTACAATACTTGATTTCCTGACATATAAAATAGTATCTCTTGCAGGCCTGAAAGGACATCTCAAGTACAGAGAACAGTGCCATAATTCTCTAAACACAACAAATGCAAACCTCCAGCAGCAACCATGTCTGGCTATTGTGCTGCTCACTCAAATCCCACTCAAATCACTTCAATTTCTTCTACTTAAATTTCACCCCCAGTCTTCCTTGACCTCTTCTTCTCTCTCTCTCCCCACCTACACTATTTCAAATCTCTCTATAGATACATACTCTATTTCTATCTCTGTATATATACATTCTATTTCCAGCTCTCTACTTCTTTACCTTCTGCTTACATTTTTCTTCCTACTATTCATTGCTATCTGACTATATTACATATATTTATTTATTGTTTCTTCCACTAAAATCTAAATGCCTCCACAGTGGAGAATGTCTCTTTTTAGCTGTTCCTCCATCAAAATAGTACAGTGCCTGGTATAGAAAAGATCCTATCAACTGTGAGTCACTTTCAACAAGTTAAACATTTTCATGACGTTTCCTCATGTCTGATATGCCTTCTTAATCCAATCCCAAAAGACCACTTAACCTTACAAAGTCTTTCCTATCTACAAGCTTGTTACCACCTACCCTAAGTTTCCTGTTGTGCTCTCAGCCCAATGGAAAGATTATTTGCCTAGAAGACAGACTTTTTTTTCATGTAATTCTTTGAAATTACAATTGGACTTTCATATCTATGTGTTCCACATCCACATATTCAATCAACAATCAATCAAAATTTTTGGGAGAAAAAGCCTGTTTCCTACTGAAAATAAATACACCTTTTGCTCTTGTCATCATCTCCAAGCAAACAGCATAAAACCCTTTTTAGAACATTTGTACTATATTTGCTATATGTAATTCAGAGATGAGTGATGGAGGACTCTCATTGGTTAATAAAGAAACTGCCTTGGCTTTCTGATAGGGCAGGATTTAGATAGGTGTAGTAGACAGAACAGAATGCTAGGAAGAAAGGAAGTTAGTCAGATGCCTCAAGCAGTCGCCATGACTCTCCTCTCCAAGATGGATGCAGGGTAGAATCTTCCCGGTAAGCCACCCCTCGAGGTGCTACATAGATTATTAGATATGTGAGAATTAGTCATTAAGAGGCTAGAACTAATGGGCCAGGCAGTGTTTAAATGAATAGAGTTTGTGTGTTTATTTCGGGGCATAAGCTAGCCAGGCGGCTGGGAGCTGGGCGGGAAAGCAGGCCTGCTGCCCCTCACTACATATGAGTTCAAGTACAGGCCTATGAGCTGGACAGAAGTACATGCAGATTTTACACACAAGAACTAACTGAACACTTATGGAGTCTGGTTGCTACGGGTACCTGGAACCAATCCTAGAGGACAAGAAATGAGTATTATGTTGCACACCTCTACAAATATTCAGACTTGGGGACTGAAGAGATGGCTCAGAGGTTAAGAGCGTTGCCTGCTCTTACAAAGGTCCTGAGTTCAATTGCTGGCAACCACATGGTGGTATACAATGTTCTGTCTGTGTGTACATCTGCAGGCCAGAAGAGGGCACCAAACCCCATTACAGATGGTTGTGAGCCACCATGTGGTTGCCAGGAATTGAACTCAGGACCTTTGGAAGAGTAGGCAATGCTCTTAACCTCTGAGCCATCTCTCCAGCCCATAAATAAATATTTTTTTTTTTAAAAAAAAAACAAATATTCAGACTCAAAAGTCTTCCACGGTCCAACTCAATTCTCATTAATTCCAACCTAACCAAGTCTATAACAACAAACACACGTCAAGCCTTGTTAAGTTAGGGAGAATCTTAGCCCTGGTACACTTTTGAAACACACTAATTAATGAATCAAGATATACATATCTATAAAACTGATTTGTGAATGTATGTAAATAAAATGTCATTCTATGGGAAATCAATTATTAAGTCAGTCAAAGTAAAGATAAAAAAATAGAATGCCTTTAACATACAACACACTAGTTAAAACCAAGAGAACTGTGCCTGATTTTTTTTTACTTTTGAAGTAACATTTATTTATTTTGTGTATGTTTACATGCATGCACATGCATGCATGCATAGATGTGTCTATATGTATGGGAGTGTGAATTACACCCTGTCCATGTAAAAGCCACAGAATATTCTGTGAAAATTGGCTCTATATAAGTAGGTCCTGGATACTGAACTCAGACTGGCTTGACAGAAAGTACTATGCCATTTTCTTAAATGCTGGAGAAATGTAAGTTATTAAGATTTTAATTGTGAGATCATACATATAACCTACCCTATGAGTAGTATGAAAACTAATTGCCTATATCATAAACACAGAATATGATATATTTTGGCTTTTAAGATTGAGCACCTTAATTTTAAGGTAAAGCCTCTGGAGTTGTTTCATTAAGTACATTGACTATACCAAAAGATACACACACACATACACACACACACACACACACACACACACACACACACACTAGCTGATAGAGCTGTTAATCAAATACTCTTACATAAAGTTGATATAACTGTAAAATTATACTAATGGGTAGATATTTAATTTCAATCTACATATTGAAGTATTAAGTGTAAGACTTGCCAGTTGCAAATATTAAGGTACAGAACACACATGCAGAGGTTGAAACATTCCCATTTACAAATGCTTTCTGTAAGCTCCATATACTTCACTGGACCACTAAGTTTTGAGAATTAAATGAGAACATGACAATGCAGGGCAGGTGTGGTAGTAAACAACTGGGACCCAAGCACTGGGAGGAGACAGAGACATAGAATCCTAAATTCCAAAGACAGCTTTGGGTTATACCCCAAGACTCTATCAAAAATAAAGTGCTTAGATAATCTACACATGAAAGTCTTGTATTCCAAATACTAAAACATCTAGCCAATTATATTAAGAACTGAACTTTCATGACTACTACAAAACTGAGTTAATGTGAACTATATGAAATCACTCCAGTTTGAGAATACATTTCAAATCAGAAAATTATTTCTAAATATACTCAATACATTTGTTGAATGAATGACAAAACTGACCAATCAAATAAGTTAATATTACAAACAAAATGTTCTCTAAAATGTACTAATTTATATACTTTAATATATCAACAAATATTTCACATAATATAATGTTTACAATTTATATCAGTGTGTTGGTGATGTCCTCCATACTTCTTGGGCATTTGAATACTTGGTCCTTAGTTGGTGGCTGTAAAAGGAGGAGGTGTGTCCTTGCTGAGGAAGAGTATGCTGCAGGGAACACCTGTGAGAATTCAAAAGCCATGTGTAGTTTCTTGTGAGTTCTTTCAAAGCTTCCTGTTTTGGGTCTGAGATATAAGCTCTCAGTTATCCCTGCCTCTGTGTCTGCTGCCTGCTGCCATACCGTCCCATCTTTATAGACTCTAAACCTCTGGAACTGTAAGTCACAAATAAACCCTTCCTTCTATGTGTTGTTTGGGTCATGATGTTTTATTACAGTTAACAGAAAACTATGACAACCAGCCTCTGTGCAAAACTAAAAACACATTAACCAGCACACATTGCAAATGATGCTATTTGCATCATTTTTCAAAGAACTATGCTATCAGTTAATAGTGAACTTTTGTGAGGTAACCCACACCCAGTAAGACAGACACCGTACACACTCACTCATAAGTGCATATTAGACATAAAGAAAAAGATAAACAGGCTATACAATCCACAACTCCTGAGAAGCTAGGTAACAAGAACCCTAAGACAGACATGCACGGATGCCCCTGGGAGGCGAAATAGATAAGATCTCCTGGGGGAGGGGGAGATAAAACATGAGGAAACAGAATGGTTGAGTTGAGGGAGAGACAAACAGGGGAAGCAATGAAAGAGATATCTTGATAGAAGGAGCCATTATGGGATTAGGGAGAAACCTGGTGCTAGGGAATACCCAGGAATCCACAAGGATGACCCCAGCCAAGACTCTAAGCAACAGTTAAAAGAGTGCCCGAACTAGCCTTCCCCTGTAATCAGATTGATGACCACCCTAATTGTCATCATAGAACCTTCAGTCAGTAAGTAAGTAGGTACACAGCTAAGCACTGGATGGCGCTCCCAGAGTCCAGTTGAAAAGAGGGAGGAGAGGTTCTATGAGCAAAGGGGTCAAGATCACAGACTCTGGGAAAATCCAGAGAGACAGTTGACCTGAGCTAGTGGAAGCTGACTCTAAACTGATAGCTGGGAAACTAACACAGGACCAAACTAGGCCCTCTGAATGTGGGTTCTGTGGCTTGAACAGTTTGTGGGGCCACTGGGCAGTGGAACCAGGATTTATCCCTAGTGCATCAACTGGTTTTTTGGAGCCCATTCCCTATGGAGGGATTCCTTGCTCTGGTGGGGAGTGACTTGGTCCTGCCTCTACTTGGTATGCCAGACTTTGTTGACTCCCCATGGGAGGTCTTATTCTTTCTGAGGAGTGTATGAGGGGTTGAGTGGGAGAGAAGGAGGGGAATCTGTTGTTGGTTATGCAAAATAAAAATTAATTTTTTAAAATAAAAAATAGCTAGCTTTAACCAGGTACAAAAAAAATAAGACTAAAAGTTGTTTTGATTGTTTTATTTGTTAAAGACTTATTTATATGTATGAATAGTTGTGTGCATGTATATATGTGCTTTATGCACATGCAGTTCCCATGGGGTCAAAAGAGGGAGTTCGAACCCGAGAATCCTAGAACTTCATTGTGAGTCTCCTGTTGTGCGTTACGGGAAACAAACCAAGCCCTCTGCAGGAGCAGCAAGTGCTATTAACTCCTGATCTTTCTCCCAAGGCCTATGATTTTTAAAAAGCTGGGCACACACACAAAACCTAACCAAAATAAAGTATCTTAGAACTGTTATACTATTCTTTTTTATCTCTATACTATGAGAAAATTCTTTTAACAATTTCCTACAGAAATCTTTCTACCCTTAATAAAAGACATTTATTCAGACATGCAATAAAAAGTAAAAACAAGATGAAAATTCCACCTTTATAAAAAATTAACAATTTCTTATAAAAGGATAAGTTGGCACAGAAACTAAAATGTACGTTAATAATAACTGACCTATTTTTTTAAATTAACACAAAAATTGAGACTAGTATAGCAATGTGTGTATCTGTGCAGTAACATTGTTAATCATTACTTATTTTATTTTTCCACCAGCAGGGCAATGGCCAGAGTCTGTTGTAGGGGCAGTACTAGAATAAAGGACTGCACACAGCAAGCACTGAAAGAAAACTCACTAAGTTCATGCCATGAAGAAGAGTAACATGGTACCACCTGTGATGAGAAGGGTATACAGTAGAGGACTAATGTGTGTGTTGTACCTGGACTTGCAAAACTGAGAAAGTCTGACACAACAGTCTGCAGATATACTGACAGCAAATAACTGTTCAAAAAATGTTCAACACAAGCCACTATGGATCTGAAAACTGAAACAATGTGCCTATTAGGATGGCTAAAACACAGACAAAACCCAATGTTGATAAATATGTGTAACAGAGAACCTCTTAGTCACTGCTGAAAGGAATGCAAACAAGCAGTTATTATTTAAAAAAAAAAGGAAAAAGAAAACTCTTTCCCTTCACTACAAAAATCAACAAATTGGCAAGTGAAAACAGTGAGATACTACTAAGCACTAAAAGGAAATATGAAACCAGGCTGTGAAGTAGAGAAAACTTAAATGCATCACTCAAGCATAGTCAATGAGAGCAGGCTACATGCTGTACTATTCCAATTGCATGATACTCTAGGAAAGGCAAAACTAAGAAATCAGTGAAATACTGGGTTGTCAGTTGGGGGAAGGATGAATAGGCAGAACACAGAAGGACTTTTAAGGACAGTCAAAGTATTCAGCAGATGATAATGGTTACATACATGCCCAAAATTATACCTTTAATGCCACAGAATCAACTCACACTAAAGGCTTATGTAAGCTATGGGCTCTGGTTGGTAATGAGGTATCAACCGTATGGGTTAACAAACAAATGTTCAACTCCTTGTTGGTCAAAAGGGAGGCAGTGGGAGAGCCAGTACATGGGAAATTGTAGTACTATTCCATTTTGCTAGAAATCTAAAATTTTCTCTGAAAAACAAAGGATATTTAAACAAATTTTAGGGTCACCCAAAATCCAAAGGCAGACAATTGGTATAAAAGTAAAATAAAATGCTACATGGGCATTTCTGCTATAAGGAGACCACTGGCTTAAAGAGCCAGCTATGCCAGCCAGCCTTTCTAGCTTTTACACCACTTCAACTGCTATAAAAGTATTTACACAATTTTGACTCCTGATATTTAAGACACTGATTAATATTTCACATTAACCTTTACTAAAAAAAAAAAAATCCATGGTTGTATCTGCAAAGCATCAAAGAAAGGGGTTTTATTATAATAAAAATGTATCGTTCGAGAATTTAAAGTAACTGTCACCCTTATATGTCTTAAAAAAGAAAAAAAACTGGACTCCATAAGAAAAATTTGAACTTTTGTTATTTAGATGCTGTTAAAATGAGAAAAAGCTAAAGATTGCAGGAAAAAAAATCAAAGAAAGCAAAATACAAACAAAAAAATTCACACAAGTCAGTAAAGAAAGCATAGAATTTTTTAAATTCTTGAACATCACTTCACAAAAGAAAAGCAAAAGCCAAATTTTCAAGAATGTAAACTAAAACAATGATGAGAAATTACTAACCATGTAGAATTGCTAAAGGAAACTGACAGGATCAAGCGCTGACAAAGATTTGTAGCAAATGGAAGTAAATTCGTACAGCCATATAGGAAGTTAAGCATTTTTATAAAGTTATTTAAATATATACCTATAATATGCCCCAGCAATCTCACTTCTAAATATTTTTAAATGTTTGTTTGTTTATTATGCAGTATTGTGTCTGCTTGTATGCCTGCAGGCCAGAAGAGGGCACCAGACCTCATTACAGATGGTTGCTGGGAATTGAACTCAGGACCTTTGGATGAGCAGGCAATGCTCTTAACCACTGAGCCATCTCTCCAGCCCTCACTTCTAAATATTTATACCAGAAAAATTAAAATTTATTCATGCAAAGCTTGAATACGTATATTTATAAACTTTATTCACAATCTCAAAAAGCTGTATACAATAATCATCTTTCATTAAGCACACAGGTAATCGATGAGCAAATGGTGATACTCTTGGCACAACAAAGCAAAAGGAACCAACTGCTGTTACTTTCAACTTGAGTCAGTAGAAACAATTATGCTCAAAGAAGCCAGTCACCAAAGTTAAGTTACAGAACATTGTTGAAAATACAAAACTATAGTGAAAAGAGAACTGACCTGTAGTGGTATGTTTGTATTTTAATAAATAACTAAAGCTTGCCTGAAGATCAGAGTGTAAATCTATGCCACTAGAGGCCAGGGAGTGATGGCATACACCTTGAAACCCAGGACTTGGGAGACAGAGGCAGACTGAATTAAAGTCTACCCTGGGCTACACAAGTCGGATCCAGAAAGAGATCCAGGTGGTAGGTGCTCACACCCTTAATCCAAATATCACACACCATTAATCCTAGCACTAGGGAGGTGTAGACAGGAGTAATATGGCTGGGCAAAGAAAGGAATATACAGTATGGAGTGTGGAGTCTGAGGTTTGGTGGAGACACAAGTTCTAGGCAGTCTAAGAATCATCACTTCAGTCTGAGCACTGAGAAGTAGAAAGGTCTCTCTTGTGGCTTATTGGTTGTTTCTCTGATGTTCAGCATTAACCCTTATATCTATCTGTCTCTGGGTTTTTAGTATTTGTGCTACACGGATCAGTAGCTGCTACAGATGAGAGGACAAGAAGGGCATAACTATGAAGGGGGTATCACAGACTTTTCGAGAGTAAAAAGAACCATTCCACATTGAAGGTATTAGTGGTTGCATCAATATGTATATATCCTAAGAATCAAAGAACTTTGCATGGGAATAAAGGCCAATTTTAATATAATCATTAAAAATTGGCAATAAAATTCTCAAGTCGGACCTGTTTATCATAAACTACAATTCCACAAACATTGTTAAAATAACTTAAATGTGCTGGAGTTAAATAATGTCAATATAGTAAACTAATACCATAAAAAACCAAGTTGAGTGCTATTTATTTCTGTGAATACAATATTTTACACCTTAAAAATGTCAACTTTAGCTAAGATTAAAGTAAAAAGATATAAATACTTATATATTGTATATACACACATGTATTATATATGATATACACATATATGCTTGGCATTAAATTATACTGGAAAATAAAAGCTTGAGCCACGAATTATGTGGAATACATGCTAACTATACCAAGAACATTGAAAAATACAATAGAGGCATAACTCTGGGCATCTTGTCCTTCTAGAAATCTGTGGTATTTAAATCTTCACCAAGAAACCCAAATAACCAAAACCATCATTTTCAGACAACTAGGCAGGGTCTCTGACCAAGTCACTTAACTGGTCTGATTTGCAGCCTCATTCTTACACCAAGTTGACTGTGACTGACCACACCTATGACTTCACATGCCTTACTAATCAGATTTCCCCTTACCAGATAGGAGGCTTTTTTTTATTGTTTAAAGGGGGTTGCCTAGAATTTTTGAATAACAGACAGTAGATGCCTGCTGAAAACTTTTCTGATTCTAAACCCTAAGACATGTTGATCATTTCATCTGATGATACCAGTGTAATAAATATAAGTCTAAAATTTACATGACCTATAAACATTTGTTTCTACCTAGCACACTTAAAATGAGTCTTGAACCACATACAACCATATGTGGTAGGTAGATTTAAATATAGATTCCTTGTTCATTTCCCAGTCACCCAGATCCAAAAAAAAAAAAAAAAATACAGAAACTATATTAATTACAACACTGCTTGGTGAATAGCTTAGGCATATTTCTAGCTAGCTCTTAATCTTGAATTACTCCATTTCGATTAATCTGTGTATCGCCACGAGGCTGTGACTTATCGGGTAAGGTTCTGGTGTCTTTCTCTTTTGGCAGCTACATGGCGTTCTTCTCTTTGGGCAGCTACATGGCGTTTCCCTGACTCTGCCTTCTCTCTCTCTCTCTGTTCAGATTTCCCACCTAGCTTTACTCTGCTAAGCCATTGGTCAAAACAGCTTTATTCATCAAACAATAAAAACAACACATACAGAAGGACATCCCACATCAGGTAGGGTCCTTGTAAGATTACACATTTCTCCAAATATGTAGATCTTATTTTTCCAAGGAATGCTATTAAGCATACAGCTGTATACCGTATTTTTACATATTGAAAAATGTCAGGTGCTGCTACCCTTCCCTCTAAGGAACAGAAATGTTAACATTAGTTTTCATGTGGAGTTAATAAACAACGCCAAACTCCAATTGCTTGCATCGTCAACATAAATTTGGTGAATAGATGTTGCTATTGTTCACTTACCTTCTTCAGAGTTCTTATTTCAAACCAAACAGCTATCTCTTAGCCTTGACTAAGAGAATAAATGTACATTATGGAGGTATTTTAAGCCTTTCAAAACTCCATGAGTGAGCTTCCTAACCATCTATCATAAAACTCACTGATTATTAGCTAGGTCACAATATTATTCTAATTACTTTTAATTAACTGTTAAGAATAAACGTAGAAATCAAAGACACCACAATAACTTAAAAAAAAAAACTGTATTAACTACAGAAATTTTCTTCCTCCAGATTGATGCCAGATTTCTCTAGAAAATTTTATTTTTAGAGAATTTTACACAGCTAATGATACAGCTTTAAGGACTTCAAAGACCACACAAACTTTGAATTTCAAATCAAATATTCCAAACCCCAGTTGTCTGAAAGTTTCCAAAGAAATAAAGTCATGGCTATGGCCATACCACCCTGAACGCACCCGGATCTCATCTGATCTCGGAAGTTAAGCGGGGTCGGGCCTGGTTAGTACTTGGATGGGAGAAGTAAAGTCATAATATCAGATATCAAGTATGGTTCAAAAGACTATACCAAAAAACCCCTCCTTTTACTGATAGACTTATGATGGCTGCCATTAGGCAAACCAAGATGTTACAACACTATAATGGAATACAAAATGCATCCAATCACTTTATAATCCCTACAGAGGAAAAAAAAAGTTTAATATTAGGATCAATTTGAGATTCAAAATAGATACAGAAAGGTTTGATAGTATAGTTTAATAATTTCACACATTAAGATAATTTGTTGTATGTTAGGGCAAAGAGAAAACCATGTAAACTTGGTAATTCTTTAGAAGCATTTTTATTTTTTTATTTTTTATTTTTTTTGGTTTTTCGAGACAGGGTTTCTCTGTGGCTTTGGAGACTGTCCTGGAACTAGCTCTTGTAGACCAGGCTGGTCTCGAACTCACAGAGATCCGCCTGCCTCTGCCTCCCGAGTGCTGGGATTAAAGGCGTGCGCCACCACCGCCCGGCTAGAAGCATTTTTAAAAAAATTAAATTTATTGTGTGCATGGGACAGTCAGAGAACAACTTGCTGGAGCTAGTTTTCCTTCCACCCTACGGTCTCAGGGACTGTATTTAGGCTATCAGGCTTGGCAGCTGTATACCTTTACTGGAAAAGCCAGCCTGTCCAGTCTAAAGTCTTCTTTTTTAATTTTTCATTTCTTCACTTTTTGTTTCGCTTGTATGTATGTTTGTGCATCACATGTGTGCAGTGTATGCAGAAGCCAGAAGATGGTGTGAGATGCCTTGGGATTGGAGTTAGAGTTTTCAGCCACCATATGCGTGCTCTTAATGTGGAGCAAATCTCTCTAACCCTCTAAAAAGCATTCTTATTTTCAAATATTCTTTCAACTCTGGGGATACAAGTCAGTGTGGAGCATTTGCCTAGCATGTATGAGAGAGATTTCAATACCCAGTACTGCAAATACTTCTTTAAACCTGTGCTAACCCACATTAGAGAATCACAAGTTCAAAGTATATTACAGTACCATGAAAGAAAAGGAAGCTCTGGGGGTGGGGTGGTGGTTAAAAAAAATACAGAAGGCCTATAAGATGGTTCCAGTGGATAAAGACACCTAATGCCAAGGTGATGTGAGTTCAATCCCAGGGACCAATATGAAAGGAAGAGAACTGATTCAATGACTTCCATATGCATGCCTTCATACAAATGGACCCCATATACATACCTACACACACACACACACACACACACACACACACACACACGCAGAAACAACTTATTTTCAAAAGGATGCAGAGCAAAAAATCTCCCCCAGAGGGACGCCACTAAAATCTAACATTTTAAAAGCAATCATTTCCAATGGCTAAGGTGTCAAGAGAATTTAAAAGCTATCACATCACAAATATTCAACTAAACTATGAACACTGTAATTGTCAGGTAATAATATGGTTCCTAGAAGATACATTCAAATCTCAGAACAAAAAAAATAACTGAAAAGCTGAGGGAGGAAATGCCCCCAAATCATATGATGCACTTAAATGGTTATTTAGTAATAATCTGAGATTATTATTATTTAGTAATAATCTGAGATAGAGATGTAAGCCCAATCACATAAGGAATTTGTGGCTATAAAAACATGGTTGTTTCCACTTTGCCGATTCCTTTCAACAGACCACTGAATGCAAACTACATACACAGAGCAAGAGTCAGAAATGATCAAAAGGTTTTTAACATATCTACCATTATTTATTCATTCAAAAGGTTACTCATTCATATACCTATTATTGAAAGACCACCACCACAAACTGTAACAGAAACGAGAGAAAGGCTGTGCTGCAGTTTACTTAAGTTATGCAACAGCTGATGGGTACTACAGAGGAAATGTTAAGTATCATTCTAAACCTGGCTCTCTGACAGCTCTTTTCCGAATCCTTCAAGGCAATAGCTATTCAGCTTCTTATGTGTCTCATATCTTACAGTTACTCTATACTCAATTCCCTAATAATCCCTTTTCCTTACCCTAGCTCCAATCACCACTTTAAGGTTTCCTTTTTGTGTTCAGGTTACTATCACCATGCAATTGATCAAGAGATTTTACTTCCTAGCAGACAGCCTTTTTTTCTCTTTCTCTCTGACTCCTATTATTGCCTTATGCAACTTCCGTATCAAACAAAGTAGGTTCTCGTTTCTCCCAAAAACTTTAAGTTAGAGAAAAGTATTAAGAATTTAAGGTAAATGTCAATGAAAAAGCACTAAAATAGGCTTGACACTAAGCATTTACTACTGTCAGTTCCATCTGAAGTCAACTTCTTTTAAAAACTTAATAAATGGCTCCTTCCGGGAAAACTTAAGACCCAATGTTCTTACAGTACTTTTCAGAGTCCAATCCACATCCTCATCGCTACAGATGTCTCTGAAGACCTTTCCTACTCCAGTCGCCTATGCGTTAAGCAAAAATGCCTACCTGATTTCTTTCACATGGAGTATTTTCCTACTTAGAATCTGAACTAAAACTAATGAAAATGAGATAATAAATTTAGAGATCAGCTAGTGGAAATCTTTCCCCCATTGTTCCTACCAGTGGTCCTCTTAAGAGTTGCTTCCACTGTATTTTAATCACAAATGCAATTAAATTTTTATCCACATTGCTTTACATTTGCCTAAAAACGAGGACTTAAAACATTTTAATATAAAAGTCTTTTCAACGAACTGATCACCAAAACAGTTCAAAGCTTAAAAGTGATCAACTTAATTTCTACTAGTACTCTTACATAAAAATACCCTAAATCATCTATAGATGACATTTAATTCAGTACTTCTCTGGTGTAGGAGGTTCTTCGGTTCTTCTGTTTGTGTGTTGCTTTCATTGGCTGAATAGACTGCCTTTGACTTTTGATAGGGCAGCCCTTAGGTGGGCGGAGCAGACAGAACAGAACACTGGGAAGAAGGGAAGTGTGGCAGAAGCCATGATTCCACTTCCCGAGACTGACGCTGGTTAGACTCATGCCAGTAAGCCACCATCTCGTGGTGACATACAGATTAATAGAAATGGGTTAGATCGGTGGTGGCGCACGCCTTTAATCCCAGCACTCCGGAGGCAGAGGCAGAGGCAGGCGGATCTCTGAGTTCGAGGCCAGCCTGGTCTACAAGAGCTAGTTCCAGGACAGGCTCTAGAAACTACAGGGAAACCCTGTCTCCAAAAAAAAAAAAAAAAAAAAAAAGAAATGGGTTAGATCAAGATGTGAGAGTTATCCAGTAAGAGGCTAGAGTCAATAGGCCAGGGAGTAATTTAATTAACACAATTTCTGTGTAATTAT
This sequence comes from Arvicola amphibius, assembly GCF_903992535.2. Classification (NCBI taxonomy): domain Eukaryota; kingdom Metazoa; phylum Chordata; class Mammalia; order Rodentia; family Cricetidae; genus Arvicola; species Arvicola amphibius. Next base: position 111,437,232 of record NC_052054.1, on the reverse strand, counting down.
TTTGGGGCTAAACTAGCTGGGCGGCGGGACACAGCCTGCTTCTTTTTACTACAGAGTGGCGCTCCAATGTGCTCTACTAACTCCACATAAAACCTGAGGGGGTTTTAGAAGGAATTCTAGACACAAATATAGAGTTTAACAGCCCTTTTGCCATGTGCTGGCGGGGTGCCGCATAGAAATTTTCCCCGACTCAGCAATAGCTGCAGGGGAAAAAAGCTGCGCCATTTTAAAACAAGGTTTCCTGGGCCCTGCCGCTGGTGCAAACTCCGGTTATGGAGCATTTGTGGGCCCAGATGTTTGTGTGCCTACTCGGGGCCGGGAACAAAGTACTCTGAGACCATGCCAATGGCTTGGCACTCCCCGCCTGGGCAGGAGGCAGGATCAGATCTACTAGGAATGCACAGGCAGGAGAGCATGGCGGATTCCTGCAGCCATACACAGACATATTTCCAGATTGTGCAGTGCTCTGCGTGGCAGATTTGGCTGTAACTCAGAAAGAAAGAGTTTATGTGCTGCACGTTCAATCTCAGAGTTAAAGAGCTGAGTGCGGCTCCTACCTGGCGGCCCCAGAGCTAGCAGAAATGGTATGCCCACGATTTTGAAATTGGAGAGTGATGGAGCCAACATCCAGAGCAGCTGCAACCAAGCTGCTTAACATTTTAAGAGCTCTTCAAGACAGTAGAGAATTAAAGACAATGCAATAGGACAGATTCAGACACAAAAGACCTCTAAATGCGTCATAGTGTTATAGACATATGTAGGCTTGGGAGAGAGAAAGAAAAAAAGAAAAAGAGTATTAAAAAGTCATAAAATAAAGTAAATGCTTTTAAAAAAAAGAGGGTAAGATCTTTAAAAAGACAGAATAAAGTAATAGAGTAAAAATAAGCCACGTAAAAGTAAAAACTTCACAGAGATCTGGATTGTATGTATTATTGTGTTTTCTTTGAATTTTTTGACTGCGAAGGAGCTAAATACAGAGATATTTCATTATGTGGTCTGCTAAGCTAATCCAACATGTATATTATAAAGCTATTTTGACTTCAGAATTTGGGTCTAAGGATATGATGCTTTGGAAAAGAGGTTCTTCTTTTGTTTTTACAGAAGATGAGACCCTGTGGATTGCTTCTAGACCAATATGGTATGATAGACCACGCCCTCCTGAAAGGTTGCTGTGAACACCCTCAAAAAACTTACTTTGCTCAACTGCTGACTGAGATGAGCCTAACACATAGGCTACACCATGAAAGACCCGATTAACAGTGCCCCCATACAGCAGGAAGAAGATTGGAGAGAAATAACTACACCCAAATTCCCAAATATTGTTTATAAATGCTCTTTTACATTTAAAGGGGGATATAATATAGATATGAATAATTTACACTGGTATAAATTTTGCTTTGTTGATATAAATTTAAGGTCAATTTTGTTATATGTATATGTATTTCTGATCTTAAGGTATTGTGATCATGTAGCTCATTTAAAAATGATTAGGAAATATAGGTTGTTAATGGATAATCAACAGTCAAGCTTGTAGTCCTGTTCGATTTTCTAGATATATAGAGAGATATTTTGGTTAGATAGGCATTCTTCATATCTTTCAATGACTACAGAATATGGCATTTAATGTTTTAATAACTTAGGGTTTTTTTATGGCAATGAGACACATCTGCTCCTGGCAGCACCAATCTACTTCAAGAGAAAGATGGGCATCGAAGAGGCTCCTAATGGAGTTGGTTAGCCATCTGGGCAAGAAACTGCTTTTGCCTGGACTGTTTCACTGGACGCAAAGAAACAATCCTTCCAGGTTCCTTATTCATGAAAGAGTCTGCGAGACATTCTGCAGGACACAGAAGAAAGTGACTAAACTGTCTTTGAAACTTCCTGGATACTATGGGCCTGTAGGCTGAAGATGGATGCCCCAACGGTACAAAAGAACTTTGGGTGACTGTCCAGGCAGTGAGATGTTTCTGACATTTCTAGAGTTTTGGAAGTTGCTTACTTCTTGTTTACTTAGGTAATATTATATCCTTCTGGAGTCTTTGATGGAGTTGAAGGATGGATAGTTATAATTATAGTTTTCCTTTGTTATGATAAAAGATAAAATAGATAAATATTGTAAGTGTAATTCTTGCTTGATAACTGTTTTGTTATATGTAATTTTACTATGTTAAAGTGAAAGCCTTTCTTTTTTGTTTAAACAGAAAAAGGGGAAATGGTGTAGGAGGTTCTTCTGTTTGTGTGTTGCTTTCATTGGTTGAATAAAGAGACTGCCTTGGCCTTGGCCTGCTCCTTCTTACTATAAAATTAGTTTACATAAATACAATACTTTACCATACAGAATAACAAATTTTAAAAAATGGAAATAAGCTATTTGTCCTACAAGTAAGACTTTGCATTTACAAAGCAATTCAAAAAAGAAAGCCACCTAAAATTTTAAACTATGCCCTCTTCATGGTACCAATTTTCCTATCTGTAAGCTACAGCATCATGAAGTTCAGATTTACGACCCACCAATTCAAGTATGTGAATCTAGAACCTCTATTGCACACAAAGGCAGTGAGCTTTGCATGACAGACTACAACTGCCTGAACCAAGACTTAGAAGACATGAGGTCCTCAATAAGCAGTTCTCTGAATGATGAAAAGTGAGCAGGATGAATCTCCTCATTCTCCCTTCTTCCCATTCAATCAAAGTAAAATAGTATTCAAAGAACAAGATGCTTGAACAAAGACTTTGAAACCCCACTAAAGTATGTGCTCTATATAACAGTAAAAATCTTCTACATTTTAAAAGTTAACACCTTTTTCTTCAGCTATACCCAATCCAAAGCTTCCATACGTTCATTCATAAAATATTACATCATTTAATTAATACTATAGGGTATTAATGAAAATATTAGTACCAATAAAAAAAATCAAACCTAAGAAACATGTTGATTATTAAAAACAGACAATAATAAAGTCACATCAAACTAGTCTCTTCTTGGACTTACTGGAAAAAATTTTATTCCAAACACATGGTTTAGATATGAGTAGTAAGCATCACAAATTGTGTTTCCAAGCCTTAATAACCTAAATGTGCCAAATATGGTGGCTCATGTCTACTGTCCTAATATGGGAGGCTTAGGATAGCCAGTCTGAGGCCAACCTGAGTTATATAGGTCAACTCTATGTCAAGCAAAGAATCAGCCAGGCATGTCGATGCAGAACCTTTAATCCCAGAATTAAAAATCCCAGGCAAGGAAGAGGAAGAAATGGAGCTAGAGGCAGGTAGATCTCTATGGGTTTAAGGGCAATCTGTTCTACACAGCGAGTTCTCAAGCCAGCCAGGGTTATACAGTCAAACCCTGTCTCAAATAAATTATTAAAATGGTAAAGCTTTTAAAGAAAAATTTAAACTAGACAAAGAAACAAACCCTAGATTTATCATATATCCTTATTTAACTGAACAATTAAGAAAGTATGAATTCTAACCTCAGCTTCATTTGTTCAAGATGACTAGCAGAAGAATTAGGTTGTAAGTGCAGTTGTCATTTCTACTTAGTACTTTCCCAATGCAGCTACATCTAAGTACTTTTTCAACAGACGCTCAGAAGGCAGAAGGATAATTTCCTTATTGCAGGATAACCCTAGAGACTTGTCAGTTACATTTAACATCCCAAATAGGAAGCATCAAAGGAAACTGGCTTCATCCTTACCCTATCTACAACCAGAGAAACTAATGATCACTATTTCTAAACACAAAGCAAAGCTGACTTTCAACATTTCTAAGGTCCTTATACACCAACCATCAGCAAGTAATAATCCCTCTACATGTGAGATACTGTGTGTCTGACAACTGTGTTCTGTAACACTTACTGTGTTACTGTATATTATTACATTCACTGGTATAAATCATCAACTTCTGGATTACTTTGTTCTAGTCCTCTACATTTCAACTCTTAAGCCCTCTTAATTCTTCAAACAACACAAGTAGGATAATAACTTATACAACAGCATTTCACCATTTGCTTAAACCACAATTGGCTCTAACATACAATTATAAACCAAGCATTCTGCCACAGCTTCAAGGCCTGGCATGGTGGCTTCTGACTCTTCTTTCCAACTTCATCTTGTCCTGTTCCCAGCAACTACGATCTCTTAGACTTCTCCATTCACAGCAGATTGTCAGTATCTTTACTTTAGGAATTGATAAAGGATGTCTTGCTGCCTATTAGAACGAAGTCTCATTGGAATTTTGCCATAAGCATTTGCTACTTATGGTTATCTGTTGCTTTGTGCTTTATGAGTTTGCTAAGGAGTATGACAGAGACTGACTCAGAAAAACAAGACATTTGGCATTCTCTTTGCTCAGAATCCTCTCTTCTTTTGAGGGCATGCTCATTCTTTAAGTCCCAATTTAAACATCACCACTTCCTCAAATAAGCCTAACTTGACTCATACAGCTACTCTCATTATTCTTCCTCTATCATGCTTTTATTGTATTTTTTTTTTTAACTAAGCATGCTTATTCCATGAGTGGAGATCAGACATGTTCTCTTTACCAACATATTTTCCTTACAACCAACTCAGAGTCTGGCAAATAAATACCTGGTTTGTTGAATTCTGTCATGTCAAACTATAAGAAAACTTCTGAGGCACTCACAAACTGGTTTATAAAACTTCTTAACTACAGAAAGCATCAATACTTTTTCAGCCACGCTTTCAAAATTATTTTCTTTAAAAAAGACAGGCAAGAACAAACCTGTGAGAAACTAAAGTTTTCACACTTACTAAAATAGGACAGTATTTTTCTTATGGGAAGGCACATATGTTCTGCTATGTTCTCAAACATTTCACTAATATTTTTGGGTCTCAGTTTCCTACCAGGAAATATTCTAGACACAATACACTATCAGCACTAGATGAGAGATAGCACCTGGATTATTTGGACTTTCTTCAATTTTGAAAACTTGTTTCTTAAATTAATAATCAGCTACTTTCATCCTGTACCTTCCCTACAACATCTTGTTATCTACAATAAGTTTAAACAAATGTCCAAGGCTCATTATTTTCATCTCCAAATCAAGGTACTAAAAACTACATCAAAAAACAATACTGACTCCATATAAAGATTTAATTTTCTTTATATTCTTCAATCTGAAAAGATAGGCCTTCGTTACTTATACAACGATACTAAAAGTTTATCTATCTTACTGATATGCTATGCAGATAGTTCAGGTAACTATAGGCAACAAAAAAATGAAATGCAATGCAATAATAGGTAAGGGTTTCTATGCAGAATATAATGGTATACTATACCATGTTTAGCATTGCTGAAAAACATATTTACTGAACTAGCTAATACTTCCTAAACTCAGAGACAAACATTTTGAGCTACTCTATATACTGACTCCTAGTAGTGGCTCATTTGTATAGTAACACTATTTGCAGCTATTATTTTTTTTTTACCTAAGAATAAAAATGAGTATGAATAGAAAAACAAAAATGAAAAGAGAGCAAAGATACTAGCTAGCAGAGGCTCAAAACCTAATTCATTTGACATACAGAACAACAGATGTGCACAGTCAGTGTACTTCCTCATTAGAAACAGCTGGTGGAGGAACCTGTAACATTTCAGATTCTGTAGACATTAAAGATGATGTATAAAAAGAAAATCAGAAGAGTGTATATGCCTTAAAGTTTTAAATTTACAATTTAGAATAACCAACATGAATGCAGGCCCTTAAGAACATACTGAGGGTAGAGCGCTCATGAACATGATTCATAGTGTCTCTGCCACGTGAAGATACATCAAGGAAGAAGTTATGTGCAAACCAGGCAAACAGTCCTCTCCAGGAAACAAATCTATGGGTATCTTAGTCTTGGACTATATGACATCCAGAGCTGTGAAAAGTTGTTGTTTAAGCCATCTGGGCCATGATATTTGTGGTGGCAGTCCAAGCTGAGACAAGTTATGGGACTACAGTAAGCCGAAAATGTCTTAACATTTCTCATGGCAGGAATATTCTAATCGCTTCATTATGTACTTAATCATGGTTCAGATTCCAAAAATTATTCACTTAACAGCGACTTCATACTCTCACGTTTCTCCTTACTTTTTCCAAGAACTGATTTTCATCAACACATGATTGCAGTTTTTCTGAGTCTGTGCCCATGTTACAAATAATAGTAAAGCTTACAATAACAGTAATGCTACAAATTACACTTTTTAACAAACTCCTACTAATAAATAAAACCCATTGTCAATTCTTTAGTATTGTCTTTACAAGGACCATGTCAAGTATCTTTTCTCATTTAGCCCTGCCCACTAGGGCTGGGCCTAACGTACAGTAAATGGGGGGAAACAAAGGTTATGATCATTATTGTCATTACTCCCTAACAAATGTGAACAAAACTTTAATTTATTTCTCCATCATTCTTGATCCCACATCTAAGAACTCAAGTATTCCAATCCTTCATCCTTCAGTAACTTTAAGCAAACACTCATCTTTCCTCTTTTTGATGTCTAACTCTTGAATTAATCTTCCTTATTTCTGACAACTATCAGTTTCCTCCTCAACATTCATCCCTTGACTCTTGTCACTTCATTCTCTGAAACCCAATGCTTATTCCTCAATACACACTACCACATACCCAATCTCCAGGACTAGTTCTAAATTTTCAAGTGTATCTAAAAACATGTATTTTTATTTGAGGAAATTATGTTTCACATGTAAAATGACCTCTAAGGTATTTTCCAACAATAAAAACTGCCAACATAACCTAATAAAACTTACCCCCTCCTTTATCCGCTGCTACTCATTTCTAGACTGCATCGCTGTACTCCTGTTAGATGCACCACAATTTGAGAAAACTAATTTTGCCTGCCATATTTCCGAAACTCTGACATCATTCACTCTTTTCTAGTCTACCCTTTTACTCAGTTTTCAAGACTTTTTGACTGTAATAAACACCCGCCCAATTCTACATTTCATCTCCTTCTCCTATTAGTAATCTCCAAATATTGTTATACTGTCACCCACTTGTACCTTTTAAACCCTTCCACTATTTAATTTAAATTCTTTAGTGAGGCAATCAAACTTTCTTAATCTTTTCCTATGCTCTGATACATAATAATTCAATAATCCCATAATTATTATGCTCATCCATTAACATCCCTTTCGCTGTAAGGGTAACCAGTTGTTCTTTTTTTTAATACCATATACTATTTGCTATACTGGAGTGTCTCCCACAGTGTTTGGATACATCCCTCAATCTTTGTTTTAAAACCGATTTAATATCCTCCTTTCTCATGAAATCTTATAGCTCAAGTTAACTTTTCCTTCACATAGTCCTTAAGCTATTATCACCTACACAACTCATTTGCTACTTAATGTATGGGGTTCCATTCTATTACTAAAAGTGCACCATCTCTCATTCAAAGTAAAAACAACCCAGAAAAGGGACAATACACACTATCTGTGTATCTACTGCAGTTTTTCATTAAAAAGAAAGCACAGGTATTTAACAAAAATCTGACTGCATGATGAATACAATGCTTTTAATGACCTGAAATACTAAACTACCTAGCTCATGTAATCTCTCCACCCCACCTTCAAGAAAAAGAAAGTCTAGAAGACTGATAGGAAGGGAAAGCCTTTTTTGCAAACCTACAATGATGACTCATCAAAGAACCATCAATGAACACTGAAACCACCACACAGAAGTTTCTACAAGAATAGGACATTCATATAGTATCAAAATATCACTGAACAGATTACTTAGGAATTACAAAGGGAAAAATGGTACCTTTACAATGAAGAAATCTGGCGGACACCAAGTGATCAAAGTTAACATCACCAATAATGGGATAAACTGACAGCATGTGCCTCCTGATGTGATGCACTGAGGACACAACATCACTTATGTAATATTCCTGCCAAAAATGCACAACCTGAAACTAGTCATGAGGAAACAATCAGACAAACCAAAAACTGAGGGACAATCTATAAAACAACTGACCTATAACCTTCAAAATTGCCAAAGGGCAGGCAGACAAAAGTCTGAGGAACTCAGTAAGTGATCCTGGATCAGATCACGGATCAGAAAAAGATTACTATAGACGACATCGCTGCTACATAGGACAACCAGTAAAATCTGGATATGGATGGTAGCATGTGACTACACTAATGTTAAACAGTAAGGTCTTCTTCATACCTCTTTGGTAAAAGTAAGAGAACTTCCTTATTTACAGGAGAAATGTTACCAAATAATTTAAACAAAATGTAAACCTTATTCTCTAATAGTTCAGTAACAATTACAATAAATAAAAAGTAGTAATAGAACGACTTGCAAAAAATGTGGCAAAACATAGGTTAGAAATATGAGTTCATTTTACTACTCAAAACATTTCTGGCTTGCTCCCCAAAAATATTTAAATGTATCATATAAAAATCTGTGATACGTCACATTGTATTTGACAATCTTAAAGCAAGACACTGTAGTAAGGATATCTCATAAATGAAATTAGTTCTTTTGCACTCTGTTCAATGAAAACATTTTACATTAACCACTAATTTATCTTTAAAGATTTCACATTTACCATAAAACTTTGCTAAGATGAGTAAATGTCTTAGAGACTATTTTTAAGTAATATAGTTTTCTTATTTTCAAATATACAGAAGAGAAAGCTGAAAAGGCTAGTTGAAATACCCATAATTAACATTTAATAAGCATTTGTAATTCATTCATGTTTTTTCAATAATTATGATTATATATTCATCACAGACCACAAACTTCCTCTCTATCATAAATTGTGATTTAGCCATTATAGGTTTTCAGTAAGGTTTTACAATAGTGACATGTTAAACATAGGCTTCCTGTAGCCGTGAAAAGAATGTTCTGGTCAAAATAAAAGAGGGTATAAGTATTCTCTATAGTTTAGCAACAGTCCTTTAAATCGGGTACCTTATTTATGAGATGTTCAGTAACAACTTCTCTTAGTCCAGTGTAGAGCTTTTCTCCATGTTTATGCAAAACCATTGTATATGCATTTCTATAGAGCTCCTCAAAACTAAGACCACTGTTATTCTTACGCTGGATTTCTTGAATAGCATTTTTCAGAAGGTCCCAAATGCTGTTTACATATTTTTCATCCATGGTCATCTGCAATATTGAAAAGAGAGAAGAAAAAAAAAGTTGAGAATATTTCTAGATTTGTTCGTACTTAAATATTTTGACTATGACTACCTATATGATTTATAGACATTAACAACTATTTTATTTTAGCAAAATAAGAGATATAGCTGAAATTGCTTGAGCTAATAGAAACATTCTTATTCACTCCTTTATAATCTCCTCTATTTCTAAGTATACCAGAACACTATTTTAAAAAATCACGATTTCTGTACCCACAAGTCACGTAACCCTTTTTTGTTCACTGATATTTGCCATGTTAAATTCAAACAGCCCCTTAGAAAATGTTCAACATCCTTAGTCAGAGAAATGCAAATCAAAACAACTCAAGATTCCATCTTACACCTGTAAGAATGGTCAAGATCAAAAGCACTGATGACAACTTATGCTGGAGAGGTTGTGGGGAAAAGGGAACACTTCTGCATTGCTGGTGGGCATGCAAGCTGCTACAGACCCTTTGAATGTCAGTGTGGTGATTTCTCAGAAAATTAGGAAACAACCTTCCTCAAGACCCAGTAATAACACTTTTGGGTATATATCTAAAGAATGCTCAATCGTGACACAAGGACATGTGCTCAACTATGTTCATAGCAGCTTTGTCATAGACAGAACCTGGAAACAACCTAAATGCCCCTCGATCGAAGAATGGATAAAGAAAATGTGGTACATTTACACAATGGAGTACTTACACAGCAGAAAAAAATAACGACATCTTGAATTTTACAGGAAAATGGATGGAGCTAGAAAACATTATTTTGAGTGAGGTAATCCAGACACAGAAAGACAACTATCACATGTTCTCACTCATAGGTGGTTTTTAAACATAAAGCAAAGAAAGCCAGCCTACAAACCACATTCGCAGAGAACTTAGACAACAATGAGGACACTAAGAGAGACTTACATAGATCTAATCTACATGAGAAGTAGAAAGTAGAAAAAGACAAAATCTCCTGAGTAAATTGGGAGCACGGGAACCTTGGGGGAGGTTTGAAGGGGAGAGTGGAGAGGCAGGGAGGGGAGCAGAGAAAAATGTAAAGCTCAGTAAATATCAATAAAAAAATGAAAATAAAAAATTCCAACAGCCAAGCCATTCCTTCACATGAACTCATGTAGTTAAAACCAGTAACGCATTATTTACATATGACCTGTTTAAATTCTTATCAACTAACTCGAAGTGTCATTTTCCTGCAACCCTATAAATCCAATTTTCTAGTCTACTGATTATACTTTTCTCGATAATTTTTCCGCCATATCCTCACTCAAATGCTTCCTGTTACACTGAAAACAGAAACAACTGGGAGGCATTATACAAACTGACCATACCCAATAACATTTTTGGTTCTATACCAATATAATCCATTAATTCTTAAAAGTACAGGCAGAAATCAGAAGTAAACACCACAAATGCAGAATATCAGACCCCAATCCAGGTCTATTGAAGCAACCTACATTTTAACAGGAAGTCTAAGCAAAATGTATCCAGAATGACGTTTTTTATGCCAGTCACATCCTAAACTATCTCTTTTTTGATAAACACCTTTCTCACCATCATTGATTTTTTCCCTCTCTACTAAATCATTCCTGTTTACATCCAAAATTATCAGTTTTCTACCTTAAAAACAAAACCTTGTAACCCTTTCTTAACTTCTTTCCATTTTTAATAAAATAAATACAGTGGTCCTTTACATTCAGTATCTCCAAGTACCATTTACCCATTATTTAATTTACAACAATTTAACTTTCAGCCCTACCATTTCACTAAAACTGTCAAAGTCACCAGTGACTTCTACATTCATAAATCTAAAGATCAAAGTTCAGATCTCATTTTACTAGACTTATCCAGCAGTATTTTGAAAGAGCTCACCAATTCTACTATTTAAAACAAAATTTCACTTACCTTCCAAGCACTACAGCTACTTACTTTTCTTCCCATTTCACCAGTTTCTACTTGTTTACTTCTGGTTCTTACCACCATCTCCAATCCAAGACTCATGTTCTAGAGATCTCACCTATTTCTAGGTCACTCTCAAATTTCCTATATCCTATCTGGCCCTGTCTCTCTTGCATATTAATGGTTTCCGCTGCCCACTCAATGTTCCTACTGAGCATCTGAACTCCTCAAGATTCAAAGACAAGTCCTAATCTTTTCCCCCACATTCCACTTGCCCTGCAGTCTTTTCCAACTGAACAAATGTCTACTTCTTTCTTCCTGGTGCTAAGGGCAAAATCATCATCTTTAGCTATTCCCTCACTTCAATTCCAAACTAAAATACAAATCTTGTTTATCTTCAAAACACACAACCCCTTCATAATATTTCCATTAATATAATCATAGTCGTATAGTTCTAACAGCTTCTTCATAATTCTTGGCCTGCCTCCAGAAAGTAATCTCCTGAAAACAGAAATCAAATCATGTCACTTATCTGTTTACAACCCTCAAATGACTTTTCATTTCCCCTGGAGTTAAAGTCAAAAGCTTGTAAGGTTCTCCCACAAAGCCTCATTTGATCTCATTCATCTCTCAACTTCATCTTTTCTCCCTTGTTCACTCTGCTCTGTGCACACCTACTTCCCAACTGTTCTTTAGAATTCATAAAATTTGTTTTAGCTTTTGTGTTTCTTACCCTCTCTGTCTGGAATGTTTTTCCCTCAGACATATCTGAATGTCTCAAACCTGCTAGCTACCAATGAACAGTTAAGTGCCCATCCTATTTACAATAGCAGCCTCCATTCATTACTGACCCCCTCCCATCTACTCCTATTATTTTTATTTTTCATGTTAGCTTCATGAAGGCAGAAAAATTTTAATAGCCCCTAAATAAACTTGGTACATAACAGGTATTTGTAGTTGCTGACTAAGTGATCCTTCTGCTAACCCCTGACCAAGGAACCTCTTTTGTATTACTTTGTATTACTTAGGTCTACTCAGCTCAGTATTTACCATCTGGAAAACACTAGTCAGTCAACTACCCTAACTGGTTTAGAATTACTGAGTTAGTAGAATTTTTTCCAATCCATTATTTATATATAAAAGTGTGAAGAAAAAGGAGCCTAGAAACTAATTATTTCACTTAACCTAACTGTAAAATGATGGTTCAACCGAATCAAAAGGATCCTTAAACGATGACTCAAGCTCAGTCTAACAATTTGGGATAAGCTTCAAAATGTAAAATGCTAATATAATACTTCCATCCATCCACCAAATCCTCCTCACATCTGAGGTCTACTAGTGACTTTAAGAGAATCTACTTCTATGCCTAAACTGCTAATTTTTATCAGACATCCTGACAGTCAAAATGGCATGTCTGGAAAATGTAAAGGTGTGGTTATATGTAACTTTTCACATCCAAAATAATAATAATAATAATAATAATAATAATAATAATAATGGTACATACAAATCAACACAGAAAATAACAGCCTCAAATATTTCACTCACTTGCAATTAGGTTTTAGTCTATTAATACCTATCAATACTGTAGTAAACCAAAAGCATCTCACAGCATTAAAAAACAAATATACAAAGCAGAATATAAAGAAAAATTTCAGTGAAAGGGAAAAATGAACTTATTAACTCTAGAAATACTTCTATCACAAAATATTTGTAAAGGATCTCCTCAGGCTCCTTATTATCTAATATAAGCTAGAGAAAGCACAAGGACAGATCTACACAGCACAACTTACTAAAGAAGCTTCTAAGATTACCTAAACACTCACATGCTATTATAATAAACTACTTTTAAAATTTATGTATTTGGCTAGGCGGTAGTGGTGCATGCCTTGAATCCCAGCACTCAGAAGCCAGAGGCAGGAAGATCTCTGTGAGCTCAAGGCCAGCCTTGCCTACAGAACAAGTTTCAGGACAGGCTTCAAAGCTACAACAGAGAAATCTTGTCTCGAAACACAACCCCAAAGTTAAATATATATGTATATTTTATAATACAATAAGTATATATTTATTATATTTTAAATAATAAATATTATATTTATAATTAATTTATATATTCTAATATTTATGTTATTTATAGTTTATATTTACGGTTAAAATAATAAATTATATATATGGTGTTTCTCAATATTCTAAGTAGAATTTTGTCATGCCTTGTAAGTAGAGCAATGGTTAGGTTCAGAGGACAAACATGTTACTTCTGGTAAGCAATACTAAGCACAAAGAAATTACATAGTGTACCACAAAGCACCAAATACTACAATATTCAAACCACTGGACTCACTTCACATTTCACATGTAGAGTGTATCAGACTGATTATCTTGAGAAACACAATATGCTACACTAGTAAAGAACATACGTTTTGATGGGAAGGGCTTGATTTCTACCACGGCTTTCTCACTGTCAAACCACAGGACATTAAACAAATCATTTAACTCTTGATTTTCTCATTTCAAAAACAGGTCTAATAACATGACTTATCTCAAAGACTGTCACAAAGAGTAAATGAGAATGTCAGTAAATTTAGCATGATTCATCCTTGGGCACAGTATAAGCCCACAGTATATAAGTATAAACACAGAAGAGTGTTTGCAGATAGAATCTCTTCAAAGTCTCATGTGTTCTGCAAACAAAATTCAGAAAGTTTTCAAACTGCATATAAACAGGTAAGAGCTAAGACTTAGGGGCATAACTATGAAAAATAGCTATCACTGTTAAGCAAATTTACTTCAAAGCATTATTTCTCTGTATGTTTGTCTCTCAATAATATCAGCCATGTAAATAATTTCCATCCCCATCACTCTCTTTGGCTCTCATCACTCTCCATCATGGGTCCCTTATGCATCTTTACTCATTATTAAGGTTACAATTACTATCCACTGTTTGCAAGAAGTCCAAAGTTTCCCAAACTGTATAGAGTATTTTGCAAATATAGCTTGTATGTACTTCTTTTCTAAAGGGCAAGTACCTAGTTTTTAATCAGAATTCTCAACCTGGGCTTATTTTTGTCTCACATGATTGTTAATATTTTTAACTTAATAAAATCACAAGAAGGATACATGATAGGCTTTTGTGGCTCCCTAGCCCATATTGCTAGCTCAAATTTTACCCAAAAGCCTAAAGCTCCTATACTCATATTCCCAACCAATTCCAGAAACAGATCTAACCATGTGTACATTCCAAGTAAATTCACCACTACACACATGCCCAAATCTTCTCTGTATTCTTCTTTTGTTTAGTCATAGCATTGTAAGTCACTTAATTTTACAAACCAGAAGCATAATCTTACAATCCTTCCTATCAAAACCCTTCTCTGGGGTAAGATGGAGAAGGAATGAATACCTTTTCAAGGGAAAAACACATCCTTCAAGGTGCAGTTAAGGGTTCTTAAGTGTGTTTCTAGTTACAGAACCCCACTCCGTCCACCTTTTAGCCAGTGGTTTTGGTTTGTTTATATTTTGCTTATTTTGTTTATGTGTGCATGTCTGGAGAGTAGGGATGAACGTATGTGTAATCAGTGGAGAACTTGCAGGAATCAGTATCTCCTACCATGTGGGTCCTAGGGACTGAACTCGGGTCATGATGGTTGGTAGCAGGAGCCTTTTAACCACTGAGCCATCTCACCAGCCCTACTCCCCCTTTCTTAATCTGATTCTTACATGATTCTGAACCCAGTTCAGGTACCATATTCTCCTGGATTTTTTTCCCTGGCCACACCAAAGTCAACATTCTTCTTCAGATCTTCCCATTCAGGAGTCTTTTGCAACCAGGGCTTTAGGGTGACAATGTATAGGTTTACACACACACACACACACACACACACACACACACACACACACACAGAGAGAGAGAGCAAAATTTCACTTAATGTCTGCTATGTAATTATAAATATATCATGTCCTTCCCCAAGAAGTTCAAGCTACAAAAAATAAATTCCTTCAACAAGAAAAGCTTCTTTTTAAAGGAAAAATATTAATTATTCTTAAATACTTTGTAAATCCCTCATTAGGCAATAGCAATAAAAATTTCTGTTTTTAAAAAACTATAATGCTCATCTATACTATTTTAAATGGCATATCTCCCAAAAACCTGAATTTGAAAAGATGTCTATTACATATTTATACAACTTGAAGGTGCTGTAATTATTAAAACCTTGGGTAGAATACACCATATTTTTGCATCCACTATGTATAAAGTACAAGAAGTTTTCAGTCTCTTGCGAATACCAGAAGTATGCAACAGGGCAGAGGGTTGTGTGTGTGTGTGTGCGCGCGCGCGCGCTAATGTATATATAAATAAACAAGGAAAATTGTTTAAGCTTAGTTGAAGCTTCAGCCTCAACAAAGTTTCCTTGGTATACTTTTCTGAGGAGAAATCACAGTATTCTTAACATTTACGACAGAAGCACTAATTACTAAGAAATCTCCCACTTAGACTACACTTCTGCCCAGTAGTCTCTCCTTTGTTAATGCATGCCCCATTATTTATAAATGTGTTATGCATATATACATTCATACACACACACACACACACACACACACACACATATATACATGGCATGATGACTAGTGACATTAGCTAATGATGATAAAGGATCTTATTTGATGACAGGGTTCAATGGCATACAATATCATCAATAACCTCATTTTTCTAGCACTAATCTCTTAAATAATGTCAACCATCAGAAACAAAGTCAAAGATCCAAGCTTTGAGGCAGAGCATAGGGTAAAGACATTGAGTAAACAAGTTATTAAAATTTCCAAACTTGGCTTTCCTCATCTGTTTGTGGTGAAGAAAAGAGAGATGGTATACTGAATGGCAATTAAGAACATTTATGAAAGCACATAGAATATAGCATTTGCTTAATAAACACAAATTTGCTTCTTCCTTTACTGAACAAGAAAGCATTGCCTAGTGACTTTGAGTATAAAATCATTTATGCTTGCTTAAATGCTTTCTTTTTAAAATAGGGACCATTTGGGAATAAAAGTCTGCCAAGTCAAAAATAACAAAACAACAAAGGAAAATCACCTCAATAATTTATGTCATGAGGGGGAAAAGCTATCAATTAGAGCACAGCAGCCTGGGACAATTTCACAAAAGCACTAAATAAGAGTATCTACACCAAATTGGCCTCACTTATAAGACAGCTACTTTTAGGAGGTTCAATTATGCTCAGATTTCAATCTTCAACACATGAATAGGATGCTCAGGTATCATGCCAAACATCTGGAAAATTTGGAACTTACTTTTCAAAAACAAGATTAAGTTTCTAGATTGGTCTATCAAAGCCCATTTGTTTATAGATCTTACTAGTATTAACAATTCTACTTCAATTATTTTTGAATGATTTTTATAGATGAGAAACATTTCATAATCCAACATGCAATCATTTAAGTACATCTGTCCCTAGCATCTGTGGAAAGCTGATTCAGGAAACCTTAGATATACCAAATTTTGAGAATGTTCAAGCCTCTTATCTAAAATTGGGTACATAAATCCTCCCAGTACTGTTAAGTCACTTCTAGACTACTTGTAATACTAATGCAATATAAATGGTAGGTGAATAGACTGCCTCCCACTGAAGCACAAAGCTGGACAGTATCTCACCAACAGTCTTGTTTTCATAGTTTCAGAAAAGACAGAATCTTAAAGTAGTTGTTTGAAAAGAAAATACATGAATGCATGACTTAAATTTATACTTCTATAATCTAAAGTTAGTTGTTTTAATAACTATAACATTATCATTTTCCCCTTTAGCTGAAATCACTAGCTTTTTAAATAATTAAGAGTTTTTCCTAAATAAAACTTCTACCAAACGTAAGACAACACCGAATAGTAGCTACACTGGAGAATCAATTACATGTAAGCAAAGGGAGAAACAAATGAAAGTGTAATTTGCCACTACTATTAACTGGGTTTTTGAATGGACCTAATTGTAATCAGTTATGACAGAAGACCCACCACATACATACATTTCTTACAAAGATATGCTGTGGAATCCGCTTAACCTTACTAAAACGGTCAGGTCACAAAAGGACACATGCAGGAAATTAGCTAATTTCTCACTGCTTCATATGAGAACTTAACCACCACCAGTGGAATACAGCATTCCCACTTGAGAAAAATCCTCTGAAAGGCTAAATAATACCTGTCACATGAGACAAAATGTTTTACACAAATTCCAAGATTAGACAAGCATTATTTTCTAGATTTACATAGAAAAAGAAGTAGAATGTGCCTAAGGTTAACCCCAAATTAAAACCTCTGCATTTTATAAAATACAAAACAGAATATGTGGCATATCAAAGACCACAAAACTACTAAGAGCAATGAAGGTGCCCAAGGGTCCCTCTATTGTATCACGTCAACTCAAATGATTAAGCCTCTCCATACTGAGAAATTCAAAATGAAGGCCTGTATTAACAACAAATCATTATGGCTACATACTTACTTCAGTCTGGTCCACAGAAACAAGTGTTTAATTTAAAAAAAAAAATCAGGTGTTAGTAGTTCTTCCACAAATCAAGGTGCAAATTCCTACGTGAAATCTCCTTGTCTGGTCTCCAAATTCCCCATCTGTTAAATTAATAACCAATTTTCTCTAAAGTCCCTGTTATGGTTTGAGTATTTGTGTCTGCTCCAAAGCTCTTAAGTCGATGAATAAACCAATACTAAGAACTGAGTCCTACATGATAAAGATTATAGGGGTGGATCCTTCATGGGTAAAATTGGGTAACCTTATAAAAGTGCTTGATGGAGGGAGTTAACCCATCTTGGCCCTTTGCTTTTGGTCAAAAGAGGAAATAGCATTCCTTTCCTCTGGAGTATGTGGCATCCAAGTGTCATCTTGGGAAAAATGAACAGCCTGTCAGAAAACTCAATTTGGGAATATCATGATCACGGACTTTCCAGCCTCTAGAAATATGAGAAAATAAGTATTTGTTCTTTTTAAAGTTGTTCATGTATGGACTGCTGTTACAGTTACTAAGACAGTCCTCCCAAGCTTTTTAAAATCAGGAGCTAAGGAGATGGCGCAGACCACAAAATGCATGAGGACCAAGTCTGGATTCCCACCACCCATGTAAAAGGCTGGGTGTGGTGATGCATACCTGTAACCCCCAGTGCTAAGAAGGTAGAGACAAAAGTATCTCTGGAGCTCTCTAGCCAGTCAACACAGCTTTATCGGTGAGCTCCAGGTTCAGTGAGAGTGCCTGTATATTGGCTATTTTTTTAAAGTCAATTTGACATAAGCTAGAGTCAGAGAGGAGGGAGCCTCAGTTGAGAAAATGCCTCCATAAAGTTGGGCTGTATGTAGGTGGGTCTGTAGAGGATTTCATTAATTAGTGATTAATAATTGTTGGGGGAGCGCCCAGCCCACTATGGGTGCCATCCCTAGGCTGGTGGTTCTGGGTTCTGTAAGAAACAGGCTGAGCAAATCATGATGAGCAAAACCTCTGGCTTCCAAGCTCAAGCTCTGCCCTGTTTGAGTTCCTACCCTGACTTCTTCTGATGATGAAAAGTGATAAGAAAGTGTAGGTAAATAAACTCTTTCCTCCCCCAATTGCTAGGGCTATGCTGTCTCATCACAGCAATAGCAACCCTAACTAAAACAACCTATCTCAAAAAATAAAGTAGAAGCCAGGCGGCAGTGGGAGATGCCTTTAATCAGGAGGATCTCTGTGAGTTCCAGGACAGCCAGAGCTGTAACATAGAGAAACCTTGTCTTGAAAAACCAAAAATAAATAAATAAACAAATAAACAAACAAATAAATAAATAAAGTGGAAAAGAGACTAAAGGCACCAAACTTGTATCTTGGCATTACACAAGAATGCACACACACATGCACATGTTCATAACAAACACCACAAAATACTTTAGGAGAAAATAGTTAAATCTGGCCAATTTAATTCATTTAAAAACTATACTTCGTGTCTAGGCTGAGCAAGGTATCTCTCCATAGAGAGTGGGCTCCATAAAGTAAGTTCATGCATTAGGGTCAGATCACAGTCCGGCTGCCAGTGGCTCCGCATACTTCCCAAGTCACATCACTGTCACAAGTATTCAGAGGGCCTATGCCTAGGAAGGGCAGGGAGCGGGGTTGGTCTTGCCTCAATGAGGTGAGATGATGGGACAGACTTAGTTGACTTCCCAGGAGAGGTCTTACCCTCTCTGAGGAGCAGATGGGGGGTGGGCTGGAGGAAGGTGGGGGTAATGGGAGGAGAGGTGGTAGTAGGAACTGGGATTAGTATGGTAAAAAAACAATCATCTGAGAAGATGTAACTTCTCAGCCATGCTGCAGGGAAAAAAAAAAAACAAAACAACAAAAAACTATACTTCACGTTTCATTCACAAATACTAAGAGAAGTACTAACTGAATTCTCTAATCCTTGTGCTTTAAACTCATTTCACTGTTTACTACTTATACTCTAAATTTTTTCAAAGTATTTTATCAATGCAAGTAATAGTATTTCTAAGTACACACTTAAGATAAACTGCACTGTGCTGTATACACTGGATAAGCCCCAGGACTCCTAGACATGTCACCAGTCAATATTTTTTTTCAAGATAGGGTTTCTCTGTGTACCCCTTGCTGTCCTGGAACTTGTTTTGTAGATTAGGCTAGACTGGAATTTACAGAGATCCACATGCCTTTGCCTCCCGGGTGCTGGGATTAAAGGCATGCACCACCACCACCACCCAGCTATCAGTCAATAATTTAAACCAACTTGGAATTATTTTTCCAGTATATTTCTTTTGAGAAAGCATATTATTCCAGAATCTAGAAAACACTTAACATAAATATGTAGTAAAGAATGAAAAAATCAACCCGTGTCCCATGGGCTGCATGCATGCATGCTACGACAGCTATGAATATGACCCAATACTTCTACAGATGAGAATGTCATGTAGTGATGTCCAAAGGTTGGACAGCCCTGGTAGTCTAAAGGAAAACGACATTCTTTTTGAGTCAGACACTTGGATATGAATTCTGCCTCTATCCTTTCTGCGTATATATAATATTACATACGTTTGTGGTTCTCTCAGAATTCCCAACTGGATTTAAAACAAGAGGAAAAATGTCAACTAAAGCTTGTCTTTAGGATTTGAGATCAGCCAAAAATAATTAAAACAAAATCCAGAATCAAGTAGGTGTTCAACACTTAGCAGTTTACTAATCGTATGAAATGACTTCTCTCTGTTGGAGATGGAGAGTACCTGGACATAAAGAGGAAAACAATGTTCATTACTTGGAGAGGATATATCAATAGAGCTACTTTAGAGAATAAACTGCAAGCAGTGTATTAAGGATCCCTCTTAGTGTGCTGCCTTGCTGTTTTAGAGTATCTCCAAGAAGTCTTATATTTTCCAAAGAAGGCAGACTCTCCTTTGACGATTTTGTTCTCTTGCTCAGCACTTCTCACTTAAAAAAAAAAAAAAAATTCTTTTTTCCTCTAGACTCTCTTAAATATATAAAAGTTAAATCAACAAATTTTACTTAATCACTTCAGAATTTCAGTTGGCATTAAAACATTAAAAGGAATGCTTTCCAATAGCAAAAGCTTTGGGCTAGTCAGACAAGTAGAAGACTAGTTATCCATTTCCTATCACTACCTAGCTGGGCAAGCAGGGATCAGTTAGGCAGGCTGGTGATTAGTGATGTTAAGGCAATGACTAAGCTTTTTTAGTGCACTCTTTTACAGAATCCACTACTAATGACAATAAGAAGCAGCTCTAAATGACCATGAAGGACAACTCTGAGGATACCTTCTACTATAAACCCTCTGCAATCTGTGTCCGACTGTGACAACCCTATAGGAAAGACTAGACATATTAAAATGGAAATTCTGACTTTAAAATTAGCAACTCTTTCTTTAAAATCTCCCAGTTACACTGTTATTAGAAAGTAATTTTTATACTATCTCATTTACTCCTCATAATTAGAATCTGTGAAAAGCTGTCCTGTGGTGTGCCATTTTATGTTAAGAAATGAGTGCATTATTTCATTTACTGAATACTATCTACTCTATGTTGTGTATTATTATAACTAGACTGAGGAAAATCAATACAAAAAGACTTGATACTTCCTCTAAACGAAAATCATACTGCTAAATATACAGACCATTCTATCAGGACTTTGGCTATAAAAACAAATGAAATTGGTAATGAGGACAAGAAAAAGCGTTTCTTTCTACTCAGACAAAAGGGAAATAGTTGAGTAATGATACATGTTCAAAAATATTAAATATAAAGATTGCTGAAGAACTTTCATCTCCTGACACAGGTTTTCCTAGTGTGTGTGTGGGGAGGGGGGGGATAGTTGTTAGATTTTTTTTGAAGCGGGGTAAGAGAATTCTGTGGGGAGGGGGGTTCGGGACAGGGTTTCGCTGAGTATTTTTTCCTTGGGTTTTTGAGAGAGAGGATTTCTTTATATAACAGCCCTGGCTGTTCTGGAACTCATTCTGTACACCAGGCCTGCCTCTCTCCTAAGTGTTGGGACTAAAGGCATGTGCCACCATCGCCTGGCAGAATTCTTAATAAGCAGTTTTAAGTACAGTGATTAAAATTTTGAAGCTGTAGAGATGGCTCAGTGTAGGTGATATTTGCATTTTAATAAATAAAGCTTGCCTGAAGTTCAGAGAGTAAAAGCAGCTGCAGTGATCAGTCTTACAGACCATGCAGTGCAGTGGTGACACACACCTTTAATCAGTAGCCACACTAGTTTGTCATAGAAATCAGGTGGTAGTGGTATACATCTTTAATCCCAGCAGTAGAGAGGAATATAAGATGGGAGGGCACAGCTCTCAGTCACAGTCTCATTCTGAGATTCCTGGAGGCAGGATCGTCATTTCAGACTGAGACAGAGGTAATAACCAGTAGTTGGCTGTTTTGCTTTTCTGACCTTCAGGCTGAATCCCAATGTCTGTCTCTGGGTTTTTATTAATTGTGCTACAGCTCGGGAGTTAAGAAGACTGGCTGCTCTTTCAGAAAGAGGACCTGGGTTCAATTCCCAGCACCAACATGTCAGCTCACAACTGTCTGTACTCCAGTTCCAGGGGATTCAACACTCTCATATATGCAGGCAAAACACCAATGCATATAACATAAAAAGTAACAGCTGAGCAGGAAAGGTGAAAGAGGACGTACTAGCTAGGTACACACACAAAATGCTTCAAGTCACTGAGCGCCTGTCTACATTAGTGACTACTGTCTTTCAATTTTCTTCTGTTCATCACAGCCTAGAAAACATGAGCAATGAAGGCAAATAGGTGGTATCATCCAAGATGGGTTTTGCTAATCCTTTTGTCTTTGTTCTGCAGAAGAAGGGAATAATGGGACAACTGGTAGCAGAGGAGATAATGACAATGCCATAGTTTGGTCTCCTTGAGGTCATGAATACAATGTGAGAAGCAACCAACCAAAAAATAGAACAAAATAATGAAATAGCAACCGCTTATATCTGTTTATAATGTTTATTTATCCTCCAGTACAATTCTAAAAATTCTGTGTATGAACTTGGTATGAAGGATAGAAAAAAGGCCCAACAGTTTATAGTACTTGCTGTTCAACACTCAGGACTGGAATTTGCATCCCAGCACCCATGCCAAGTAGGTCACAAACACCTAAAATTCTAGTTCCAGGGGATCTAACATCCTCTTCTGATCTCCATGGTTTTACACATGTGCACAGAAAATAAAATCTGTATAAAAATATCTTATGATATGTTATTATTTTCTAAAAGTCCTGTATCTAATAAGTGGCAGTCATGACACGTTAGGTGTTTTAAGATTTCTAATAGCCAATATTGCCCAAGAGAGTATGAAGTTTACTGTAATGCACAAGCGGCCAAGATCAGAGTTATTACCGTAGATCCATTATCTGATTCATATCAGTACACATAAGCATTTTAATTTAAACAAATAAACATTCTGACATGTAATGGATAAAATTAAGACTTGAACTAGCTGGGTGGTGGTGGCGCATGTCTTTAAAGTGGTGCCAGCACTTGGGAGGCAGAGGAGTGCAGATCTCTGATGAGTTCGAGGCCAGCCTGGTTTACCAGAGCTAGCTACAAGACAGGCTCCAAACCTTGTCTCAAAAAAAAAAAAAAAAAAAAAAAAAAAAAGAGAGAGAGAGAGAGAGAGAGAGAGAGAGAGAGAGAGAGAGAGAGAGAGAGACTTGAACTAGAAATAATTTATGTCTATGAAGGAGACACTAAGTTACTCAAAGTCTGAGTGAGCATTAATAAAAAGATGGTCAGAAAGGAAAGTAATAGTTCTCAAGAATCTGAGCCTAAAAAGATGATAGCTGTGGCGCAGTAACTGCATTCTGGGCCCAGAACGAGCATAAGTTCAAGGTAAATCTATCCCCTCAGAGCAAAGCTATGCTTCTGCTTCAGACAATAAGAAAACAAGAAAATCCTGAGGAAGTACAGAGGTTAGTTCATCTACTGTCGCTCAGACTGTACAATGAAGTGAGCTGAGATGGAGAGGACATGCAAGCGTGTCCTGACAGAGGTACTCTGGTGTAGTGTGGAGTTCAGCTAGGATATAGGAAATACTGTACCTAGACAGGCGGTGGTGGAGCTCACCTTTAATCCCAAGACTCAGGAGGCAGAGGCAGGCAGATTTCTGTGAGTTCGAGGCCAGCCTGCTCTACAAGAGCTTGTTGCAGGACAGGCTTCAAAGCTACAGAGAAACCCTGTCTCGAAAAACCAACCAACCAACCAACCAAACAAACAAACACCTGTACCAAAGACTAGGACTTCTAGAATCTAAAAACCTTGGTAACCCATCACACCACTTACTTTCAAGTAATTTCTGTTCTAAACACTAAGGAGATTGATTACCCTTCTAAGAAAAATGATACAGGATCATTAATGATCTATGACTTCACTTACACACCCAAACATTTCAAATCACCACTTGTACTAAATTAATCAATAACAATTGTTTGGCTTAAAGAACCAGTTTCTCATTTATCAATCACCCACTACCCATGCACATTTTGTGGTTCAAAAAGCTGTCTAGTATAAGCACTGTGCAAACCCATAATCTAATTAGGGAGCAATACCAAAAAAGGGAGTAGAAAGAAGTAACACTTAAAAAACGGTGGTGTTTTAAACCTGTGGTTCTCAACCTTACTAAGGCTAATTAATACAGCTGCTCATGTTGTGGTGACCCACAACCAGAAAATTATTTTCACTGCTACTTCATAACTGTAATTTTGCTACTGTTATGAATGATAATGTAAATCTGATATGCAGATAGCCTTAGACAAACCCCTGTAAAAGGTTGCTTGACCTTCAAAGGGGTCAAGACCCACAGGTTGAGAACTGCTGGTAATTCTCCAAGAACCAGTAGCATTCTGTGCAGAACCCCAGAGGTACCAACCCTATATCCTTTAGATTGCATTCTTGGGTGGTTTGCAAATTGGTTTTACAGACTTTCAGAAATGCTAAGCTAGAGTTTGTATAAAATACGGAGGGAGGATACATCACTAATTAAGTATGCAGAATTTCAATCTACCTACAAAAACATTATAATTTTAATATTCAGATTATGGCAAAATCATGACTCAATAGTGACATAATTATAGTTAACTGTGCACTAGTTAAATTCTAAGCTTTACTTTATCACACAAGAAGATGGTAAGGCACGTCCTTTCAGTATTCTCATTTTATAGAGAAAACTGAGGCTAATTTAGAAGCCAGCACAACTATAAAGAAGTGGACCTGTTGTTCAAATCACAGCATAACAGAGCCCACATTCGTAACTGTTGTTTTCTCAGCCTCTTTTGAGACAGGGTTTCTCTGTAGCTTTGGAGCCTGTCCTGGTACTAGCTCTTGTAGACCAGGCTAGCCTCAAGCTCACAGAGATCCGCCTGCCTCTGCCTCCTGAGTGCTGGGATTAAAGATATGCGCTACCACCGCCCTGGCAGCCTCTTTACTCTTTAGCCATACAACTAACACATATATCAAATGCTTCAAAACTAAAAGTTCCCCAGGGTTTACCCATAGTTTTCACCCTTACTAATAATAGTGAAAAGCAAGAGACGTACACATACATACAAAAAGGCTCAAGTAGTTTTTTTTAACCTATTAAATAAAAAAGGATGTATCTGGCCAAGATTCAAAGATGTCAAACAATCTTGAAGTGTATGCTTCCTAGTAACATTAAACAGAACCAGTTATAACCTGGTTCTCATATTTACAGACTAACCTCAAGCACACTAAATTCTCAAGCCCTCGCACGTAAAACAGATAAAATTAAGATAGCATAGAACATTGGTTCTCAACCTTCCTAATGCTGTGACTCCTTAAAACAGTTCCTTGTGTTGTGGTGACTCCAATCATAAAATTATTTTCTATACTACTTCCTAACTGTAATTTTGCTACTATTATGAATACTGTTATGAGAACCTTTTTTTGTTTTGCATTGTTTTTTGGTTTGGGTTTTGGTTTTTCAAGACAAGGTTTTGCTGCAGGCTGGCCTCAAACTCAAGAGATCCACCTGCCTCTGCCTCCTAAGTGCTGGGATTAAAGGCGAGCACCACCAACACCCAGCCTGTTATAAATCTTAATGTAAATATCTGATATGCATATGGTCTTAGGCAAACCTCAGTGAAAGGGTTGTTTGATCCCTAAAGAGGTCACAACCACCACAGGTTGAAAACCAATGGTATAGAGCTTCAAGAATCAAGTTTAGACTGCCCAGTACATGGGAAAGCTTTCAACTAAGTTTTAGCATTCTACCTTTCTGGATACTCATTATGTAATATACTTAAACTCTATTCAGCTCAGTAATTCTAGAATCATAAATAGATTATGCAGAGTTCAAGCTGCATTCTGTACAGAGAAAATAGGAACTTCCTAGAGTCAATCAAATACCTTACAGAAGGTGAATGATTAAAATTAAAACCAATGACTAAAAATGTTTCAAAAATATAATCATATGTACTGAAGGATTCATTATTAAAAAAGGAATACAGGGAGTTCAAGACTTAGTGGTTATGAGTACTGGTGAAAGACCTGTGTTCAATTCCCACCTCCTTAGGCACCAAGAACACATGTGGTGCACAGCTGCACATGCAGGCAAAGCACTAATACACACAAAATAAAAAAATAAAAATAATTTTAAAAAAGAAATACACAGAGGGGGATATAAAAGCTCAGTGTTAAGAGCGCTTATTTAGCGTATCTGTGGCCCTGGGTTCAAACTCCACCACACAGAAAGAAACAAAACCACAAAAATGTAATATACAAAATAAAACTGAATTCGACTAAGTAATCACACAGTGGTATGAAGCATTAAAAAGAGAAACATCAAAATGCTAATATTCTTTATTTCCAAGTGGTAGGACCATTGGAACTGTCATATTTTCTATCATTAGCTTCTTATCATTTTCATGATTAGAAAGTCTACTAAATTGTCAACCATAATAACTCTATTAATTACATATATTTTATCTCAATGACTCTTACTATTAATATATTTTACAACAGGCAAACAAGAATTTATTATTTTATTAACATATTTTAAAATAAATTATCCAGTAACATATTAAGTCTATCTACTAAAGACCCTTCTGAGAACCCTGAATGAAAGTTAACAAAAAAATCTATTCTAAGTTCTCCACATTTATAATACGAAGAAAAGTGTAGTATTTCTAGTCATAATTGTGTACTCTTTCTGAACTGGACAAATGTTATTACTAACACCACTAAGTTACATTTAATGAAAGAATGATCTTCAAACAAATGACTATTTTATGTGAATGATTTAACTTCCTAATTAATGTATTATATACACAACAGGTAAATTTTCTCATTTCTAGACTATGCTACTACTGTGCAAATAGGCTTTAAAATTCACGGGTTGGAGAGATAAGATGGCTCAGGGGGCAAGAGTGTTTGCTATGTAAGGATCTGAACTCAGAATCTAGTACCCATGTAAAAAGCTCAGCACAGGATGTATGAGAATCTGTAACCTCAGCTCTATGGAAGGGTGGGGACAGGAGGATCACTGAGACTTACTTGTGGGCTACCAGCCCATCTTGAGGTTCAGCGAGAGAACATATCATAAGGGAGTAAGGTAATATAGACAAGTACATCCAAAGTCCTCTGGCCTCAAACATACCCACAGACACATGTGCCCACACCACAGACACATTACACACACAATAACAGGTACCAATTCTCTCTCTTACACACAAACAAAATTCAGCCTGCACACTGATTTTCCCAACTCTTCTGAATGCCTCAGGAGTTACAGAGTATACATGCTTTTTCAGAAGATCCCAGCTTGGTTCCCAACACCCAAGCCCCTTGGTTCTCAACTTCCCCTAACTCCAATTCCAGGGGTCCAACACCTTCTTTTGCCTCCATGGGAACCTGCACTCATGGGCACAAGTATACACATAATTAAAAACCAAAGTAAGAGGCCCAGAGAGATGACTCAATGGTTAAAAGCACTTGCTACTACTGCAGAGGATGCAAGGTTCAGTTTCCAGAATCCATATGGTGCTCTGCCACCATCTACAACTTCAGTTCCAGAGGATGATGTCTTCTTCTGACCTCTGAGAGCAACAGGCACAAAAGTGGTACAGACATACAAGCACAACAAAAATTAAAACAAAAAGGAAAACATTACGCTTTTTATCTTCTCTTATTTTAAGCAAAGCTGCACTAACTCCAAACTATAAATGTTATACATAAGCTACTAAGTCCGTAAGCATAAATGTAAGCAATACGTTTCCCCATAATTTCAAGGGTCTGGAGAGATGGCTCTGGGGTTAAGAGCACTTACAGGTCTTCCAGAGGAACCGGGTTCAATGGTGACTTAAAACTGTTACCAGTTGTAACTCCAGCTGTAAGGGGACCTGGAACTCTCACACAGACAAAAGTACAGGCAAAAATGCCAATGCACATAAAATAAATATAAGGAAAAATAAAAGAAAAAAAAACACAGAATGAAAACAGTTTACTCCTGGGTTTGTGTTAAGACTGTTATTTAGCTTTCTTACAGATACAGTACAAACAGTTCTAACAAGTACCTCCTCTAGGAAACAAACCTATTGTAAAGTTCAAAGATGTTCTTTAATTCTGACAAATATTACTGTAACTAGAAATAGAAAAAAAAAAAGACATTATCTATCCCCAAGTTCTTATCTTATTTCTCCATGCTCTAACATTTGTCATGAATGATCTTTCTGTCAATCACTTTGTGGACATCATCCGCTGCCCATGCTGCAAAGGTAAAACTCATCTACAATCACAGAACAGATTACATCCAGAGTTGTCCCTGTTATGATTTATGATTATGTTATGATTTCATAAACTATTAACTGAAGTTACTTTCAGGACCCATGGAAGCTTTCTAAACAGACAGGTCACATCACAGGAGTGACTTTCACTGTCTCCTAATCTTCTAAGTGATGCCAAGAATGGTAAATGACAGAGGACAGTATTTTCATTCAAGAATCACACCTCCAATTCCAGCCATGCCTGTTAAAGCCCATGTGAACAAACTTCTGGACCATACAGAGAGGAACAGTTTTTCACAGAAAAGTTACCCCAGGAAGAATATGCAGGAGACAGAACAGGAATGAAAACACATGCTAACAGCAAGGAAAGAATCTCTTCCATAGGAATTACTTGGCCTGAACCCATATGTAATGGCCCTTCTTAATAATAATCAAGTTCTGTAGCCCCAATTGATATTTTGTGTACACTTTTTACAAAATATTATCAACAGGAGCCAGATCAGTGGCTCAGTGGTTCAAAGTGCCCACTGCTCTTTCAGAGGACCAGAACCCAGCACTGGAATAGGTCAGGATGACTCCAAGGTGGTATCTGACTCCTCTGCCTTCTTCAGGAACCTACACTTATATGTACAAACCCATCCCCCACACACACAATTGGTTTTTTTTTTTTAATTACCAACAAAAGATTTAAAATAATCTATATTCTATATAATGAAGAAAGTCTACAAATTAGGTCAACATTTTTTCTGTCAACTGTCAAGAGTTCACAGAAATTTGTAATCTTAAATTTCGTATGTTTAAAGCCGGGCGGTGGTGGCGCATGCCTTTAATCCCAGCACTCGGGAGGCAGAGGCAGGTGGATCTCTGTGAGTTCAAGGCCAGCCTGGTCTACAAGAGCTAGTTTCAGGACAGGCTCCAAAGCCACAGAGAAACCCTGTCTCAAAAAAAAAAAAAAATTTCGTATGTTTACTTATAAATGTAAATGGAGGGGAGCAGAAAAAAATTTAAACTGTGCATTAAGCTGGTGTGGTGTAACTTTCACTATGCTGAATAATGTGAAGGCAAATTTAAAATACACACTAAAAATACTAGCATACCTGTCTGATCTGGTAAAATTGTATCTGAAGTCCTCTCATGTATATACGAACTATTTCATAAAGTAACTGACCACTACTGCACAGTGAAAACCAATCAAATCCAAACTTACTCATTCCTTTTATACATCAATTTTTTTTTGGAAAAAAAAAAAAAACCAACCAACTTGAAATGAGCAACTGAAACTTTTTAACCTACAGTCTGCCCTAAGTTATAGCTAACATATATCTCCACATGGTGTTAACATACACCAGTGGTAGGAATATACACATATACATAAGCATAAATGGTATTTATTTACGTATGTATGAAATACTATTTACAACTTCTGACTAGCAGTTCATGTGGGCTGTTGTTATACACAAGAGCACTAATCTCTATGAAAGGAACTCTGACAGTCTAAGGACTCGATTCCCAGAAGTCAATGAAATATCACTGGACCATTATCTGTCCCCAACAACAGCCGATTATTTTCAATGGGAACTACCTGTGACTGTTATTTGCTTATTAACTAGGAAAAAAAACCAAACCAAAATAAAAATCTCAGTTCCAGTACTATGTATTATCACACACTATTACCTTCAGCTAATGGAATAAAATTCTCTCCTGCTTTTACTCCCTAACACTAGCTCCAGAAAACAAAGATCTTTGCCTTTCCACATCTACTGATGAATTCTCAAGCCCTACTGACAAACAGTGCCTGCATAGCACTCAGCATATCTCTGACCAATGAAGGAATGGGAGAGGAAAACAGGTTCCAGCAGGGAAATAGAGAGGTCAGAGAGGTGCGAACACTGATAAAGATAGAACTGGTTATTCTGAAAAATATTAACTTGTCAGATAAAAGCCTCAACATTTTACTAAACAACAAAGCCTTCAAAACCGAACAGCACCAAGAGCAAACATTTCCTAGAAAACCCGTGTCACTGTTGATTTAAAAAAAAACAAAACAAAAACCTAAAAAAGAAGCAGGGGGAAGGGAGATAAAAAAGATTTGACAGTCACTTGGATGGTTGATTCAGTAAGAAAACTATTATTACTCAAATTCATAAACCCGGTTCACAGCCCAACTACAAAGGAAAACACACTAGTGAACTTTTTATTAGTGCTGTGGTCCCAGTATTTCTCACTTTCTGGTGTAATCTTTTATTTAAAAAAAGTCATTCATAATCCAATTATTATGAAGATAATTCATTCTCCTGATTGTACCCTCCCTGTTCACAAAGACCCCATTTATTTACAGAAATTCTACGCACTGACAATGCGTTCCTTGCAAATTCGCAATTCTGGATCAGATATGTACTTTTCTTTTTGATATTAAGAATTCAGAGGCCCTAAAGTTCTCCAGGACATACTTACTCAACTCGGACAACACTGTCATCTTTCCCTTCCTCACTGCAAAGGGTACTTCAAGAAAAGCCTGCTTAAAAAATGATGACAAAGTCCCCCTTCCCTCCCACAGGACAGAATGCTATGACCCTTAGGAAAGAAAAGCACATACAACTTCCCTTGGTTTTACTTTAAAAAATCTGCTCGCCTGCCGGTGTGTCTACTTGACTTTTACCTGTTACTGTGGCGACATGAGCAAGTACGTCCAGTTTCCCTGTTACAACAGGACGTTTTAATTGCCTGCCACAGGCTGTCTGATCAAGGCATGGCATCCAAAGTTACACTCCATCTACTAAACACCGCAAGCCTATGACTCAACGTAACGCCAAGAGAAAAAAAGTTTCTGAGAAAACGTCTGCTGTCGCTAAGATCCTACAAGGTAAAACAAGCCTGCGTGGCGACTGTTGAGGACTTCCTTGGCTAAGACATGGAAAACCAAGAGCCCAGTTCGTTCCGTGCCTCCCCTCCCAGAAGCGGAGGGAGGATACTGAACAGGAGTGGGTGAAGTGCTCAGGAGGTTTTGCAGAACCAGAGATGCTCTATATAAACACTACTATGCTCGGTGCTGGTGGTGGCATTTGTCACCGAGCGGGGCAGGCGGATAGCGAGACGGCTCCCGACTGAGGAAGAGGCAGAGGCGGACAAT
Organism: Arvicola amphibius; assembly: GCF_903992535.2. Classification (NCBI taxonomy): domain Eukaryota; kingdom Metazoa; phylum Chordata; class Mammalia; order Rodentia; family Cricetidae; genus Arvicola; species Arvicola amphibius. Next base: position 111,405,711 of record NC_052054.1, on the reverse strand, counting down.
CTCCCCTCACCACCGTCCAAGTCAAGCCGGGTCCTTCGGGAAACCACAAGCCAAAAGTTACACACACGCCCCACGCGAGAGCGGCGGGGGCAACGCGCGTCCCTTCTGGGCCGCGGCACCGAGACAGAGGCCGTCGCGAAGGAGGCCCCGGGGCGGCCCGGGAGGCGAGCGCGCCGGCCCGCGCCGCCCCGTTGCCGGGAAGGCTCGCGCCCCGCCACCGGCGGCCGTGGGGGAGGGGAGGCGGGCTGCGGCCTGTTGGCGGAGTTCAGCCCCGGCCTCGCGTGCGGCTCCCGGCCGCGGCTCCGGGTCCCGGGCGCCGAGGACCGACTCACCGGAAAGGCCCGGATCCGCATCTTGGTGTCCTTCCGGCTGCCCGTGCCTTTGCTCAGATTCGACATGGTGCTCGGCCCCTCCCCGGTGGCGGCGGCGGCGGCGGCTGCTGCGGCTCGCACTCCGAGGCGCCGGTGTCACATTGAAGGCGGGGAGGGCGGCCGCGGGGCTCGGCGGGGGGCGGCGGCGCGGCCCCCGGGCTGGGCTGGGCGGCGGGCCGGCCCCTGGGCGGCCGCGGCAGCGGGGGCGGCGGCTCGGGCTCGGGCGGCTCGGGCTCGGGCTGCGTTGGCGCAGCGGCTCCGCGGGCTTCCCCTCGCGCCGGGCTCGGCTGCCTTTATCGCGCTTCTCCGCGATGGCGGCGGCGGCGGCGACGGACAAACATCTCACTGCGCAGGCCGAACGTCCTCCTCCTCCTTCTCCTCCTCCGCCTCAGCGAGACGAGATCCGGCCCAGAGGGTGGAGGGGGGAGGAGGGAGGGAGGAGAGCGGAGAGTGGAGAGATGGGGGAGGGAGCAGGAGGACGGGAGGGGAGGCGGGAGGCCGCGGCGCGCACGTCAGATCTCGCGAGATCAGGGCGGGCGCCGGCCCGGGCGGGGCGGGGCGAAGCCCGGGAAGGGTGGGCGCCCGGAGAAGGGCTGAGGGAGGGGGTGGGCGTGGTCAGCGGCCTGGAGGCGGGGAAAGGGGCGGGGACTGTGATCGGAGGCGTAGGCTGCGTTTTCAAAAGAGAAGCGACGGAGACCCCGGTAGGCGGAGGTGGCCGCTGATTGGTGGAGAGCGAGGATGATGCGTCACGTGGGCAGGAGGAGGGGGAAGTTCCGGGAGCAAAGCTGAGAGGGTTCTGCCGTAGGCTGGCCCGGCCGAGCTTGGCTGGCGAGTGTTGCTGGTAGTCTTGGGAAAGGGCGTGGGTTGCGAGTGGGCTGGGTCTGCGTCCTAGTCTGTTCTGTGTTTTTCTAGGGCACGTGGCCTAGGGATGGGTACTTGAGCCCCAGCCAGAAACTCGAAAGGAGGGTTCGTGCCTGAGTTACCTGCGGAGTAAGAAGCTGCTGGGTGTTTCGCTGGGTGTTGTAACGCCTCAGAACTAAGGCCACCAGGCTTGCTTACACGGTGCAAGCTCCTGCGTTTGTTGGTTAATCGATATTTTCTGGAGGATCAAAAGCTAACTAATATCAAAATCCGGTTTTTATTTATATTGAAATAAAACAAGTGCCTAATGTAGTACCGTATTTTAATTATTTGTTAAACATAATGATAGACACCTGCCAAACAAATCTTTTGTACAAGATTACAAGAGCAGTATAAATCATTAAAACAAAAATCTACATGAAATTAAGTTTGCTGGAGGTTTTGAAGCATTTTTTCTTTGTTTGTTCGAGGACTCATCATCCTACAGTTGAAATGTCCAGTTCGACTACCTCTTGCTTTTAAATTAGTATGAATCCTACTTCCTAATTTCCCTACTCGGTCAATTGCTGTTTCCAGCTCTTCAGGAAAATATGAGTTTCTCCCGAAGTTTTTGATCTTCACATTTTAAGTGAACTGTTATCCGGGTGTACATCTACATTTGAAATCTGAGCTCTAAATACTTTTTTGTCGTTTTTTTGTTTGTTTGTTTGTTTTAAAATAGAAAATTCAACAAAGCTTGTTTATGGTCAGATTAGCCCTAAATTGTTTGTAATATCTAAACTTACAGTGCTATGCCCTCCTTGGTTGAAAATTGCTCATTGAAAAAATATTAAATAAATTTATCGCCTGTCGTGGTGGCGCACGCCTTTAATCCCAGCACTCGGGAAGCAGAGGCAGGCGGATCTCTGTGAGTTCGAGACCAGCCTGGTCTACAGAGTGAGTTCCAGGACAGGCTCCAAAAGCCACAGAGAAACCCTGTTTCGAAAAAAACCAAAAAAAAAAAAAAAAGAATGGATTAAGTAAAACCAGGAAGGGCTCTGACAAATATAATAAGTGTTGCATAGGAGTTTATAATTTATGTGCTAATTGATCTATATTTCCATAATTATCAGAATATAAAACTTTTCTGTTGGCTGTCCTGTCACATAACTCCATTTGTTAGTAAAATTTAATAGATGTTCTGGAGCCATTGGTTTGAATCCAAGCTCTGCTGCTTTATTAACTGTCTAAAAAATGTCTTTGTGGGCAAAGACTTGACTTTTTTGCCTGGAGGGCTTCATCTGCGAAATGGAGACACAGCATTTCCTCCCAAACTGCAATCAAATTTGAATGGATGAATACATTTAAAAGCCATCAAAGGGTCTATGAGGTGGTAGAAGCAGATGTGCTTGCCCTACTCAAGTCTGATGAATTTAAAGTGTCCCTGGTGCCTACCTAGAGGTTAAAAAAGGAACTACCCTCGAAAGTTTTTTTTCTGACCACACACACAAACACAGAGAAGATATATCAACATCTACATAGTCACATATGCAACAATAATAAAATTTTAAAAATTTGAAAGCAATCACAGCAGTCATGCAATACCTGCTGGCTATCATTATGTTATTCATTAAAGCCTAAGTTATACTACTTCCTAAAAAATAGGTAAATACTGGTATGCTTTTATAAAATGGATCATATCTGAAGGCCAGTCTGCAGCTCAGATGCCACAAATCGGGAAAACACTTTGCAGAAAGCTGGAGAGCCCTTATAAGGTTATCAGTTTTATTTTATCAAATAAAAAGGAACAACCAGATGAGCGAGATGGCTAGACAGATACCCACTGAGGACTTGAGTGGTCTCTAGTGCCTATAGATGGAAAGGGGGAACCTACTCAGAAGTTGTTCTCTGACTTACACACACATAATTGATTAATTAAAGTTTTATTATTTTACTACCCCGCTTGAAAAGTGAAGTTAAATTTGTAGAAAATTAGATGGGCTTAGAATGTATAAGTGGGGTCACACAACCTCAGAAAGAAACTGCATGTTCCCTCTCATAAGGAGAACCTAACCACTAATATATGTACAATGTAGACAAATGTACTCATGGGTATGAAGAAAGAGAACAAGAAGGCTGAATATCGGGGCTGGAGAGATGGCTCAGAGGTTAAGAGCCCAGGCTGCTCTTCCAGAGGTCCTGAGTTCAATTCCCAGCACCCACATGGTGACTCATAACCATCTGTTATGAGATCAGGTGCCCTCTTCTGGCCCACTGGAAATGCAATATACATACTATATACTTTAAATAAATAAACATTTTTAAAAAGGCTGAATATCTCAGGTCTGCTCTACTTGGTAGAGGCAAGCAAGTGCTCTCATCTAAGAGAGGCTTCCTGACTCAGCCTTAGCTGCAAAAGCCTGCAACTCTTTTAAGAGGTCCTGCCACAAAACTCTTAAATGGTGTTGATGAAAAGCTGAATGCATGCTTTTCAGTTTTCAGCCATAGCAGGAAAAAAATCTGCGTCTTTTTAAAATGCCGGCTTTCTGGGCCATCCTGCCAGGGCAAACTCTTGACTCTTTCAAGCAGGCAGTCCTGACTATGGAGCTTTTTGAGTGCTGTTTAATACTGTCACAGCTTGCTTGCTGGCAAGGACCTTGAAATGCCATAGAGTTGTGGCAATAAAAATGACCTCTGCCATGAGACTGGGAAGTTAAGGAATGGGCTGGATCCAGCCATCAAAGCCACAGCTTTAATCTTCTCCATAAAGACTCATGTGGTCAGAAAAAGAGAGATACACAGTAAAGAAAGATTCAAAGACAAAGAAAACTTCTAAATGGTTTACTGTGTGTTAAAAATATATGCAGGCTTACTGTGTGTTAAAAAGATATGCAGGCTAAAGGTTAAAGTTCTTAAAAGTAAAAAAGAAAAAAGGGAGTCAGAGGTAGATTGACCTCTGTGTCTTCAAGGGGTAGAGGAAGATTAACCTCTGTGACTTCAAGGTGTGGGAGGACACACTTTTAATCCCAATGCCTGGGAAGCAAAGACAGACGGATCTCTAAAAGTTCAAGGACAGCCTGGTCTACAGAGTTATTCCAGGACAAAGATATACAGAGAACCTGTCTCAAAAATAAGAGTAAAAATAAACGAAATAGAGGTTAAAATAAAGCCACACAAAGATGGCAAATACACAGAGAATCTTGATACTGTAAGCTATTATGCTCTCTTTGAATTGTTTGAATGCTGAGGAAGGACCAACAGCTGCTAAAAGATATTTGTTTATAAATGCTGCTGAACTAATCCAAGATGGATATTTTGAAAATACCTTCACTTCAAAATTTGGATCTAAGGTTATGATGCTTTGGAAAAGTTCTTTTGTTTTTACAGAGGATGAGACCCTGTGGATTGCTTCTATCCCAATATGGTATGATAGACCACACCCTCCTGAAAGGTTGCTGTGAACACCCTCAAAAACTTACTTTGCTCAACTGCCGACTGAGATGAACCTAGCAGACAGGTTATACCATGAAAAACCTAAATAACAGCACCCCCATTCAGCACGAAGCAGTTTGGAGAGAAATAACTGCACCCATATTCCCAAATATTGTTTATAAACATTCTTTTACATGTAAAGGGGGATATGATATAAATATGAATAATTTGCATTGGTATGGATTTTAAGGTCAATTTTGTTATATGTATTTCTGATCTTGATTAAAGTATTGTGATTGTGTAGTTCATTTAAAAATGTAATGTATAATTAAGAAATATAGGCTAATAGATAATCATTTATAATAGTCAAGTTTGTAGTCTTGTTAGATTTTCTGGATATATAGAGATCTATTTCAGTTAGATAGACATTTTTCATATCTTTCAAAGACTACAGAATATGGCATTTAATGTTTTAATAACTTAGGGTTTTTTATGACAATGAGACACATCTGCTCTTGGCAGCACCAATCTACTTCAAGAGGAAGATGGGCATCGAAGAGGCTCCTTATGGAGTTGGTTAGCCATTTGGGCAAGAAACTGCTCTTGCCTGGACTGTTGCATAAACTGGACATAAGGAACCTGCAGAGAGAGGACTGCTAAACTTGCATAAAGGTGAGATGATCCTTTGGGGTTCCTGATTCATGAAAGAGTCTGCGAGACGTTCTGCAGGACACAGCAGAAAGTGACTGAACTGTCTTCAAAATTTCCTGCTTCGTGGAAGAGTCTGCTGGATACTATGGGCCTGAAGGCTGAAGACAGATGCCCCAACGGTTCAGAGGAACTTGGGTGACTGTCCAGGCAGTGAGATGTCTCTGTCATTTCTAGAGTTTTAGAAGTTGCTTACTTGTTGTTTAATTAGGTAATATTATATCCTTCTGGAGTCTTTGATGGAGTTGAAGAATGGATAGTCATAGCTTTAGTTTTCCTTAGTTATGATAAAAGATAAAATAGATATAAATAGTGTAACTGTAATTCTTGCTTGACAACTTTTGTTATATGTAATTTTACTATATTAAAATTAAAGCCTTTTTTTGTTTAAACAGAAAAAGGGGAAGTGATGGAGGAGGGTCATCTGCCTATGTGTTACTTTCATTGGTTAATAAAGAAACTGCCTTGGCCCTTTGATAAGACAGAAAATTAGGTATGTGAAGTAAACAGAACAGGATGATGGGAAGAAGGCAATGAGGCAGACGCCATGATTCTTCAACCCGAGATGGATGTAGGCTAGAATCTTTCCCGGTAAGCCACCACCTTGTGGTATTACACACATTATTAGAAATGGGTTAATCAAGATGTGAGAATTATCCAATAATAAGAAGAAACTAATGGGCCAAGCAGTGTTTAAAAGAATACAATTTGTGTGTTGTTATTTCGGGGCATAAGCTAGTCAGGCAGCCGGGAGCCAGGCGGCAGGAACGCAACCCACTGCTCCTTCTACAACAAACTCAGGCGGGCAGTGGTGGCACATGTTTTTAATCCTAGCACTCGGGAGGCAGAGGCAGGTGGATCTCTGTGAGTTCGAGGCCAGCCTGGTCTACAGAGTGAGTTCCAGGACAGGCACCAAAGCTACACAGAGAAACTCTGTCTGAAAAACAAACAAACAAAACAAACAAAAAGAATTTTGCCAGGTGGTGGTGGCACACACCTTTAATCCCAGCACTTGGGACGCAGAAGCAGGTGGATCTCTGTGAGTTTGAGGCCAGCCTGGTCTACAAGAGCTAGTTCCAGGGCAGGCTCCAAAGCTAAGAGAAACCCTGTCTCGAAAAACCAAAAATAGAAAGGAAGGAAGGAAGGAAGGAAGGAAGGAAGGAAGGAAAGAACCACAAACTCAAGTTGAAATGAGCAATAGCTTCCTGTATATTCCAGTCCAGAAATTAGAGATTTTTTTTTCTTTTTAGGGAAGCACCATCCTCAAAGTGTATATGAAAAACCTTCTAAGCCTCAGTAGACTATTCTATGCCTCCTGGTGGTCCCTGACTTGCAAATAAAAGATGACCTTTCAGGATATTATCTTTTGTGCAAGCAGCCACCTTACCAACAGAGCAAGCACACTGCAAAGTAGAACACACTAGATCTTGTGTGCCTGACAGTTATTATTCCTATGCCTGCTGACAGTGTCCTGACACAGGGAAACAGTGGCCCCGTTTCCATTATCCACATGGAGGATGTGCAATCTGACAGGTCAGGCCAGGCAGCTGGGTGGGCCAGCCCCTCTTCTAAGTCCCAGACTGTAAAAAGCACCACAAGGTGTGAAGAGCCTGTAAAAGAGAATAATATAGCCTCTTCTTGGCCATGAGTTGCTAGGTATCCAGGACACCTAGCCACTGTAATCACCACCGCAGACACACATGTTTGATTGTAAAGATACTGGTTATTAAATCAGCTCACAGCCCACCAATTCAATTAGAATGGAATGGTTTTGAACAGACCAAGACCACGGTAAGGGAAGTTGTATGCTTTCCAGATTAGAAGACAGATATATATATATAGAGAGAGTCCCAGCTCCTTGCATGAAAGGGCTAGGTCTTCTTTCTTCTTTGTCTCTCTAACAAGTATTACAGCTCATAAGACATTATTAGCAGCATCTGTACCTGCACTGTACGATGCCATGTGACTAAAGGGAAATGACAGTAGGCTGACCATCGTCAAACTAACCACTTAAACTTGAATGTGTAAGAACCATACATCTTTGTCCTGTGCTTTTTCTCCTTATGTCCTGAGACAAGAAGTGTCTGGGACCTACAAGTATGCGAGACACAGTTACAGCTTGAACAAAAGAAAACTTCTCCATGCCGGATTATTTCATAAAAACACATCTCCATTTTCATCCACAGTCATGATAAATATCATCTTGCAGACAGTTCTAGAAACTTTGCCACTGACTTAGACAGTGTTGTTTATTTTTATCCAGTGAGTATTTTATAAATTATATATACACATATTATACATTATATATACGTTATATAATATATTATATATTATATATACATATCATATATGATATATGTTATATATTATATATTATATATGTTATATGATATGTATTATATAACTTATATATTATATATGTGTTATATAATATATATTATATATATAATCTTTGCAGAATATAAATTTGCAATTAAAAATCACAGGCATTGCAGCCATATGGTTTTTAAAAACTTAATTATTAGCATATGGGGAGGGGGAAGGAAATGTACCATAGTGTATGTGTGGAGTCAGTTCTCTCCTACACCTTTCTGTGGATTCGGGGGTTCGAACTCAGGTCACCAGGCATGTGTAGCAGGTGTTCTTTTATCTGTTGAACCGTTGTGCTAGCTTCCACATGATTTCGAAGGAAAATAATTTCCTCGTACCGAGAGCATTTGAACAGTAACCATCCCAAGAAGCCTCCAGGGGACAATTACATTGTGCACTGCTTTCATTCGTGACAGCTAAAGTATATGTTGAAATTTATAATTCATCAGCTCATTCTTCATAAGGTAATTTTGGAGTTGAGGTATAGCATGGTGCCAGAGAGCAATAAAAAACAAATCATATAAATTTTATTCCACGTTTAGTCATTGTATAAACTAGCCCACCAATAAGTGTAATAAAACAGCATTATCTTTAAACCTCTTCAATAAGCTCTTGTCTGTATTGTTCAGAGTGGAACCGTATGCTTAATTCTTCTACCTAGACCTGGTAGAAATCCTAAAGTGAGTGAATTAAAGCATCCCTGGCAGGACAGAGTTAACAATAACTGACGAACAGACATCAACAGAGCCACGTCTAGGCCTGGTTAGTATAATGAAACAATTTCTAGAGAAAAGTTGATTCATGACACCACACTCTGGACCCTCTCATTCTTTCATGATGGTTTGTTTTTGTTTTGTGTTTTTCCTTTGAGTAAAGGGTCCACCAAATGGGATATTCAGAGATGATGGCAACATAGACATCTTTTTAAGATGAATCAGACTTTATGTTTCACTGAGTTAAAAAAAATACAAGAATTTTTATGTATAAGCCTATTCGGGGTGGCTGAAATTCTCGTTGAAAGGTATCTATCGCTGCATGAACTTCCAGGCTCTTAGAACAACACTTCAGATGCTTGGATTGTTAAGGTGGCTACACATTTGGCTAAGTTAGTTAATTATGACAGTGATGATGGTGTTTTCCTTGAGGGGAGGGCATGCTTCTTATGAGCTTCCCGATCTTGTTCTAAGGAAGATTTCTGACTCGGATGGTCTTAGTGGAGAGCGGTTATCGCTTCCAACCATGTTAGCCCTTGTGGCTTGACTGGTTCTTTGCATTGGGATGTGTACAGATGGTTCAGGTAATGAGATCCATTCACAAAAACACAAGTAGATGACTGAGGACCCAGGCAGTCCAACCCTCAGGGGCAGTGACTGTGAATAAGCTAGGCTCTGCCACGAGGGTGACTTTCATTGACACCTACTCCTCAGCTTCGTGAGTTTTCATGCTTGCCCTGCAAGTGCTCTTACCCACTGAGCCATCTCTCTGGCGCCCTGAGTACTTTTCATCTCTATCGTGTAGAAGACAGCTCATCTTATAATTGTGTCCAGACCAACCCAACCTGTCTTCCTCCCTCCCTCTCTTCCTTCCACCCTTCCTCCCTCTCTTTCTCCCTTCCTTTCTTTCCTTCCTTCTTTTTGTTTGAGCAACTTATTCACCGCTGTTTTAGATGAATTTCCACGGCTGCCACTTCATGTTAAGTCACCATGGATAGCTATAGAAAAGTTTCAAAAATAAAACAAGCCCACCAACGCTTTTGTATATCAATAACTGATGTTTCTGTGAACACAAAGAAAATTAGCTATTATTATATGGTTATATGACAGCTATAGAGTAGATGAGTACCCATAGAAAATATATGAAATTAGATGATTGTTAATTACTAATATTGTCTGTGAAAAGCATGATATGTCTGAATCAGCTAAACTGCTTTCCATAGCAAGATAGAAAACCCATCTCTGTCTCATAGAAAAATATCAGATCATTTTCTTGCATAACAAGAACAAGAAGCCCAGAGTCAACCTGCAAAGCAGATTTAGTACATTTAGTTTCTAGGCCAAGTTTGTGGCAGTTTTGGGAGCCCTAGCCTCCTTCCTTGGTTAGTGGCAGCTATAATCACAACATGTATTATTTATAGGCTAGAGTATAATATGTTTCATTTAAGGCTAGAACAGTGGTTCTCAACCTGTGGGTCACAACCCCTTTGGGTATCACATATGACATATCCTGCATATCAGATATTTACATTACTATTCATAATAGTAGCAAAATAACAGTGATGACATAGCAACAAAATAATGTTATGGTAGGGGATGACCATAACATGAGGAATGGTATTAAAAGGTTGCAGCTTTAGGAAGATTGAAAACCACTGGGCTAAAAGGGATAATAAAGACAAACTCTTAGAGGTGCTCTGAGCAGGGAATGGTTCTCAGAGGCAGACCTTGGAGATACTGCCCTGGCTCATTGGCCAAGAATAGGTACACACCTAATCTATCTCGTTAGGTGGCAGGGGGAATAAGCATGGCTAATTCTAGTCATTGGGGAAGAATAGGTCTTAAAAGTAGATGTACAGCACACATTTATATTTATCTGTTTATGAAGAGATTTCACATGGCAACCAATACACTGAAGGGTTATGGAGAAGAGGGGTGTGTGTGTGTGTGTGTGTGTGTGTGTGTGTGTGTAAGTGGTTAGCTAGTGAAAATGCATGATCTCAGGCCCAATTACACTGGAAGGAGAACTGTCATACAGAAATGATAAGACCAAAAGGAAACACAGGACAGCCACAGACCCACAGAAAGGTGAAACACAGCATAGAGGTGATGTAGGTATCCATGTTTTTACAGACACCTTTGATCTCTGGGCTTCTCTTTTAGAGGCACTTAGCAAAATCTTATTCCCTGTTTCCTTTTGCCACATGGCCTATAGACTAGACTAGCCAGAGGCAAAAGGAAATAGAGTAGTTGCCCACACACAGGACTTGGAAGATGATGAAGAGGCCCCTTTGCCTTCTTCTTCTTTTTAAAAAATCAGTTTGTTTTAAATAAGTTGAAAGTTAAAAATCAAGCAACCATGCAGTTAGGTTAATGAAGCCACTCAAGCCCAGAGACGGAAAGTCTATACATCTCAATGAACTTGTCTACAGTTACAGTAGCTATTTTGAAATATTTAGACTTGACTATCCAAAAATGTGTGCCATTTACTCCAAAAACCATTCAGATTCTTGAAGGGGTCCTACTTTTATGCTTTCCAAAGATGTGAAGAATTGGCTATACTCAACCAACTGTCCTTTGGACATATGTTAATATTACAGATCAGTTATAATCTCCATTTGTTGCTTCTTGGAGGAGATTAACTTGCTTCCCAAAGGTAAACCAACACCTAACACAGTCTCTGGTGCTCTTGTTTGGGTAGATTTTTATGAGGAAAGGCGGGGCTGTCGTTGGATGAACATGTAATTCATGCCATTTTCTTGCTCACAACCACTGCAGTTGAGAATTCTTATCCTGGTAGGGAAGAGTGCGGGGTTCAGTTGGTTGAATGATTCTGAGTGCTCTGGAATAAAGAGGGACAATAACAGCACATGAGAGTAACAGCCACGAGAATTAATTGGTATAAAGAAATGTGATGTGCTCTCATTCAGCACCCTGAAGATAATAAGCGCTTGGCCAAGTTGGCGTCCTGCTTCATAGTGAACCTCATTTTATAGGAAAGAAAGTCATCTCAGAGAGGCAACATAACTTGCCATATCTGATGGAAGTTAAGTATCTTACTTAAGGACTCCACATAAGTAAGTCACAGCAGAAGGATTCAATTCCTTTTAACTAAATTTCAGGTCTGCACAATTCTAGAGTCTGTTTCTCATTGTGTTGGTTTTCTGTAAGGTCCTCTATTTGGACCTATGGTCCAATGCCATAGGGTTGATGGAATAAAATGCTTAACATTTAAATGGGGATCGAAAAAAATGAGGGGTTACCTCAAGCTCTCTGTGCCTACCAGCCACACTCTAGATGTTGCTTCATAAACAGAAGAGGAGGATGAGGCGGCACTGGCAGAAGCAGCGGCAGTAGCGCTGTGGCAGCTGCTATATCTCAGACACTGGCGGAGTGAATCCTTTCTTACACTTTTGAGCGGTGGGTTCAAAATGTCACAATAGACATAGCTCACCAAAGTAAAGGAGTTTACCCAGGCTTACACAACAAGCAGGTGGTTTGGACCCCAGCAGGAAGCGTGCAAGGCCTGCACCAAGCTCTTGGCCTCACTAATAGATCATCCCCTTGCTCTGAAGAATATACTTTGTGATCCAGAGTAAACTTAGCATTGATACATGATATGGCTGAATCTCAAATGTCTGGAACCTCAGAAACAGGATAAGCTTATCTGGTGAGATAAATGTCATGATTGTGAATGGCTAAAGTCAATGAGATAACACTGCAGATGAAATCAACATGCTATCAGTTAAAGGAAGCACTCCTGTGGCCCTGGTTTGGGTCTGGGGTGTGTTTTCTGCAGCCAGTCCGTTTTCATGCTATTTGCATCCTTGTGTATTTCCATTCATACATTGGGATCTTGATTCACAAAGACCATCTCTGTGTTCTGAAAAGTATGAATGAAGGGGTGACAACGTAGTTTTGTTGAATATATTCTTCTCAGCATATTAGAGAGAAGTAAGTTTTCAAGTTTTGGAGTAAGATGAATTTAATTTGTCAGAAAAAGTAGGTACATCTGAATAAGCTATATATGTTTAATTGATGTTTTTCTCACTAGCTACAGTGGTGCTTCTTTTTACTGAAGAGTGTGCATTTTATGGATTCGGATAAACTGCATATGCCCCAATGGGTAAAGTACAAAAGATAATCTTTTGTTTGGTTGGTTGGTTTTGGTTTTGGTTTTTTGAGAAGGGTTTCTCTGTGTTATCCTGGAATTCGCTCGGTAGACCAAGCTCTGACTTCTAACTCACTGAGATCCGCCTTCCTCTGCCTCCCAAGTGCTGGGATTAAAGGTGTGCGCCACCACTCAGCACAAAGGAGAATCTTGATGTGGGTCAACTAACCTGTGAGAGTGAGCTTCAGTATCAGAATTCTCTCTCTCTCTCTCTCTCTCTCTCTCTCTCTCTCTCCTCCCTCCCTCCCTCCCTCCCTCCCTCCTTCCCCCCCTCTGCTGTGTGTGTGTGTGTGTGTGTGTGTGTGTGTGTGTGTACGCACATACACATTTGTGTGAGTGCGGGGATATACATGTCACAGTAAGTGTATTGAGGACAGAGGACAACCTGAAGTTAGCAGTCCTCACTTTACAGTTTGTTTGAGTCATGGTCTTGTTGGCTGCTGTATATGCCAGACTACATGGTACATGGTCTGTAGGCTTCTGTTGCCTTCAGTTACTATATCCAGTAGGATCCTTGGGTTACAGATGTACATTACCCAGTCTGGGTTTATGTGGGTTTCAGGAATCTGAACTCAGGTCCTCGTGCTTTGTAGCAGTCACAATGTCCGCTGAACCGTCTCTCCAGTTCAACACTGACATTTTAAGCATATTCTGATATATAGTGTAGTCAATATATTTTGGAATTATTAAATAACTAACTTCAAAATACAAAAATAAATACATAATTTTTATGTTAAATTTATCTTTAAAGGAATAAAAGGAACCACAATAAATTATAAAATCTTTTTAACAAATGCAAGCCAAAAAACATCCTTAATGTCCAATGCTGTTAAGCACTGTGTTCTGGAAGGGGGACATTTCTTCATGCTTTATTGCAAATGTCACACATAATCCATTATCACTAAAATCCCAGAGTTTCTAGAAAGTCTCTGATCAGGACTTTCCCCACTCATGGGCATTTATTTAAGTGCAGCTTTGTTGTTTCTCCCCAAGTGGGTTTCCTTTAGGGTTTCTTAACACAAATTTACAATGTACTTTCACTATAATTTCCTGTAGTAGAACCCAGTCTATATCTTTTCTCAGGGATAAACTACGCCATAAACAGAGCCATCCTGATGCTATTCACAGTATGTCTGAAAGTATAACATTAGCTCAAGCTTTCAAATGTGCTCAAAGTATGCATATTTCTCTACTGGAAAATGTATGACATTCTGAAATAAATATATATTGCCCCATGTGAGTGAAAATGCTATAACCCTATAATTCTCAGAGGCACACTTGAAATCTGAATTCTTAGACCATGGCTTTCCTTTGTTTTCAGCTTCAACAGTGACTGATTTACATCATGCATCTACCCTGAGAAGACAGGAAAGGGGAAATTGAACATTAAAAAAAAATGAGTGGTGTATTTCCAAGGTATTCTCCTGAATTAGAAAGGCCTAACCTTTATTGAAGTTAGTAACAGGTTTATTGTGAGCATTAAAGAAAAGAAAATTCTGTTTTTTTAAAAAATGAAAATCATAAAACCTAAGCACCATAAACGTTCTTAAAGGGTTTCAATTGGTTTCCCATTTCCATCAAGCACGGTATATGACTTTACTTTGTAAGAAAATCCTGAACTTACTTCTTGATTTTGGTGTTGATGGACAAATTTCTACAAGTCTGGATATTGCCTTGCACTCCTTTCTTTCTTCTTTCCGTCCCTCCCTCCTCCCTTCTGCCTTCCTTTCCCCTCCTCTTCTTCCTTCCTTTCTTTGTGACAGTGTTTCATGTACCCAAGGCTTTCTTTGTTTTCTTTTGTTGCCAAAGATATTTTTGTTTTTGGAGACAGGGTTTCTTTGTGTATCCCTGGCTGTCCTGGAAATAGCTTTGTAGACCAGGCTGGCCTTGAACTCACAATGCACAGAGACCTGCCTACCTCTGCCTCCAGTGTGCCTGGATTAAAGGCATGTGTGTCACTCTGTGAACTGAGTTATATCACCAGCTCATGCCCATCTGTCAAGTAAAATTACTGACTGCTTTTATTACAGACGGTCTTTGTAAGGATTTTTGAATAAGAGCCTTGAAAAACAATGTCTCTCTAGAGCTAAGAACAGATACACCTGTTGTCCATATGGGGTGGTTGGAATGAGAAAGGCTCTCATAGGCACATATGTTTGAATGTTTGGTACCCAGTTAGTAGATTAGTGGAACTATTTGGGAAGGATTAGGAGCTGTGGCCTTCTTAGATACGAACTGTCACTAGGAGTGGGCTTTGAGATCTGGTTTCAAAAGCCCAGTCTCCCTCTGCCTGTAGCTTGAAGATCAGTTCCAACCTCTCAGCTATTTTTCCAGTACCATGCCTGCCTGCCTGTTGCCATGCTACCAACCATGATGGTCATGTACTAACTCCCCGAAACTGTAAGCAAGGTCCTAATAAATGCTTTCTCTTATAAATTGTCTCGACCATCATATCTCTTCCCAGCCATAGAACAGTCACCGATATGCTATATCAAAAAGTTAGGTTCCTTAGCTTAGGATTTCTTCTCTATTTCACAACACGACATATTCAGCTGTCTACACTCATTTGCAATACCCCACATTACCCTCTTGGAAGTAGGTGTTAGTGTGCCAATGCAAACACTCACCCTACCTATAGAGTAAGATAAACCCCTCTACCCCTTACCAGGGAGCCTCCTGTTGTCTAACAGCCTTCACTGAATTGTGGCATGCTAATTCATTAGCCAGTGTTTATATTCACATTAAACTGACCGGATTTAGAGTCCTTTGTGAAACAAACCTCTAGGCATATCTGTAAGCTTCTAGTCAATGAAGTTTAATAGAGGAGGAAGGGCTCACCCTGAATGTGAGTGGCACCGCGGCACAGGCTGAGATTCCAGGATGAATGACAAGTTAAGGCCGAGACATAGTGACATGGCTCAGAGGGTAAAGGCACTCCCCCCAAGTCTGACAACATTACTTAGATCCTTGGGACCCACAGATGGAAGAGAATGGACTCTCACAAATTGCCCTCTGACCTCCACTTATATGCCCGTAGGTATATGTACACACACACACGAATAAATAAATATTTAAGGAAGGAAAAAGATAGGGGTAGAGAGATTGCTCACAGGTTAAGAGCACCAGAATTCAAGTTCATTTTCCAATACCCATGATGGGTAGCTCATAGCAGCCCATAACTCTAGCTCTAGGAATATGAAACCGTCTTCTGGCCTCACACATGTGCCACACACACAAACACACAAATAGGAAATGATAGAAATAAATCTAAAAAAATAATAAAAAAGAGAAAATGTAAGTGGCGCGCCAGTGTTCATCACTCTCTGTTTCCTGACTGCAGATCCAATGTGATCTGCCCCCAACACTCCCGATGCTGTGCCTCCCCCGCCAAGATGGACTGTACCCTTGAACTGCAAGTTCAAATAAACCCATTCTTCCTCGGGTTATCTTTGTAGGGCATTTTGTCCAGCATGAAGAAAAATAATCAATATAGACAATGAGGAGCCAAAGTTCATATAGTTCATGGGTTTTCACAAGAAGTTGCATGTCATGTTTGAACAAAGATTCTTCTTCCTATCATTTCTTGAGAGATTTTTTGCAACATAGATACTAGACATTGGGAAATAGCATATCACAATGATAAAGAACACAGACTCTGCAGTTGGACTGTCTTAGTTTAATCCTGGTGAGGGCTCTTTTTATATTTCTGTTCTTCCAGAAATTGAGACAATGACTGGCAATCTCAGAAATCACTGCTACATACTGAGAAAGTAAGAAGGAGAATAGAGATCGGACAGATGGCCCAGTGGCTAGGAACACTGTCTGCTCTTACAGAGAACCCTGGTTCGGTCCCCAGTACCCACACATAGTAGCTCACAACCTCCTGTAATTCCAATTCCAGGGCTTCTGATGCCCTCTTCTAGCCTCCACGGGCACTAGCTCCACACATATGGTACACACACATGCAAAAACTCCCATACTGATAAATAAATAAATCTGTAAGAAAAAAAAGTTGAATAGATGGAAGTGAACAAATGATGAATTACCAAGGAAGTTATGATGATGGATAGTCAGCTTAATTCTGCTCAAGAACTCTTGGTGGTCAGTATAGTTTGAGAACTTCAATGCTATCCTACCAGAGGGGTGAAGAAACTGGGAAATGGAAAAGTTCCCCACTTGACCTTTGTGCAGGGCTCCAGAGATGGATAGGTTTTGATTCTAGTCCTGACCAGTCTTGCATATCACAAAGATGGTTGCAACAGGTCTTGGCAGTTAGGAGTGAAAACTGGGAGTTTATCACATGGATAAAGCATGAAGAAATATAGAAGGCACACTTGTGGACTTGGATACGTATTTCCGCTAGTGGTTTATGCCTAGGATTTTCTTCAAGGCTGTTTAATGTTTCTACTTCCTCATGAATGGAAATAATAGAATCATTACATGAGGTTGGTAAAAGAATGAAACATTGTAATAATGGAAAGCACTTAAAACAGGTCACAGAGTTTAATAAGAACTTAGTAAATGTTGGCCATTATTACAGAAGAGCACAGCATTTATTCCTACTTGATATTTCTGTGTACTATTCTCTGACAGGAGCGTTTGCCTTTTTTTTTCCTTAACATCATGACATTTTATTTTGCTAAATGTCTGTGATGAACTCTTGGAAACTCAAGGTGTATTTATGTTTGACATGTGTCAAGGGGCAACTTTGTCTGCCACCAGGGAAGCTCCAGGAATGATGTATTTAAAGCTTATTCCTATTTAAATTTCCTCAGAGAATTTATGGGGCTAAGCACTCCTGAACTCTCTAATTTAAAGATTTACTGCTCTGTCAGAGAAACTAATTAAAACTTATTTGAAGTGTTAGTAACACAGTAGCATTGAGCTCCATTTTTTTCTTCTAAAATGTGAACAAGAATATAAAAGGGAAGTGTGTTTATTTACTTATTAAAATTGTATGTTTATGGGTGCCTTGCCAATATGTATGTCTGTGCACCAAGTGTCTACAGAGGCCAGAAACAAGTGTCTGATCCACTGGGACTGGAGTCAGAGGTGGTTGCAAGACACCCTGTGGGTGAAATTGAACCTAGATCCTCTGAAGGAGCAATCAGTGCTCTTAATTCCTGAGCCATCTCTCCAGCCCTTGAGAAACATGTTTTGTTTTGTTTTTGTTGTTTTTTGAGAAGCAATTTTCTAGCATTATATATTATCTTTGTCAGAGTCCTGTGAATCTACATGATATTAACTACGGAATTCGCCAGAATGCTCAGGACTTTAAAGAAGGCTACTTAACTGTAGATTAGAATAAATTTGTACTATTAGCCAGACAGCACTGGTAGGAAATCACCAAACTTTTGTAAATTATGCATAATTTACACATTTTTTATCACATTTAAATATTTCAAATGTCCTTTTAATGTATATGTGTGATTATTAAAATAATATAATAGCAACAACAGATGTTTTAAAATAGTCTTTTAGAGAACATAAGTGATTATTAAAAATAATGTAACAGAGGTAAGGGGTTTGAGTTCTGTGTCTTCGTCCCTTCTCAGTTCCCCCTGGAGAGACTAGCCTGAGCAATCTCAGGAACCAGGAGTCTCCAGTAACTTTGAAGACCACTGCCTCAAATCAGGCTAGGAAACCGGTACAGCCAGGGACAGTGGCACATCTCAGTGTCCATCAGCAGAATCGAGCAGGCATATCCCTTCCCTCCTACATACCCAGGGTTGGTGCTCACACCCTAACTACACCATGTCCCATGAAATCTCATCTCTTCTGGACCCACTCCAAAACAAAACAAATCCTATCTTTCAACAAAAATCACTCTTCTTTTATTCCATTCTCAAAGGTCCTCTTGTTTCTTCTCGGTGAAATATAACTTTGAAAGCATCAATTTCTGCCAAATGATTAATGGTGATAATGAATCCAGCACAGTATCTGTTGCACAAATGTTTTGGAGAATATAAAGCATCTGGTGATCTTGGTGGGACATACACACACACACACGCACACACACACACACACACATATTCTAGCAAGGATAACTTGGATATGCTTCTTAAAGCAGAGAGTGACACTAGACTTTAAAGATGCCACCCTAGGATAGAGACGTGTTTGGGAGCGTGTTACCCATTTATAATTAATTTTCAATCAATGACTTTAAAGAGGTAGGTATTATTTTACATATGTATGAGTGTTGTATATGTATGTATGTTTATGTATTACATGTGTGTCGGGTGCCAGCAGATACCAAAAGAGAGCACTGAATGCCCTAGAATTGCAGTTATAAACAGTTAAAAGCTGTGGTGTGGATGCTGGGGATTGAACCCAGTTCTCCCGGAAGAGCAGCCAATACTCTTAGCTACTGTCAACTCTCTCGCCCCCTTCTTTGCACCCTCTTATCTTCATGTGATAAGATGCCTGTGGATTAGTGGACGCAGTCTCATGGGGCAAATCTGATGTTCTATGAGTTTCCTGGAGTCCAAGCCACCGGTAATTCAAGGCTTGTCAAAGATCTTGACTGTTTCTGGGCATCAGTACAAGCCCTAAGAAGAAAGATCAGTTACATGTTTTCTTTAGTAACAACATGCGTTGAATAATGTACCCTCAGATTAAATGTGTCACCTATTCAACAGTTCTTCCTTTGATGCTTTTATGGGAAGTATGAAAACTGGGGAATGTTAACAGCTGCCAAGCTGCCGAATGTTATGTTTGCCCATTTTACATGCTGAGCAAGCATGGCACTCCATTTGTCTGACCTAACTGTACTCCCTTCTTGAGAACTCGCTTCCATTGTTTCCAGTAAGTGGGCAGCAAACCGCATGACGATACACCGCTGGCAAGAGCGAACTGGCGGAGACACGATAGACAGACAAAGGCAGGAGAAAATAGGCCAAATAGAACCAGGCAAGGGGGTGAGGGGATGGAGCTTCAAAGAGGGAGAGTTCAGTCTGTGAAAAGTTTGCTATACAAGCATGAGAACCCAACATCTGTCTCCAGGATCCTTGTAGAAAGCCAAGTATAATGGTACCTTCCTGTAATCTCAGCACTGGAAAGGCAAAGACGGAAAATGGGCCCGCACAGCCTAAGCAACAAGCCCCAGGCCAGGAGACCCTTACTCAAAAAGCAAGGTGAATGGTAGATGAGGAAGAGTGATTTCTGAACTTGCCTGCGGTCCTCCCTAATAGTCCCAGTCCCGTGGACACGCTCACCAGGCCACGCCCCCGTGCTCACCCACAAAAATAGGTAGCCAGACAGTGATCTTGTATGTGGCTCCGGTGAGTGGAGAAGGAATAACACACAACGTGTTTTGTTTGGGAAAGCTTTGTGTAGAACAGATTGCCCTGGAGCTTGCCGCCCCCATATAGAGCGCTAGGATTACAGACGTAGACTGTCTCGCTATACAGCTTGACTCTAGAGAGCGTTACAATTCCTTCTAGTTTGAGAGAGGCCCAAATGTGTTTCCTGCCTGTACAATAGATAAATAGGTAATCTCTCTAACATAGAAAGCTGATTCCCACAAGAGCATGGTCCAAAAAAAAGATAACGTGTGAACCACTTAGGTAATTGTTCTTTTTTCCGAGACTGAGGTTTCTCTGTAGCTTTGGAGCCTGGAACTCTTTTAGACCAGGCTAGCCTCAAACTCACAAAGATCCGCCCATCTCTGCTTCCTGAATGCTGGGATTAAAGGTGTGCAACATCACTGCCTGGAGTAAATTGTATTTTTAAACAAGATCTAGTCAGGTGGTGGTGGCACACGCCTTTAATTTCAACACTAGGGAGGCAGAGGCAAGCTGATCTCTGTAAGTTCAATGCCAGCCTGGTCACATAGACTAATTCCAGGACAGGCTCCAAAACTAAGAGAAACCCTGTCTCGAAAAACCAAACCAAACCAAACCAACCAAACAAGCAAACAAAAAAGATAAGATCTAACTATGTAGTTTGGCTGCTTAGGAAGTCACAGAAATCAGCCTCCTGAGTGTTGGGATTAAAGCCACAATATCTAGTTTTCCTATATAGCATAACGTTTTCTAGAAGCCATATTAAAAAAGAAAAAGATGAAAAAATTTAAATAATATAATTTATCTCAGTATATCAACAATGTTATCCCAATATGCAACTTAAAATTGTATTTGCATTTTCATTTCTAACATAATCCTCAAGTTTGATATGTATTTTACAGTACAGCATATCTCAATTTTAAACCACATTTCACATGCTCAATTGCTCCCTGTAGTTGGTAACCACCTTACTGTAAGAAATCAGGTATGCTAGCCGGAAGTACATTTCCTGGTTGTCTTGTATCTAACATGGCCATGCGTGTTAATCAGATTTTCACCGCTATAACAAATACTTGAGAAAACTTACAAAGAGGAAAGAGACTTACTTTGATTCATGGTTCCAGTCCATTACTTCATGCCTGAGGGGGCACATGAAGATGCAGTCACATGGCACAACAGAGTTGCTCACTTTATGACAGTCAGGTAACACAGAAGGAGACAGAGAAGGGCCTAGGGTAACATATACCCACAACTGCTGTGGATGATCCTTCTGTATGCTGTGAATATGTATTTCTCCAGTTGGTTAATAATAGAAGATGTTTGGTGTGTGGCAAGGCAAGATAAGGTTAGGTGGAACAAGCAAACTGAGGGCTCAGATGAAGAGGGTCAGAGTCGAGGGAGATGCAAACCAGCTGCCTAAAAAGCAAGATGCCAGAGGACCAGTAAAGCCATGACCATGTGGCAATAATAGAAATGGGTTAATTTTCTCTTGACTATAACAAATTAAAAAAAGGAAATGGGTTAATTTAAATATAAGAGCTAGTTAGTAATAAGCCTGAACAATCAGGCAAACATTCTGTAATTAATATAAATGTTTGTGTCTTTATTTGGGACTCGGCAGTTGTGACAAAGAAAAGCTCCATCTCCATTTGCATGCAACAGTGTGCCCCTTGTGACCCCCATGCTCCAAATAGGCCCTTACCTCTGAAAGGTTCATAACTTCCCAATATCACCATCAAATCATGAATCCATCAGTGAGTTAGTCTATTGATTAAATCAGAGCCCTCATGTCCCATCATCTCTCAATGAATGGAATTCATCAGCTGAGGACCGGAGTTTTTAGATGGACATTTCATAGTCAGCTCCTAATACCGGGTGGCTAGTGTTATGCCAAAACCATGAGAGACCAAGCTATTTGTGTCACTTCCAAAATAGCCTGTTAAGAATCAGCTTGGCTTCTCTACTCTCTTTGTTCCTTTCTACCAGCTTGACAGGAAGGACACACCAGTCTTCAAAGCCATGTGTGACAGATGGCACAAAAGAGAAGGAGAACATATCCTCTGAGTCATCATTTGGAGGATAGCCTACTATTCATTTTGTATATTAAGCCAGAAATAATTCTCCTTTCTTTAAAAAAATAGTATTTTTTCATTGTCCAGATGTTACCCTCCCTAATTAAAATACCTATCTTTTACTATATTGTTACCAAAGTCTTTTTCTGTTTCTAGCACTGATACCCTGGTCATTGTGCACAAGCAGGTACGTGCACAAGGATGCACACACAACATATAGGCATTCTCAATGCAGGTACATGCACAAAGATGCACACACAACATATAGGCATTCTTAATGCAGGTACATACACAAGGTTGCACACACAACATATAGGCATTCTCAATGCTGTCTGCCATTTTGTGATTCATCACCTAATAATGTATCCATGCATATTTTAGGACAGGCATATTTAGGCTACAGATTTTATCTAGAAAAATAAGACTCTTTAAAGCAAACCAAGTTAAAAAATATGAATAAACTATTATATAAAATGCTGGTAAGGGGGTTGGCGGTACAACTCAGCGGTTGAATATTTGCCTAGCATGTACAAGGTTCTAGGTTCAGTCCCCAGCTCTGACTAAAAATGAAACAAAGCAACACAGCAGTAAAAACTCTTTAAAAACTGAAGTCAGGACTGGTGAGCTGTATCAGTGGGTAAAGGGGTTTGCCATTAAGCCTGATAACTTGTGCTTGATCTCCAGAACCTGGCAGGAGGAGAGAAACAACTCTCACCACCACATGCACACACACACACACACACACACACACACACACACACACACACACACATAAATAAATTATGAGCAACTCTTTTAAAAAACAAAGATTTACAGCATTGACTTGTTTGGCAATCAATTCTTGTCTATTACCTCAAAGACCCAGGTAACAAAGAACAAAAAAAAATTAGATAAAATGAAGTTATATATTTTCTTTGTTACTGTTGTTCATCAAAAGACACATTCCACAGAGCAACAGGCAACCCCCAGAATGTAAGAAAATAGGTGATAAGAAATGTCCAGAATGTATCGAGGATTCCTATCCCTCAAAATAACTATGCAAAGCAATATGACAATGGAGAGAGTATTTAAATAGACATTTCTCTGATGTGGGCCACCCTTCTGTATGCTGTGAATATGTTTTCTTACCATTAGTTAATAAAAAAGCTGCATTGGCCTATGGTAGGAAGAACATAGCTAGTCAGGAAATCCAAACAAATACAGGGAGAAAGAAGGCAGAGTCAGGGAGACACCACCAGCTTCTGGAAAAACAAGATGTGAGGTAATAAGCCACGAGTCTTGTGGTGAAATACAGAATAATAGAAATAGGTTAGTTAAGTTGTAAGAGC
Source organism: Arvicola amphibius (assembly GCF_903992535.2). NCBI lineage: Eukaryota > Metazoa > Chordata > Mammalia > Rodentia > Cricetidae > Arvicola > Arvicola amphibius. Next base: position 111,382,423 of record NC_052054.1, on the reverse strand, counting down.
TAGTTAACAATAAACCTGAGCCACTGGCCAAACATTTATCATTAATATTAAGCCTCAGAGTGGTTATTTGGGAACTGGTGGGTAGGAGAGAAACCTCCAGTTACATTTCTCTACAAAAGAGATACACATGGCCCATAAGCACATAAAAAGATGTTCATGTCATTAATCTGTGAGGAAATTCAAACCACAACCGTATACAGAAGCCACCTCACGCCTGCTAGGATGGCTACACAAACAGGCATCACAGAAAACAGCCACCGTTGGAAAGGATATGAAGGAATTGAACCCTTTCTGCACTGTTGGTAGGTGTGTAAAACTTTGTAGCTGCTCTAGCAAGTGGTTTGGCGGTTACTCAAATGTGTGAAGTAGAATTACCATGTGGCCCAGCCGTTCTATCTCTAGCTTAAACACCTGAAAACAAGATCTTGGAAGACATAATGTGTTTCCTTTACTGTGTTCCTAGGACCATTAGTGTCAACGATAAAGCATGGGTGTAGCCCAGTGTCCACTGCCGAAGAATGGTAGAGCAAACGTGGCCAATATGAAATTTGGAATGTGACTCAGCTGTAAAAAGAACAACAAAAGACAGAAATTCTGAGCTGCTGTGCAGTATGAATAAACCTCAAGGACATTTTCCTAATGAAATAAGCCAGCTGCAAAAGTACCACCCCTGTGGCTCCACTTCTATGGGGTATTTGGCACAGTGAAATTCATAGAGACAGAAGGCGAAATTTTGTTTGTACCAAGGGCCTGGGAGGAAGAAACGGAATTATGGTTTAATGAGTCCAGGCTTTCAAATTTACAAAATGAGAAGATTTCTGGAGATGGATGGTGGCAATAGTTACTCAGCAATATGGATGCTTTTAATACCACCGAACCACACATTTAGAAATGATCAAGAAGGTAGATTTTATTCTCTCTGTGTGTTCTAATCAGAGCCTTCAGAATCCTAAAACATTCGATTGGTAAACATGTAATCCATAATTGCTGAGACATTTTCAACCTCAGCATAGCTAAAACAGAGAAAAAATAGTCCTACAGTGGCATAATGATGAAATGTGGTTTTTTTTTTTTTTTTTTTTTTTTTTGGTTTTTTCGAGACAGGGTTTCTCTGTGGCTTTGGAGCCTGTCCTGGAACTAGCTCTGTAGACCAGGCTGGTCTCGAACTCACAGAGATCCACCTGCCTCTGCCTCCCGAGTGCTGGGATTAAAGGCGTGCGCCACCATCGCCCGGCTTGGTTTTGTTTTTCATGTGTTAATATAACCATGGCAGATTAGCGAGGCTCCAGGACATTATATTAACTCCTGTGAGATTCCTGTAGGAGATATATCTATTTTCATGGAAGGAGGTCTAGAAGCATAAAGTTAAATAGCTTCCACAGGCCGTTTGCCCAGTCCTCTGTAATAAAGTTTCCCATCCTCTGCATGGACACAGAGACTATACTGCTGCTATCCAGGGCAGGATGGTTCCCAGTGTCCTCTGGTCTCTATCCAATAGCACCTTTCCCCCATCAGGTTATGTAAACAGAAGGCACCTAACATGCCCCAAGGGTGAAGTCACTCCAAATTGAGAACCCTGCCCTAATGTAAACAGATTACTAGTCCAGGCCTCTGTCTGTGGAGGTGGCGATCGGAAGACAGGGAGGACAGGAAAGCAGGCAGGTCACTATCAACAGAGCATAGCAAGGCCAGGATCTACTGAGCTCACATAGGTTTCTAAACATACCATGAACAAGTTGTCAGCTGAGTGGTTGTCCTGGCTGGTCTTATGTCAGCTTGACACACAAACTAGAGTTAATCTGAAAGGAGGGAAACTCAGTCGAGAGAATACCTCCATAAGAGCTGACTATATGGCATTTTCTTAAGTATTTATTGATGGAGAAGGGCCCATGCCGTATTGTATGGTTCCACCCCTGAATTGCTGATTCTGGATTCTATAAGAAAGCAGGCTGAGGAACCACGAGAAGCAAACCTGTAAGCAGCTTCCTTCCATGGCCTCTGCATCGGCTCCTGCCTCCAGGTTCCTGTCCTGGTTGAGTTCCTGTCCTGACTTAGATGGTGAACAGTGAAGTGGAAGTGTAAGCCAGAGAATCCCTTTCCACCCCAACTTGCTCTTTGGTCATGCATGGTGTTGCAGCAATAGCAACCCTGACTAAGACAGTGGGGGTAACTTTTTTTAAGGCAAAGTTGGATGGTGATAAGAGATAGAATCCTTGTCCAATTGATTCTACTTGAAAGGGAGTTTACTTTTAGGGTGCAGCTCTCTCTTGTAAATGAGACACAGTTAGGAAAGGAGAGCAAACTGGCAAAGCTGCTGCAGATAGCCTTTCAGTGGCTGCTGGACCCTTCATGCAAGGTTTTGCAAATACACTCTTTCTGTTCCATGGACTAAGCTTCTTTGCTATCTCTTGGCATCTGATCTGCCCATACTTAAGTTTCCTATCTGACTTATACTGAGCTTGCTGTAGTGTTCACTCAAGAACACACCTAGGTGAGCTTTTACATGCCTTCCTACACTGAACGGACTGTGAATTCCAGAGTCTCAGGGAAGAATCAGATTGGCCAGCTACACATTCCAAATATCTCATCCCATGAGACCAAGAGTGAGTACATATGATAAAATGCTTTTTTTTGTCATCCCTGATGGTGTGGAGTGAGTGATGATAGTTCTCAGGGAGCAGAAGTTGGGGGGATCTAGTTCCCCAAACACAGTTAATATGCAGCCTTTGGATAGGGCTATGGCATGGGAGAAATTAACTATTAGAAAAATAAGTGGTGCAAATAAGTGTGTTTTGTGTTCATTGAGTAAATTCCTCAAATTAATTAGACCCCCCAAGCTAACATTATGTAAGCTTGATTTATAGAAGGTAAGTTACATGAAGATAAGTAGGTATTGAGACTAGAAAAATGAGCTGGTAGGTAATTGTCAAGGGCATTAAATGCAAGTTGAAACATTTAGATTTTTATAACCAAAATAAGAGCTTTCTTAGTGAGACACTGAAGAAATGAGACCTCCTGCTATCTTAATTCTCAAAAAAATGAAGTCAGCAGACCATTTTTAATTGAACATTTAAAAAAAATTCAGTTATAATTACACCACGCTCCTCTTCCCCATCCTCCCTCTAAACCCTCCCCTCACTCTCTCTCAAATTGGTGGCTCCTTCTTGATTGTTGCTATGCACACATATACATACACAAATATATACTTGTAAATACAGCTTTCCAGCTTCCCGAGTCTGCCCCAGCATGAATATGACATCAGGGCTGACAACATTGTATTGGATAACCAGTTCAGAGACTCATCCTTGGAAGAGGCTAATTTCTTCTTCTTTCAGTAGATCGCTTTTTAGAAACTAAATTATCAAGCTAAGACACCCGTAGTCCTTTCATTATAGCTACAATCATTCACATTGATCAGGATTTTTTTTTTATGGGCCCACAACCGTTTGAAGCCATAACCATCTGCGTGAGTGTCTAGAGTAAGGGAACAAGCATTTTGTTCACCATTAAAAAATTCCTCAGCTGTGAGGAAAAACAGAATCATGAAAAGTTCAGGAAATTGGATGGATCTGAAAAGTATAATATTAAGCTAGATAAGCCAAGTTCCTAAAAACAGAAACTGTATGCTCTCCCTCATCTACTGATCTTAACCTGTGTGTGCATATGTGTGTGTGTGTGGAGAGAGAGAGAGAGAGAGAGAGAGAGAGAGAGAGAGAGAGAGAGAGAGAGAGAGAGAGAGATTAAAGTCTAAACAGGAAGACCAAGAGAGCATATGAGGTGATGAGGAGGCATGAGGGGTGGGGAGGACAGATGGAGGTGGCAGAGGAAAGGAGTCTGCAGGGGAGGCTGCTAGGCAGGAACAGAGGAAGCAGAGGGTGAGAATGGGGACAGGGAATCATAAAGACACACTTCGGTAGAATACGTCACCAAAGCATCTAATGCATTAAATGTTGGCTAAAGAAAATAAAGACAATTTGGGAAAAGAGAAAGATCTATGCTGCAAATTTACCTGTGAGACTCTTCTAACAGATTCAAGAGCTTCCTAGCGACTGGCCAAATACCTGCATCTAAGAGATTCCAGTACTCACCTCTTAGTATGAAAGCTGGCTCCTCAGAGCTACCCATAGAGACCCCGATGGTTGGGATGCTGCAGTTTTTGACTGTAGCATCCACCTAGGGATATCAAAGTGTTTTGTAAAAAACAGATCTCTATGGAGAATAAAAGCATAGCATAGAATTTAATAAGCCTGTTTCATGTTTCAGATACATTGCTAATTATAAACTGAAAAAAATTCCTGCCAGAGATAATTAGTGATAATGGTGATTACTGACCTTATGCAGTCTTTCACCTAAACAGATGGCAGAGAGCTTTAGAAAAAAAAATGAATGCTTTAAGGAATGATTTCTCTCTCTTAAATAAAAGTTCCTCTAGGGTCAACAATAGTTTGCATTTAACACAGTGTATTATGCTACACATAACTAAATAACAGTTCTGGGCAATTCTGTTAGCCTGTTAATTTGCTAAGCAATTAGCTTTGAATGGATTCCCACCCTGAACATATTATAAGTGTACGGACACATGCCATCTCTATTTTCCTTATTTTTTTATTTAAATGAAATAGGTGCTATCATATGGAAGGCTTTCAGAGCACAGGGGCATGAAGTCGTAAGTCACAAACAATCCCACACCAGTTTGGAATTATGATTAATAGAATGATTATTTATTTGAAGGGGAAAAACTTACAGATCACTGTCCCAGACAATAGCCCTCTGTGCAATCAGGAAGGGAGCCTAGTTGCCGGAAGCAGAGCCAGAAGCCAGAGCACGAATGGAGGGAAGTGGCCACATTTTTTTTAAAGAGAGAGACCACGCCCCAATGGGCTGGTATCTCAGTGGCTATTGGCTGAAGGAGCGGAAGGAGCTCCCACAACACCTCCCCCTTTTGTTTAAGTAAGAGAGTTCTAAACCTACTACGAAGTTAAATACAATAAGTACAAATACCCTATTCCAACTAGTTTAAGTCTTGTATAATAAATAACTTGGCCAAGTCATGAGAGGAAAGTAACTACATTTATATAGTCTTCAACCCCATCGAAGATCTGAGAAGGGAAATAATGTTACCTGAGTAATTAGGAAGTACATTCAAACAACTTACAAAACATGCAACAAATCACAGAGACAACTAGCTACCTGGATAATCACCCAAAGTCACGTTTGCAGCATTGAAGCAACCAACTTTGGCTAAGGCCTAACGTAACTGATACACCATTTTCAAAGGCAAGAAACTTTTCAAAACTATCTTACCCTGTCTTGGCAGGATATGACAGTCCTGTTTTATCCATTTATGGATACTCTACATCTATCAGTGGTTGAGGTATGGGCATTTCTTTGCCCAAAGGCCAGTTCTGCCAAGAAGAAAGGCTCTAGGTGGAGTGTCTTTGGTGCTCAACATTCTCTCGGGAATAGATAGGTGTTGCCAGGAGCAATTGTGTCTCACTACCACGGAACTCTGAGTTAAATTAAAGGCCATTTTCTACAGATCTTTGAAGAGGTTGAAGATTATCTATCTATACTGAGTATAATCTCTATGTATCTAACGAACCTGATTAGTCTAATTACAAATGACAAACATAGATGACTATTGATCTATATAATTCTCAATACCTATCTAACTTAAAGACTAAGACAATAAACAACTGTGCAATAAATGAGGACAATATGACCTCCAAATATAAACAATGTACAAATATACAATGCAATATGGTAAATATATATCAATACATAAACAATATATAAGTATCTTAATCAGAGGTAGAAATGTACACTGCAATATGGTAAATATATACAATATATATATATATCAATACATAAAAATGTTTTAAACAGAGGTAGAAACATGCATGCATACAATAGTCAATATAATTTAACTTTGTATCAATATACAAGAATCAATACCAATATATTTGTCTTAAAACAGGAACTCACAATTACAAATCTATTATCCCATCATCCAATTATCCCTCTTTTTTTTTCGAAAAGATCCCTGAGCTTATAAAATTCCTCCCCTAACCCCCCCAACCTTCAAAAGTATACTAATTATAATCAACTCTTAAATAATGTCCCTAAACCCAAGGACAAACTTTACTGTGAGAGGGGACGTCGTCCTTTAGAATTACTTCCAGCTGTCATGGGGGCAACGTTCTTTCTGGGGGATCCTGTGAAAGTAAAATGATGGTTAAATTTCAAGATCAATGTCTTTTAAAATTGCAAATAGTCTCTGAGTATTTTGTGCGGGTCTGGCCAGAATGTTGTACAAGATGTGCATCATTTCAGCTAACCAAGTTGGAACCATCTTGGTACCCAAAACAGGTCTTGTAGTAGCGCTATCAGTATCATGACATCATATCAATCAGGTGGAGTTGTTGTTATGGGGCCCCATCTTCTTCCTGGAAACTTCAAATGTCATTGCAGGAAAAACTCATTGTTCATTGTGAAAAACTTAAACATCAATCATGTAGACATTTATAGACATACATATATTCAATGAAAGGTATGATAGATATGAAGAAAAGCAAAGATGTTTTCTATACTCATATTTCTTTCTGTCCCATATCATGGCTCTTGACATGAGACAGAAACTCCAGAAACTCTGAGTTTTCTCTTAACAACAGGCTTGGAATTAGAGAGGGACTGAGCCAGAATCCAACTCCAAAACCAGCTCTATAAATTTAGAAATATGATTTAGTATATTTTACTTACGGAACCTATTCAGTTTTCTTGATAATCGCTATTGGGCAATTATTTTTCCATCTGTCAGTGTTCAAACATCCAGGGTCCCTTGACTTTTTCAAAGATGAGTGTTTAGCTGTGGAGATAAGAACAGAATCCTGCCCCCATTCTATATGTTTTTCTTACCACCTGTATGAATATCATCATTGTGGATGAGCTGTCATTTCACCTTTCCAAGAGATTTCTCCTCTTCAAATCGAACCTTTATTAATTTTGATGGTACCCATAATTTTTCTTCTCTTGTGGAAACAAGAGCAAAACCACTTCCCCAACGTAGCACATCTCCTGGCTTCCATTGAGAGGTCAGCACATCTTTGAAATAAATCGGTTGATTTAGTTCAGCAGACTTTTCCATTATCCAATGTCTTTCTGCTGCTGTTGTTCCTTTCTCATTAGCGTTAAGAAAATTCAAGGTTAATAAAGCATTATGCAATCTATTTCTTGGGGTGTTTTCCATCCCTTTCTGTTTGTTCAGCATATCCTTTATAGTACGATTTGATCTTTCTATAACTGCCTGACCTGTAGAATTATTTGGTATACCTGTAATATGCTTTATATTATAATAATCAAAAAGGAGTTTCATTTTCTTAGATACATATGCTGGACCATTGTCTGTTTTTATTTGTGCAGGTATACCCATGATGGCCATAACTTCCAATAAATTTGTAATTACTGAATCAGCCTTTTCTGAGCTCAGGGCAGTAGCCCATTGAAAACCTGAATACGTGTCTATGGTGTGGTGTACATATTTTAATTTACCAAATTCCATAAAGTGAAACACATCCATCTGCCAGATTTTATTCCTTTGAGTACCCTTTGGGTTACTCCCTGCAGGCAACGGTGTTTGATTGTGGAAAGAACAAGTAGGACATCTCTTTATAATGTCCTTAGCTTATTGCCATGTAATGAAAAACTCTCTTTAAGCCTTTACTATTGACGTGATGTTTTTATGAGGCTTGCAACATGCTTCCAATCAATAATTGATCAATTTCAGTGTTACCTTGTGCTAGAGGACCAGGCAGACCCATATGGGACCGGATGTGTGTTATGTACATTGGACAAAGCCTATTCCTAATTACATCTTGTACCTGGATAAACAATGAAGACAACTCTGTGTCATCTGGAATAAATTCAGCAGTTTCAATATGCAAGATAACTCTTTCTGCATATTGTGAATCTGTAACTATATTAAGAGGTTCTTTAAAATCCCTTAGCACCATAAGAATGGCATATAATTCTGCCTTCTGGACAGAATTATAAGGGCTATGTTCCACCTTACTCAATTCATCTGACTTGTAACCAGCTTTCCCTGATTTATTTGTATCAGTAAAAATGTATGGGCTCCAGTTATTGGAGCATCTCATACAATTCTAGGAAGAATCCAAGAAGTTCTGTTTATGAGGTTAATTCTATCACTTTTGGGATAGTTGCTATTAATTTCTCCCAAAAAATTAGCACAAGCTCTTTGCCATGGTTCATTGTCTTCCCATAACTTTTTTTATTTCCTCAGTAGTAAAAGGCACTATAATTTCTGCTGGGTCTATACCTGCTAGTTGACAAAGTCTCAGCTTACCTTTTATAATTAATTCAGAGACTTTTTCCACATAAGTTTTTAATTTTTTACTTGGTTTATTATGTATAAATATCCACTCTAAAATAATATCTTCCCTCTGCATTAAAATCCCTGTAGGAGAAATTCTGGAAGGCAATATGACTAGGATGCAGCTAAGATTTGGGTTCACCCTATCCACATGTGCCTCCTGTAATTTTTCCTCAATCATTGTCAGTTCCTTTTCTGCTTCAGGTGTCAGTTTTTGGGGACTATTCAAATCTTTATCACCATCTAAGGTTTTGTTTAAATGAACTATTAGATCAGGTGTTATCCCAACAGCTGGTCATAGACTGGAAATGTCTCCTAACAATCTTTGGAAGTCATTAAGAGTTTGTAACCAGTCTCTCCTAATTTGTGCCTTTTGCGTTTTAATTTTCTCTAACCCTATTCTTTAACCTAGGTAATTAATAGAATTTCCTCTTTGAATCTTTTCAGGGGCAATTTGTAATCCCCATTTAGGCAAGACTTTCTTTACTTCTTCAAACATCCTTTCTAAAGTATCCTTATTTGAATCAGATAACAAAATGTCATCCATGTAATGATAAATTATGGATTTGGGAAATTGCTTACGAATTATTTCCAATGGCTTACTTACAAAATATTAGCACAATGTAGGAGTATTGAGCATACCCTGTTGGAGGACAGTTCATTGATATCTCCTAGTAGTCTGAGAATTATTACAAGTAGGTACCATGAAAGCAAATTTTTCTCTATCCTTTTCCTGTAATGGTATAGTGAAAAAACAATCTTTCAAATCAATAACTATAAGAGGCCATCCTTTTGGTAATAGAGAAGGCAAAGGAATTCCAGATTGTAGTGGGCCCATAGGTTGAATTACCTTGTTGACAGCTCTTAGATTTGTCACCATTCTCCATTTACCAGATTTCTTTCTTTTTTTTTTTTTTTTTTTTTACAACAAATACAGGAGAATTCCAAGGGCTGGTTGATTCTTCAATATGGTGAGCATCTAGTTGCTCTTGTACCAGCTGTTCCAAAGCCTGTAATTTATCTTCATCTAGCGGCCACTGTTTGATCCATATTGGCTTTTCAGTTAGCCATTTTAAAGGTAGGGCTGTTGGTACCTCTAAAGGTTTGCTATTTGCTGTATGTTCTTGTACAACCTGAATGGCTGGTGACCTTTTCCCATAATACCTCATCATATCCTTCCCAGAATTATGAATTCCTGGAACTAAAGGAATGCTAATCTGGGTATTCCATTGCTGTAGCAGGTCACGGCCCCATAAACTTATTGCAATATTGGCTGTATATGGCCTTGGTCTTCCTATTTGTCCTTCAGTCCCTTTGCATTCAACCCATCTTGTGCTTTGTTTTACACGAGATAGAGTTCCAATTCCCAGGAACTGAACATCTACCTCTTGAAAAGACCAATTCGGATGCCAAGATTCTTGAGTAATGATACTTACATCCGCTCCTGTGTCTAATAAGCCTTCAATAAAAAATGCCATTTATACAGACTCTTAGCTTTGGTCTTTGATTGTTAATAGAAGTCTGCCAAAATATACTTTTATTCTGTCCTACTGGATTTTTTTGATTCATCCTCCACATGTAATTCATCCTTTAGACCAGTATTACTTTTTACAACAGAAATTGGAGCTTTTAATTTTCTTGGTGAGGCACGTTCTCCACTATGACTGGGAATGACTGGGCCATTGTTGGCTTGGGAGCCTGTGAGAGGCCCCTCAAGGGGTTTTCCAATGGTATCGGGTTGCCTTGTCTGTCTGTTGTTGACCTGCATTTGTTGGACCAATGTTGGCCTTTACCGCATCTCCTACATATACCTGAAGGCCAAGGTCTCCTATTTTTGTCATTTCTGGAGGAGATATTATTCCTAGAAGTTCTTTGTCTGCAATATCTTTGCAGATGTCCTAATTTACCACAATTAAAACACCTGGCAGTTTGATGTCTCCTCATTGCTTTGGAAATTGCTTCTCCTACCCAAGATTCATCATTAGATAAACGTCTCAACATTCATCGTATGCTGAATCCATTCATCCTTAGGTGCTGATCTAGACTTTAAAGGCCCAACATGTGACTGCTGGCATTTTGACTGAGGTCATGTGACATTACCACCATCTTAACTGAGGTTAAGTGACTTCACCACCATCTTAACTGAGTGACTTTTCCGTATAACATGTGACTGCTGCCATCTTGATTGGAGTCAGGTGACTTTGTTGCCACCTTGGCTGCTTCAATCGGTGAGTCTCTCCCTGTTCTGCTATGGTTGCTTTCCTTTACTGGAATCGTGTTTGGACTGATCCCAGGGGCCAATCCACCCACGCGTTAGCACTGCACACTCTATGTGCAGTGCATTCGACTGGGGACCCAGGGTCCTCAGTTTCTTTATCCTTTTCTCAACTGGAATTGTGTTTGGACTGATCCGGCCTGGGGGTCAGTCCGCCCACACATTAGCACTGCACACTCTATGTACAGTGCATTCGACTGGGAACCCGGGGTCCTCAGTTTCTTTTCTCTTGTAATTGCCTCTCGGAGCGGCCCCCCTCAGCCTCCCTGGTTTCTGGATCATCCGACCAGATCCAGCTAGGCCATACCACTCCACCCGTGGACAGAGGACACTCTTCCACGTGGTCTTGGGTGTTCGCACTGTTTTGCAGGTTTTCACAATTTTTGGCTCTGGATAGCAACCGGCTCCCCAGCTTTTAAAATTCCAGCCAGCTTTTTCAATTCCTGACTTGGCATGGTGCAGTTTTCTCAGTTCCAGCCTTTTGCCCCTCCCCTCTGCGGCTTGTGTTATGGCATGGAGGCTCACCAACAGAGCAGATCACGCCTTTAGGTCCCTCTCTTTAAGACAACACATGGCTGTCACCATCTTGGCTGAGGGCCAGGTGGGTCAGGTGACTTTGTCACCATTTTGGCTGAGAGCCAGGTCACGTGACTAAGCTCTCCCAGTTTTACTTCTGCATACCCTGCCTCTTCACCTGGTCTTCACTAAAATCCTCTTGTTAACTCTGTTACACGTGCTTTGCGCAGTGACTTGCCTTTGATAGGGCCCATCAAAGGCATCCACGTTGCTCAATTCCTGTTCACTCTTTCTATGTATAATAATTGTTCATTATATCTCATTTCAGACTACAAAATCATAAGTCTCATATTTTAAACTGCTATGTACTTTTATTTAATATTAAGCTGTTCTCTACCATTGTCAGTTTTGGCATTAACCTTCCATTGCCAGCAGTTTCTTCTTTCTGCCTTTTTACGAGTCTGGATTTTACCTGTTAAGAGCCAGTATACTGCAGCTATATTTAATCCAGCCCTCAACTGCTCAGAGATCTGGGGAATGTGATATTTAAATATTTAATTATTAAAAACTTTTCACAACAAAAAGAGACAGGTTGGCTCCTAGAAGCAGCTCTCTTCTCCCCCCAAAGAAGACAGAAGACAGATAGGCACAGAACAACGTCCTTCTACAGTTCACAGCGACTGCCGAGCACTGACCATTGGGTGAAACTCCCTTTTGTTAAACTAAAGACCTCTAGACGTGGACAGAATCGCTGGAATCGATAAGCCTATCTGCTCAGGTCAAGGTAGGCCTGTCTTCCTACAGATTTCTTAGCCCACAGGGTCTTCTGGAGCCTGGCAGGCCTGCACTAACCAACAAAGGTCAAGTGCAACCTTCAGTGACCATGGAAGAACCAAAAAGAGTAGCTCTGGGTGCCAACCAAGTAAGTTCTCTGTCATTTTTTAATCAGTAACTCAAGTAAAATCTTATCCTTCTCAAAGATCTCTGAAAGTTTGATAGCTGAGAGGTTTTCCCAGATTACCTCACCAAACAAATTTCAAATCAAATTTCTCTCTTATGCTGCCTTCCATAGTCTTAAAAAATACTTTTCATTATACAAAAATATGCCATAGTCATTATGTGTCTAAAACTTCTGTCTTCACAAATTCAAGGAGTTCTTGTGAGTTCCAGGGAGCCGAATTAAAGAATCCACCTTAAACAGGTCAGATACATTCCCCTCAATTCCCTAGTCCTATTTTTTTCCTTAATTTAACTTTGTTCTTTGTTCTGCCAATACCTTAAACAGGATAAGAGACACCAGACATTTCCATGCCACAAATACCTGTCAAAAGCAAAGAGACCAGCTATGCCAGGATGTGGCCAGCACCCAGCCTTCTCTCAGGTTCCCCCCCAAGACAACGCCCACAAATCAGCAGGAAGCAGTTTTGAGAATTCACTGCCCCAATTCCTTCAAACTGTGGTGTCTAATCTCCTGCTTTTTATTATAAGGAAGACCTGGGAATGTTATGGTTTTGGTCCCTGGTCCCTTTAAGAGACAAGCCACGCCCACTCCCTCCCCATCCGCTGAGGCAGGCTAATCTTCAGCTTCCAGCCTGAGCTTGCTCTCTTTTCCATCTTCCTCTCAGAGAGGCAGCTTCGCTTCTGCCTCTCTCTCTCTCTCTCTTCTCTCTTTTTCCCTCCCCCACCACCCCCCCACCTTCCCCCTTTCCCCTTCATAACCCCCTGAATAAATCTTCAACCTCACTCTGCAAGTCATGTCTATTCATGTCTCTGTCTCCTGCCTGCCCACCATGTGTCTCCCTGCCTGGGACCAGCCACTGCTCGGGGACTGGCAGCTGTCTCTGCCTGGGACTGGCTGCTCACAGAGCCCACTGCCTGCCACCACATGGCCTGCCAGCACTGCTCGGGCCACCGCTGTAAGACTGGCAGCCTTCTGTGCCTGGGACTGGCTGCTCGCAGGGCCCGCTGCCTGCCACCACATGACCCGCCACCACCTGGGACTTTATAACATTTGCTGCCTGCCTACAGCTGCCGCCTGGGACTTCATAGCATTTTTTTAAAAGAACAACACTTCTGACGAAGAATAGCTCAGTCAGACTAAGAGAGCAAACCTGTATAACTCATGTGTTTGGAAATAGTTCATTCATATTAGGTAAAGTATATAACTCAGATTGTCTTAAAACTGTGTAGAAGGAAATGAACACAATATAAAGAGCATTTAAGGACGGAAGGTGGCAGAGGCAGCCTGGTTTAGAGTCTTCGATTCAAAAATTACTGAAGAGATGGCTCAGAGATTGAGAGCACTGACTGCTCTTCCAGAGGTCCTGAGTTCAATTCCCAGCAACCACATGGTGGCTCACAACCATCTGTAATGAGATCTGGTTCCCTCTTCTGGCCTGCAAGTATACATGCAAGCAGAACACTGTATATGTAATTAATAAATAAATAAATCTTTAAAAAAAAAACAAAAATTACTGAAGCCTCTAAGTGCCTCACATTTCTTGTTTGTAGATAAGATCAGTCATATCCCTTCAAAGCAGGCCATGGGTAGGAAAGGATTGCTTCTACTTAAAACATGTTTATTTTCTATTTATTTGCCCATGTGCTCACTCTTGCATATACTAACTTTTGGATTTACCACTGTTCCTTTTTCTGAAAGACTAAATTCAGCATTTATTTCCCTTTAAAGCTTAATTAAAAAGAATGTGGTGTTTCATGCCTGTAACGCTAGCACTTATGAAGCTGAGGCAGGAGGATTGAGAATTTAAGGCTATGTAGTGAAATTGCTTAACTTTTACTGCTGATTTACTATGCGTTTTCTAAAGTCTTTGGCTTCCCCAGCATTCATAAGATTATTCTTATATACTTATGTTTCTCCACTCTAGTGCCAGGTGTGCCTATATACATTCTTTTTTTGTTTGTTTGTTTGGTTGGTTTTGGTTTTTTTTGTTTTGTTTTTTGAGACAGGGTTTCTCTGTGAGCTTTTGTGTTTGTCCTGGAACTAGCTCTTGTAAACCAGGCTGGCCTTGAACTCACAGAGATCCACCTGCCTCTGCTTCCCAAGTGCTGGGATTAAAGGCATGCACCACCACCGCCCGACTTGCTTATATACATTCTTGAGGTTTACTAAAACTATTCTTTGCCTATTACAATTGAGTTAAACAAAAACAGTTCTCAGGCTTACTATCCCTGCCCCAGTGTCTGGTGGGTTTGCATATAAATCTACATGTAGTGGGCTGCAGCAGGCTGCATTCCCGCCGCCCCGGCTCCTGGCTGCCTGGCTAGCTTATGCCCCGAAATAATTACACAGAAACTGTATTTGTTTAAATACTGCCTGGCCCATTAGTTTCAGCCTCTTATTAGTTAATTCTCACATCTTGCTTTAACCCATATTTAGTAATGTGTGTAGCACCATGAGGTGGTGTCTTACCGGGAAAGATTCAGCATGTCTGACCTGGTGGCTGGCTCCATGGCAACTGTCCCAGAGAGGAGAGGCAGGGCGATTGCCTGAGGCATCTGCCTCACTTCCCTTCTTCCCAGCATTCTGTTCTGTCTACTCCACCCACCTAAGGGCTGGCCTATCAAATGGGCCAAGGCAGTTTCTTTATTAACCAATAAAATCAACTCAAACAGAAGACCCTCCCACGTCATCTACAACTCAAATGCAGGAGTGCATCCATCATTCACCATAGTTGTGGATTCTTGCCATAGGGAGGGAGTGGCGTTATGCATTATTAGTCAATCTCTTTACATGGTCTAGAACATGCATTTATTCATAAGCAAACTGTCATATGCAACTGATTTGCACCTCAGTAAGCACTTGCTGCTTTTTCTATGACAAATTGAAAGTTCACTTAAAGAACACGTGCAACAAATGGGAAAGCAGAAGCTGGCCAAGATTGCTTTCGCCGTGTTCAATGAGAGAGAAGTAGCATGTCTTAAATGTTTACCCAGCCCCAATACACTCTTCCGGAGAGGAGAGCTGGAGAACAGCCAAGATCTGGGGCTCCAGGATTTGAGGTCCTATTTTCTTATACCCAGTATATACTAGGGTTCTTACCCATAGGGCACATGCATGTACACACACACACACACACACACACACACACACACACACAAACTCTGAAGAGATATAAGGTATTGGCTCACATGGTTAAAGGTTGACAAGTCCTAGGGTCTGCAGGGAGAATCGGCAAGCTGGAGACCCAGAAGAGCTGATGCAGCTTTTATGCAGAGGCCAGTAGACTGGAGACCCAAGGACAGCCAATGTTATGGTTGAGTATAAAGGCAGGGAAAATTTGATGCTCCAGTTCAAAGGCAATCCAGACAGGAATAATTCTCTCTTAACCCAAAGATGGTCACCTTTTGCTGGCTAAGAATTGGTTGCAACGTAGACCAAACAGAACAAACTTTTGTGTTTTCTAGGAAAATAAATCTTACTATCATAAGTAACTGTGTAAACAAAAATACTCAGCCTTCCTGAGGGGGTGAAAAATCTCAGTCATCTGCTGTTTGCATGCAATGTCCTAATTACAAATTATTTTTAAAAACTCATTACAAAATGGAAAAAAGGAGCATTTCTCTAAAAGCATTATGCTATTTAGGCTGAGTCCCTTATGGTCACCAAAAAGCTGAAAAAGGAAAAAAAATCTTGTTAAACAGTAGAAATGACTGAACGTATCTCTCACTGAACTGTCCTTGCAAGCTCGCCATGTTTAGGTCAAGCTCTCAAAACTCATAGGGAACCTGGACTTGTTTACCATTCTGTAGAAGTGAATTAGAATATTGACAGAGTTAAAAAAAAAAAAAAAAAAAAGAACCAGCCTAGACTATCCTTGAACTCCCTGTGTAGCCAGGGGTGATCCTGAACTTCTGGTTCTCCTGCCTCTGCCTCTTGAGATTTACAGGTGTGTACCACCACACCTGTTTGTACAGAGCTGAGGAGCAAACCTGGGCTTTCGCGTACGCTAGGTAAGCACTCTTCCAACTGAGCCACACCAGCCCTCCACTCCCTTATGCATTTATTATTCTATGTTATTCCTTTGAATTGTAAAAGATAATGATTAGAATAAGAAGGAAGTAAAACGCATTATGATTTTTACCACATTTATTTTTATCTGATCTGCATTTGTTATTTGTTCTTAGAAAATGACCAAGCTCAATTAGAGTCCACTACCTTTTGTTCGAAAATACTTTGTGAATTTAGAAGATATCAATGATGTGTCATATTTGAGATGATGTAATCTGAGGGCATATTTAAACACTGTATCAACAATTTACAATGATTTATTTTTTATTTGTGTATTAGTGTGTGTACACATATATCCTCAGAGACCAGAAGAAGTTGTTATATACCCTGGAGCTGGAGTTATAGGAAGTTGTGAGGGATCTGAACCCCTGATGTAGGTGTTGAAGACTGGCTTTGACCCTCAGGAAGAGCAGTTAATGCTTTTATCCACTGAGTCATCTCTCCATCCCTTGATCGTTTTGCTCACCCTCTGCTTTTATTTCTAAAATGTAGCATCCCAGAACTTCTACGAATCAAGACAAACTATTAGGACAGAGAACAGCAAAAGCCTAGTGACCTTTAATCACAGAGAAACAAAAGCCCCAGCTAAAGTGTGTCTGTCTCCACTTTTTCCTCCTTGATACACAATCGCAGGCAGACATATGCACACACACACACACACAGAGGCATACACATAACCACACATACATATTTTTCCCCAGGTGAAACTGGATCAAAATAAACCCTAGGTACAAGCCTGAGTGTGATGGCAGCACAAGTAGGTATCTGAGGTTCTACTTAAGAAATCCTACCTGCCCAAGATACTCAGCTTTCATATAGAATCCTTAGTGCATGTGGCCATGTATATGAACTCTAAAGCCCCCCTTTACTCTTGCTCTGTGTGGCGTCCACACATGTATGTAATATACATTTGCATGTGTGTCGCACATGTCAGTGCTTACATGTGGAAACCAGAGGACAACTTTAAGCACAGTTCCTCAGATATTGTCTGCCTTGTCTTTTAAAGCGGATTTCTCCCCAGCCAGGAGCTCACTGGCCAGCGAGCCCCCGGATCATCCTGTCTTTGAAGCCTTGGTGCTGGCACTAGCAATGTGGACCTCTGTGCCTGGTTTTCTTTTACAGTGGTGCTGCACGTGAAGCTCTGATTCTCTGACTAGCAAGCAGTCCCTTCACTAGCTGAACTATTGCCCCTCTCCTGGTGTCATTGAAATATCAGTTGTCTGTCACTTTTCTCCAGGAGCTGACTACAGCAGCCCTAAGCACTAAAGAGAGAAATGTTTTTTCCTTTTGAAAAACAAACAAACAGATTCCGAGGAAAATGTCTCAAACCTGGAAACAAGTGACTCGGAACTGACAATCATTAAATGTTTATTTGTTGTATTTGTATTATATACTTAAAAATCGCTTTATGATTCAAATGCCTATGATTTTATTTTTTAAGGTGTCTACTTCAGTGCTGTAGTCACCATTACTATCTCGTTTCAGGGACTTTCCACCTCCCTTGTACCCATTAGCAGTAATTTCATGATCTCCTTCCCAGGTGCTGACCACTACCCATTTACTTTCTCTACAAATGAACCTTCCCTGGCATTTTACATAAATGGAATTATACAAACATGGCTCCTGTGCTCTAGCTTGTCTCTTTGAGCATGATGTTTTTGAGCTTCATCTATGTAGTAACAAATCAGTTCTTCACTTTTTTTATGGTTGGATAATATTCTGTTGTATTACATTTTGCTCATACATTTATCAACTGATGGGGATCTGATGCTTTCTTCTTCCTAGATGTTGTAAGTAGTGCAGCTAAAACAGTACACATGCTTTTTTTCTTTTGTATAAAGTGTCTTAGTATTTGTGACACACTTTCAAACCTCTTGTCTCATTGGCCCTCACAAATACTTTGTGCAACCAGATAGTCTCTCTATTTCTATTTTATAGGCAGGGAAACAGGTTCTTAGAAAGAATTGTCTAATTTGTGCTAGAATCATCACTCCAATCCAGTTCCACCTTGACAAAGTGGCTTAAAGAATATCAAAAGAAAGACTGGGAAGATGGTTCAGTGAGTAATGTGCTTGGCATGCAAGCACGAGGACCGGAGTTCAGATCCTTTGTATGGATGTAAATGCCCAACATGGCTGAAAGAGTCTGTAACTCAAGAAGTAGGATGTAGAGACAGGCAGATCCCAGGGACTTATTGGACAGACAGTACAGCCAAAGTGGTGAGCTCCAGGTCTAGTGAGAGACACTCTCAAAAATAGGTTGGGAATAATAGAAGACTGCCCGCCGCTAACCTCTGTCTGACCTCCGCATGGGAATCCTTGGACAAGTGCATTCAAGCACATAAGCACCCACACAAGCATACAAACCTGCACGTGTGTGCACACACTATAAAATGTCTAAAGAAGCATAGTTGTTCTCAAGGAAAGGTGAAATTTATTTCATATTTTTAGTTTTTAGATGCCAATGTTTTTAGTTATGCTTGTTTGAAAAACAATGCTGAGATCAATTCACAGTTTCTAGATGAAAATGTTGCCATAACAGTGGTCATGATTTCCTAAAACAGAGTCATAATAGAATTGTGCTGGACTGTTGCATAGGAACAGGGATTTTTGCCTTTGTTGTTTGTTGATTTTACTTTCAAGGAAAATGCAAGGACAGATTGTAGCTGTTTGCAGTTTTAACGCTTCACAGAAAGAAATGGCTTCAGACTATTTTGTCTCTTAATTAGCATGCATCCTGGAGACACGTCTAAGACTAGATTTACGTCTTCACATGGTCTATTAATATTTCAGTTTTGGCATCAGACACATGAAATAGTATTATACATGCAGTCTTTGCCAAAAGCAGTCTGAGTCAAAACTAGACTAAATACGGTCCTTTTTTTTTTTGATCATTTGAATCATCATATTTCAACATTTGGTAGAAGATTTTAGAAATGATTTAATCCAAATCCTCTCACAATACGTGACTTCTGGATCATGAATTGGACGTTCCCTTGTCTTCTGAAGCCAAAGGCAGTGTCATTTATAACAAAGGACTGAAACTCAGAGCAAATCAAGAATTGTGTTCACTTTCCCCTGCTGGGAATGCCTCCCCGCCCTCCCCCCCCCCCTGCCGTGTCCTCTGACTTGCCCTAACCCTTCTGTCTTCCCGAGCCATTGACTCCCATCGTGTATCACTATGCATATTCTATCTGTCACTCTGTATTGAAACATCTACTTTCTCTATCAAATCACTGTTGAGATTTACACCTTTTGTTTTTCTCCAGCATTCAACAGAATTCAAGTCGAGATGATTTTAATTGATGCGCGTGTGGTATTGTATGTGTGCCTATGTGTCTGTGGGTGCATTCACATATGTGTAGGCCGCAGATTAATGTTGTATACCTATTTCTACCACTTCCCCACCTTCTCTTGGAGAGAGGGTCTCTCACGGAACCTGGGGTTCACTAACCTGCACTGAACCTGTTCAGCAGGATTAACTGCCTAGGGAGCTACGTGGATCCTGCTCTCTTTCCCCCAAGTACTAGAGTCACAGGCATGTGCTATTACACTTGACTTTTTATGTGGACGTTAGGGATCTGAACTCGGGTTCTTTTGCTTATGCAGCAAACATTTTTTGACAGAGCTATCTCTCTAGCTCATGGATTGACTTTTCAATAAGTTAAGAACCCTGAATTCTGATTTAGCTGATATGAAATCAAGATCTACATTGCTATAAAGGAATACTTACTGATCCCTTTATAGCCAAAAGAACTATGAGATTTGCCAAACATTTTATGCACAGCTCCAACACTGAGGTAGTTAATGAATTCTGTGAAACTTAGAAGCCAAGCCAGACAAATATAGATTCAATGTTAATATTTAGCAAGACTATCAATACCTAATCATGTAATTAAAGGGGTGTTTGAGATATGTAAAATGATTAGTGGTAGTAAGATTGGGTCATGCTGTTAGCTAACTTGATAGTCTCTTCTTCAACATAAAATTATTGAGCAATTGTTTTGATTCGTCTTGATTGATTAAATGTAGGTGTAGCAGATAGAGTTGAGGCTGCCGCCTGTGCTTTGAGTCACTTGAAGGGTGGAGTTGCTGTCGCCGGTGGTGATGGGGGGAATCTGTGGTGGGGCAGGTTTGTGAGAAGTAATCACGAGGCTGTCTGCTCTAGATAGACAACTGGGACACCTTAGTGAATAAAATCGGGAAAGGTTCAATGCCCTGGTAGTATGTTCCCACAGAAGCTGAGGATGAAAACGCATAACAAAAGTATAGGGACATTAGACATCATGTCAGGAGACAGCACAGAGTAGTCTTGGGAGGGCTGGGGTTGAGAGTATTTAGACAGAGAGTATTTCCAGAAGAAATAGCAGTTCTAAGCACACTGCAAGTTCCTTCTGGGAGTACTGGGAATGCAATGTCTGGAAGAGACACCAAGGAAAATGAGAGAAAAGCATTGTGAACTAAGGGTTATCTCACAAATGACCTGCGGGCCATTCTGAAGATTTGGTTTGTTTTACTCCGTTCAGTTAGGTAGTTTTTGGAAGGTTTCCTGCAGAATGGTGTCATGATTTGACTTACATAGTTAAAGTCTTTCTCTGTGTGATCTGCTGAAAATAAACTCTGAAAAAGTAGAACAGACTCAAGTGGACATAGGGAGACTTTTAAAAAGGATGGTAGCATAGACTCCAGTCAAGAGATGACAGTAGGTCATGGGTGGGGTGGGAGCAGGAAGCAAGAAGAATCTGGATTCTGGATAGATTTTAAAACTAGGGCCAAAAGCATTTCCCTGTGGATCAAATGTGGGCGTGAGGGAAAAGGGAATCAGGAATGACTCCAAGGTTTTGATCTAAACAACTAGGAAGGTGGAGTTGTCCTTAACAAAATCAATGTGTCAGTGGTGCAAGAGATCAGGCTGTTTGGATCAAGTGATGGGAGGGATCAGGATGTTTGGATCATTTAACTTTTTCACAAGACATTCAAGGGATGTGAAAGTTGGGGAAGACAAAAAGACTATTGGCCTAGAGCAAGAAAAAGAAGCAGACATTTAGAGACAACAGGAGAATTTAGGGACCTACAGAGATCAAGAACTTCAGAGAATAACATTGAAAGTATTGAGTGTAAGGAGAAGAAGATGGAGCTGAATAAAAATAGCAGAACCTTGTGGGCATGAGGGTAGAAGAGGTTCTTAGACATCTGACAATCTGGGTCTTTTTATGGTGATTGACATGCATGAGGACACAGAACATAATGAGATTTGCTCTAGGAATTCAAGACAAAGATGGTGAACTGAGGAGCTGAGGAAAGAGTCATGTCTGCAGGCTCCCTTCTGATCCTGTTGGAAGGGAAGAAGGGAGAGGCAGATGCTTTTTTCTTTTTTGACCCTGTCCATGTATTTAAGAGCTTCTGAAGAAATGGATGCTTCTATAGGAAGATACATTCTATTGACTCCTCTTTGTGTACAGTGGGAGACCTGTGGCATTACAGTTTCTATTACATTTAAAGTAAGCAATATGGGGACACAAGGGAAATGATATGGGCATTGCCCTGAAACTGTGTGTGGCTATCATATTAAAATCAAAGTACTAGTTTCATCACAGGCAAAAATAATGACAACCTGTCTGAGTCAGGAACAGGGACTGTCCTCCTTTGTTAATTAAAAACATTCCTCGGGGACACATTTTCGGTGATGTTCAAGGTGACGAGTGTTTTTATAAGAATGTTGCCTTTAAATGGATTAAAGATAGCTGCCAACAAATGAGTTCAAACTTTACCTTTGAGCTGGCTAAGTATGACTTCTTACACTGTTTGTGTCTTTATGTTTCATGTCCTCCAATAGTGGCACAATGAAGACTACTACACAGAAAAATGAAAATTAAAATTCGAATCCAAAGAAATATGATAAACAGAAAAGTGGCACAGAAGCAGTCAATGTTATTGTTGTAGTGAGAAACACTGGAATATTTTCTGAATATTTAATCTGTATTTACTGTGAACCCTTGAAAGCACTCTTAAATACTCAGTCTAGCCGGGCAGTAGTGGCGCACTCCTTTAATCCCAGTACTCAGAGGCAAAGGCTGGTGGATCTCTGTGAGTTCAAGGCCAGCCTGGTCTATAGAGTGAGTTTCAGGATAGGCTCCAAAGCTACAGAGAAATCTTGTCTTGAAAAACAAACAAACAAACAAACAACAACAACAACAAAAATATCCAGTCTTTCACACAGTCCATCAGTAGCTGTTGGAAATTTATCTTTGGACTTAGAATCTAATAAGGAAGAACTTTTTTGGAAGAATAAAACTATAGTTACCTTTATTTGCTAACATAGACAACCAAGACTAAGAAAACTTTTTAAAAAATCTGAAAGTTGATGTTAAGATATTTTTCAAAGTAATGTGGTAAATATTGCAGGGTTTTATTTTTAAATTAATAGAACCTTCACCTGGCATTGGATGGAGAAAATGACAGAGCCCCACATAGGAGCACCAGACTGAGCTCTCAAGGTCCTGATGAGGAGCAAAAGGAGGGAGATCATGATCAAGGAAGCCAGGACCGCGAGGAGTGCTTTTACCCATTGAGACGGTGGAACAGATCTAACGGGAGACCACCAAGTCCAGTCGGAATGGGACTGATGGAACAGGGGACCAAACCGGACTCTCTGAATGTGGCTGACGGTGGAGGAAGACTGAGAAACCAAGGACAATGGCAATGAACATGAACCCTACAGCATGGATGGGCTTACTGTGAGCCTTGTCAGTTTGGTTGCTCACCTTCCTGGACTTAGGGGGAGCTGGGAGGACCTTGGACTTAACATAGTGAAGGGAACCCTGATGGCTCTTTGTCTTTGGAGAGGGGTGGAGTGGGGGTATGGGTGGAAGGGAGGGGAGGGAAGGGGGAGGAGATGGAAATCTTGAATAAAAAAAATGAGAAAAAAGAAAAAAAATACCTTTGAAATAGAAAAAAAATCTTACCTGTTTCATTTTATACATTGGAACTACTCTCTTAATATTAAGTGATATGATTTGTTCATTAGATAAATGGTCACCTGCAGTCTTTTTTTCAAAATGGGTGCTGGATGTGGTAGTAGGAACCCCAAGATGTCTTATTCTTTAGTGTAGAAACTTATTTGATTGATGATTATGGTGGGTAAACAAAGCTATAGAAACAGTAGGTATGTGGCCTTATCTTTGATTTTGTGTGGTCCAGAAATAAAACACAATTTTCCTGAAGCCAGCACCAGAATATTCTCTTTGTCACGTGCCAACTACCACTCTCTCAGTTTGAATCTATGATGCCTCGGTGACTGGGATGAATGATTTGAGACAGTCATACTGTGTGGGTGAACACCAAAGCTGCACCCAGTTCAGGGCTAGCGCTCTCAGAGTCAGAATTAGTCACTTCCTAAACTGAGCCACCATCGGTCCCATCCTTTTCCCACTTTTTGCTCCTTTTCTACTGAGGATAGAGATGAACAAAATTCAGCTGAAATCTTAACGATGCACACCACACAAAGAACTATGGTTTGGAGGTTCCCAGTACAGGAACCCCTCTTGGGAGCTTGTTCATACTCTGTATATTCCCTCTTGTCTTGGCTCACTTACCTTTCCCCCATACCAAATATAACCAAATTCTAATTTTAAAGATAGTTTTACTAAAACAATACTCTTATGATTGACAGTAAGCTCATAAGAATGTATTTTGAGAAAGTTTCTTCTGCCCAACTTTCTTGGGATGCAGTGTAAGTTAAATTCGGTAGGAATAGGGAAGGCACACCGCCATGGGCAAAGATAGATGAGAAAATCTTGACTGGCATCAAGTGTCTTAGCTGAGAAGCAGAATCCCATTTAATTCAAATGCCTTGAGATGCTTGTCATTGACGTCACTATCATCTTTGAGAAAGAAATGAAACAACTGCCAGTCTCTTGAAGGGGATAACCACGGGCACAAGTAATTAGACAGCTTCATCTGCAAATGTAAGGACACTTTAGGGCTGAGGGTGGGAGCCATATTTCAAATACCCATTCGTCTGTTCCTGGTTTTTGTGGTATAATAGTTGTTAGTTGATAGTTGTTCAATAATTCTTTTTTTTTTTTTTTTTTTTTTTTTGGTTTTTCGAGACAGGGTTTCTCTGTAGCTTTGGAGCCTGTCCTGGAACTAGCTCTTGTAGACCAGGCTGGTCTCGAACTCACAGAGATCCGCCTGCCTTTGCCTCCCGAGTGCTGGGATTAAAGGCGTGCGCCACTGCTGCCTGGCTAGTTCAATAATTCTTACTGAATAAAATAAATAAATAAATGAATGAGTGGCCAGGAAGGTGGTACGTTTGATATATATATATGTTTCTGTCCTTCAGTAATATATATCTGTGTGTTGCATTTATAAATATAAATTATATATGCAACAAACAGATTATATTCTCTGGAATATATATATATTCTGAAATGATCTGAAACTCAAGAAAAAGGCATTTGTAAAGTCTACTCCCTGGAAGGTACGAGAGAGATTCAATAATGCAATCAGGACTTCAATTGCACAGGATTTTATAATAGACCAGATGTCAACCATTTGAATTGCATTTGGCAGTAAGCAGACATAAATGCTACATTTTAAAATAAACAACTTGGATCATGAACCAAGTTTGCTTCTGAATATCACACGATAGAAGCTGCCAGATTTCCAGTCTGCATTAATAGGTTTAGAATTATCGTGTTGGAGCTGGGGAAATGAACTTCTAGGTTTGTAATTTGTAGTGTTTCTTCCAAACTCTTTGATTCTTGGGATAGAAATTCAATAGAAAGCAAGGCGCTGGCTTTCAGGAATTGTTCCCCACTTCTCGCTACTCCCCCAGGTCTTTATGAGTGTCTGGATTCCACCATTATTAGATTTCTGCAAGTAGGAAAGAGCAGGAGGTAAATAAACAGCTGATAGCAACTTCTGGGTCTTAATGTGCATTTATTTTTTTGGTTTGTAGCCTATTTCACTGCACTGGTGATAACATAGTTCTCCTTGCCAAACTCTTCATACTGTAAACAGCTCAAGGAGTGGGCAGCTATGGGAGGAACCCTCTGTCATTCCTGCCAGCAAGCTTAAGGTAAATACTTCCTCTTGATGGCTGCCTCCTCCCACTTAACTCAAAAGAAAACAAACAAGCCTGGCATCTGCCTCTGTCACTGTAGGCCTGTGAAGGGTGAATGGCACTTTACTAAAGTGTGTGGTAACTGCTGGTTTAGGCCCTTGTGGTCGAACTAGAGGTCACAGCTTGGCAGCCGAAGTTGCACAAGGTGTTTTGTTTTCTTTTTATAATTGGATGTGAATGACTGTCTTGTCTATCTACTCATACAATAAGGTTCCCTATTCACCTGACTCACACTTTTCCATTTCCTGACTGGCTCCTGAAGGCCTTGGCCTTACCAGACCAAACCCCAGAAGGGAGAAATAACATTAAAACTAAATTTATTTACTTTAAGTATGGAGAGGTACAGAATATGGCACCCTGAGATAATTGATCATCTGCATTTGAATCACTGTCTTAAGAATTAGATAAAAGCAACCTTAGCAGGACCTTCAGAATTTGGTTATCAATATCTGTTTACATAAACTAAGACTTTGGCTTGACTGGCACCCTGAGGAATTTCTTTGTATTAGACGAATACCTTATTTCTTCATGACTATTTTTCTTCGAGAATTTACTTAAACAGTGCATGGGAAATGAATTCTTCTCTATGATTCCATTTAAAATTTTCTAACAATACATGTTATTATTTATCAATTTTCTTCCTAGATTTCCTTTGGAGTTGTCTCTGGTGGGTTTATTTATTTATTTTTTTGCTTGTATTATTATATACCTGCACTTTATACTTCTACATTTGTGAGCTAACTTACCTAGTATGTGCTGAGCTGCTGCTGTATGTTGGGTCTTTTGGAACTGGGGAATTCCAACCCTTGTTTAACTGGTTAACCTTGAGTGAGAACCTCAGAAGCTGGGAGAGTGTTGCTGGGAGTCAGTGGTTTAGGATGTATGAATTCTAGATATTTAGTTTTGTAGTGATGGAGGTGAGGGCAGGCCTGCTTTTCATCCCGCCCAGCTCCTGCATGGCTAGCTTTACACTCGAAATAACAACACACAAACTGTATTCATTTAAACACTGCTTGGCCCATTTGCTCTAGCGTCTTACTGGCTAACTCTCACATTTTGATTAACCCATATTTAGTAACCTGTGTAGCACCACGAGAGGTGGCTTACCAGAAGAGATCTTAACCTGCGTCCGTCTTGGAGAGGAGAGGCATGGCGACTATTTGAGGCATCTGCCTCACTCCCAGCATCCTGTTCTGTCTACTCTACCCACCTATGTTCTGGCCTATCAGGCCAAGCAGTTTCTTTATTAATGAGCCAATGAAATCATCAGATAGAAGACACACCTACATCATATTTTTTTTATTTTTATTTTTTCAAGACAGGTTTCTCTGTATAAGTCCTGGCTGTCTTGGAACTTGTTTTGTAGATCAAGCTGACCTGGAACTCGCTGAGATCTGCCTGCCTCTCAAGTGCTGGAATTAAAAGTGTGCACCACCACCACTCAGCAAATTCTAGCCATTTTTAATGATGGAAAAAAATTACCTAAGATAAAAATCACAGACTTTGTGGCATATGAATTTCAGAGCTTTTAGTTAGAAGATAAGTGATCTACTTTACACCGTCTCCTGAAAGCCCAGAGTTTCTTAAGCATAACATTTATGTATGTATGTATGTATGTATGTATGTATGTATTTATGTATTTATGTATTTATGTATTTATTTTGAAATTATAGGTTCACAGGAAGTTGTAAAGTTAATATACTGAGTTCTGGTGTTCAAGTCACTTAGTTTTTTTTCATTGTATGCAAGAAGAAAATGAGAAAACTGCTATCTATACAATGTGTATATATGACCATGTGCCATTTTGTCACATGTGTGGATCCAGCTAAAACTGCCAAAATCAAAACACAGACTTGGTCTATTTACAAAGACTGCTCTTGGTAGGTGCTCTTTATCCACTAGTCCCAAACTATGTCAATCATTGATCTATTTTCTATTTTTCTAGACTTGCCATTTTGAGACAGTTATACCAATGGAAACAAAACGATATATGCCGTTTTGGGGTTGGCGGGTATCATGGTCTTGAAATCCATTCAAGTTGTGTGCATCAGTAATTTATTCCTTCTTGTGGCTGAGTAGTATTCTACAGTGTGACTGTTCCACAGTCTGTTACTTATTCAGATCGAGTTGCTCTGGACAAATACGCACAGTTCTGGGGGATGCATGTATTTCCAATTCTTTAGGATAAATGCAAATACTGAACAATATGGTTAAATACATGCCTACTAACTATTAAAAAAAGTAAATGTTTCTCGGAGTGGCCATTTTACATTCCCAGAAGGCATTTTTTAAATTTAATAGAGCGACTTATTAAGACACTGACTTTTGGGTGGAAGGGGAGAGGGGAGGAAGGAAGGGGACTGGGAAAAACTGTATAGCTCAATAAAAACAATTTAAAAATGTTAGAAGGAAAAAAGAAACTGACTTTTGTCAGACAGTGGTGGCATATGCCTTTATTCCCAGCACTTGGGAGATAGAGGAAGGCAGATGTTTGTGAGTTCGAGGCCAACCTGGTCTACAGAGTGAGTTCCAGGACTGGCTCCAAAGCTATTGAGATACTGTTTTTAAAAGAAAAGAAAAGAAACTAACTTCTGATAAAGGTTTCTTTTTCTTCTTTAAACCCTTCTTTTTGATTTTTATTGATATTTATTGAGCTCTATATTTTTTTCTGCTCCCCTTTCTACCTCCCCACTTCAATCCTCCCCCAAGTTTCCCATGCTTTCAATTTACTCAGGAGATTTTGTCTTTTTCTACTTTCTACTTCTCATGTAGATTAGATCTATATAAGTCTCTCTTAGTGTCCTCATTGTTGTCTAAGGATTATGTTCTCTGGGATTGTGGTTTGTAAGCTGGTTTTCGTTGCTTTATGTTTTAAAACCACCTATGAGTGAGTACATGTGATAATTGTCTTTCTGTGTCTGGATTACCTCACTCAAAATAATGTTTTCTAGCTCCATCCATTTTCCTGCAAAATTCAAGATGTTGTTATTTTTCTGCTGTGTGGTACTCCATTGTGTAAATGTACCACATTTCCCTTATCCATTCTTCAGTTGAGGGAAATTTAGGTTGTTTCCAGGTTCTGGCTATGACAAACAAAGCTTCTATGAATATAATTGAGCACATGTCTTTGTGGCACGATTGAGCATCCTTTGGATATGTACCCAAAAGTGGTATTACTGGGTCTTGAGGAAGGTTGTTTCCTAATTTTCTGAGAAATTGCCACACTGACATCTAGAGGGGTTGTACCAGTTTGCATGCCCACCAGCAATGCAGAAGTGTTCCCTTTTCCCCACAACCTCTCCAGCATGAGTTGTCATCAGTGTTTTTGATCTTGGCCATTCTTACAGGTGTAAGATGGAATCTCAGAGTTGTTTTGATTTGCATTTCTCTGATGACTAAGGATGTTGAACATTTCCTTAAGTGTCTTTCAGCCATTTTAGATTCATCTATTGAGAGTTATCTGTTTAGGTCTGTACTCCATTTTTTTTATTGGATTATGTGTTCTTTTGGTAACCAATTTCTTGAATTCTTTATATATTTTGGAGATCAGACCTCTGTCTGATGTGGGGTTAGTGAAGATCTTTTCCCATTCTGTAGGCTGTCGTTTTGGCTTGTTGACCATGTTTATTGCTTTACAGAAGCTTCTCAGTTTTAGGATGTCCCATTAATTAATTGTTTCTCTCAGTGTCTGTGCTACTGGCATTATATTTAGGAAGTGGTCTCCAGTGCCAATGCGTTCAATTGTCTTTCCCACTTTCTCTTCTGTAAGGTTCAGTGTGGCTGGCTTTATGTTGAGGTCTTTGATCCATTTGGACTTGAGTTTTGTGCATGGTGATAGATATGGGTCTATTTTCATTCTTCTACATGTTGATATCCAGTTATGCCAGCACCACTTGTTAAATATGCTTTTTTTTTCCATTTGATATTTTTTGCTTCTTTGTTAAAAATCAGGTGTTCGAAGATGTGTGGATTGATATCTGGGTCTTTTATTCAATTCCATTGGTTCTCCTCTGTTTTTATGCCAATAGCAGGTTGTTTTCAGTACTGTAGCTCTGTAGTAGAGTTTGAAGTCAGGGATTGTGTTGCCTCCAGAAGTTCTTTTATTGTACAGGGTTGTTTTGGCTATTCTTGGATTTTTGCTTTTTCATATGAAGTTGAGTGCCGTTCTTTCTAGGTCTTTTAAGAATTTTGCTGGGATTTTGATGGGCATTGCATTGAATCTGTCTGGTAAATGTTTCCTAAAGCCAATTTGTGACTCTATTGGTAATCACTCCAACTGTAATCCTGTTCCTTTGCAAGGCATCATAATAACACAGACATGAATATGAGATGCTAATACATGACTTACAGAAGATCAGCAATACACTTCTATCCCGGATGGATGGGAGCAGAAACAGGCACATCAATCGTTGGGTCTCCCTTCTTTGAGATGTCTTTATCAACATGGGCACAATTTGTTCTGGCATTTCAGATAACTGAAATGCATTTCAGATAACATTGCTGTCTTATGGTCCTTATCTTCCAAGATACAGAAACTTTTAAAGCATTATTATCTTGCTTTTGCCATTGTCTTAGGAGCAAGATTGTTTTTAGTACCAACTTTTAAAAGGAGACCAGATGAAGATATAAGGTCACAGCATGAATTTCAGAGACAATATTCAAATCTACAACATAGTGGGAGGAAAGCCATCCCTGACTTTGGACAGAGTTCTACTGCTTTGTTTTCGTTAGCTCAGTCATTTGCCTGGCTCTGGATGCTTGGCTGCTCTCGGGCTCAGCTATCATTTTTGAACAATGGGGACACTACTGTTCACTTTATAGGGTAGATGGCATTAAGCACAACTGTTCACATAAATCAGTGGGCCTACAGTACTACTGTACTACTACTATGGGCTTTGCCGTATTACATCCAATGTACTGTGTTCATCCCATCTAGTGCTTACAGAATCGGACTATGTTCCAGTCTCCTTCTAATGTCTGCTTGTCTTTCCTGTGACTCATCTCCTTTGAGTAGCGAGTGTGAAGGTAGGTTTACAATTGCATACTTTCATCTAACAAATAGTACGTGCCGGATAGAGCTCCAGGTCCCAAGGAGACAACCCCGAACAGGCCCCTGTCTTCTTAATGCTTATAGTCTAGAAGAAGGAGACTAAGAAGCCATCTGTAGGCAAAAGGATATTTCAGACATTTGCTAAGTGGAGAAAGAGGAAGAGGAACAGTAAGAGAAGTAGCAGGAGGATAGGGAGGAAGAGGAAGAAGAGAAGGCAGTTTAAGGAGACAATTGATATGAGGTCAGGGGACAATGAATGGGGCTCTTTGAGAAATAGCAGTCAAGGAGACAACCTCTAAGAATTAGGAGAGAAGAGAGAAAAAAGAAGCAGCAGCAGAAAGCAGTAGGGAAAGAGGCAGAATGTGTGCCCTTCCCTCATCTGCAGGATGCAGATCGTAGTAGTTACCATGTATTAGAATTGCTGTGAAGATTGATTAAATTAGAGGGGCAGCATGGGCCCAGGGAAGCTTGGCTGGGATTCCAGACTCAGGACTCCTTGGATTCTTTCCCATCTGCAACATTTAGCTGTGGGACTGTGGAACAGGTTTCAGTTTTAAATTTTATTTCTTTATTTTTTAAATAATTTATTTATTTCTATTTTATGTACAGTGGGGTTCTGCCTGCATGTATGTCTGTGTGAAGGTATCAGGTCTTAGAGTTATAGACAGTCTTGAGCTGTCATGTGGGTGCTGGGACTTGAACCCTGGTCCTCTGGAAGAGCAGTCAGTGCTCTTAACCCCTGAGCTATCTTTCCAGCCTAGAACAATTTTTAATTGATTTTATTGAGCTATATAATTTTTCTCTGCTCCCCTCCCTGCCTCTCTCCTCCCCTTCAACCCTCTCCCATGGTCCCCATGTTCCCAATTTACTCAGGAGATCTTGTCTTTTACTACTTCCCATGTAGATTAGATCCATATATGTCTCTCTTAGGGTCCTCATTGTTGTCTAGGTTCTCTGGGATTGTGATTTGTAGGCTGATTTTGTTTTGTTTTGTTTTATGTTTAAAAACCACCTGAGTGAGTACATGTAATAATTGTCTTTCTGGGTCCAGGTTACCTCACTCAATATGATGTTTTCTAGTTCCATCCATTTACCTGCAAATTTCAAGATGTCATTATTTTTTTCTGCTGTGTAGTACTCCATTGTGTAAATGTACCACATTTTCCTTATCCATTCTTTGGTCGAGGGGAATTTAGGTTGTTTCCAGGTTCTGGCTATAACAAACAATGCTGCTATGAACATAGTTGAGCACATATCCTTGTGGCACGATTGAGCATCCTTTTAATATATACCCAAAAGTGGTATTGCTGGGTCTTTGAGGAAGGTTGTTTCCTAATTTTCTGAGAAATTGCCATACAGGTATCCAAAAGGGCTGTACCAGCTTGCACTCCCACCAGCAATGCAGGAATGCTGGAACAAGTTTTTAAACTAGTCTCTGCCTCCAAATTGTTTATTACCGATAACAGCATGATACCAGGATGTCCTTCAGATGTTCATTGTGAAAATTACATAATATATGTCATTTAAGTGCTGCAAACTGTGACTAGCATTTGACCACACCACCTTAGGATAGCTGCCAGCTTGAGGCACTGAATACATGCATGATTATCGTGAAGCAAAACGATGCTTATGAAGTGTTATCATACCATTAAAATGGATTATTTTACAGAACCTTATCTTTACTGATTTTGTTTTCCTGAAACAATTATCACTGTATCATGTTAATACTTCAGAATTAAATGGCAGAATCCCAAGCTTTTAGGTCCACAGAAGTGAAGCAGGTCACAGAAATAAAGGCAGGAAGCAAGTTGTGGGTAAATCAGAGCGCACGGTCTGATCTATCTACACAGGCAGCCGCGCTTCCGCCACCGTGGCGGACTGTCTCTATACCAGCAGTGTCACAGGTGAATTCTCCAAGGGGAGCTGAGAATATGGAATGTTTAGATAAAAATTTCAGACGGTGTACATGTTGGCATTTAAACCACAAAATTCAAAACACTTTTTTTCTCCAGGAGATAAGTGTTAGGTGAACCCATCCCTGGGCCACCTGTTTAGAAATGCTGATCTAGAGGACAAGAGACTAGCTGGTGGGATCATTCAGAAATGGGATTCATGAAAGGCCAATGTAAACGGGAGTTTGGTTTTAGCATCAGAAGCCCTAGAACAGGCAAGAAACTTGTACTCAGAAGCTACTCCAATGTAGGAGGATGTTCAAAACATGGTGGCATGTGACCCCTGATGACCCATGATAACCTCATCTGAGGCTGGCCCCGATGCCACAAATGTCTGTACTTTGAATATACAGGTTGTTTTTACTTCGGCAATTAGGATGCACAGAGACTGTATTGTTAAGTCCCACGGCTTCCTGGATCTCAAATTGCACCTGCTATGCATAACTACGCATCATCCACAGTTAGGCAACTGCTTGCTTTTGTCCTGAGGCCCTTGCGAGCCTGCTCACATTCTGAAAGCAGGAAGACTTCCCTCCAGTCAGATAATGGAAGCCCATGGATAAGCTGAGTGGGAGAACGGGTGTGAAGACAATGATGCCGTTCATTAATGGATTGCTTCCATCATCCACAGCCATTAGCTTATAGTTTTCATAACTCGACAAAGCCCAATTAAGGCTTCATAATTTTTTTTATAATGATCTTCTACCTACTGGCAGAAACAAAGCAAAGTACAATAAAGAGGAAAAATATTCTTTGATGTTTATTGCTAAGATTGAAAATAAGGCTCAAACATTGAATATAGTTCAAAACTTATGGGACAATGCCAGTTGGTGAATGATTCTTTTTGTTTTCAAAGTTTTTATTATTTTATATTAGTTGTACATAATAATTGGTTTCATTATGACATGCTTTTACATGCATATAGTGTATTTCAATTATATGCACCTTATTACCCGCCCTTGTTCACCTTCCACTCCCACGGATCCTCTTCCTTTCCTAGCCCCCTTCTACTTCCTTGCCCCGTGTGTGACCCCATGAGTTGAATTCGAGTTGCTTATAGGATCAGAGGCGAGAGGTTATTTATAGGAGCTTGGAGTAGTACGCTGAAGAAACTGTCTCTCCCTCCCTCTCAGCAACTATTAATGGCCTACAAACCCTCAGGATGGCTGGGGCCTTGGGACTCCATGCCTCTGTCACATAATGTTGATGGGGACAATCTCACATAGGTCTTGTTCGGATAATCGTAAGTGCTGTGAGTTCAAGGATGTAAGGACCATGTTCTTCTTGGAAGACAGTTTGACAACACCCCTCTTCCTCTAGCTTATATGTTCTTTCTGCCCCCCCCCCCATCCATGATGTTCGCTAGGCCTTTGAGGAGTGATGCAGATGTCTCCTTTAGGGGTGAGTAGATAAATGGTAGCAAGGTACCATTTTGTGCTGTTGAAGGATATTTAGTAGTGTTTGGAGGTAATTTGCTGTTTTCCCAGGGGTAGGAGTTTGTTATTGGCATGCAAGTGTAGAGACCAGGAATGTTTCAGAACATCCAATAATGCATTGAACAGCTTCCACAGTAAATTATATATATATATATATATATATATATATATATATATATATATATCAGGCTCAATGTGCTAATGGGTGACAAAATCGCTGTAATTTTAAAGGGAAAAATGTTCACACGAGTGCCATTATGAGAAGGTAACTTTAGAAATGAAATTAGAGGCATAAATTCAAGTCTACCACACAAAGCTCCAAGCTATAGGTACACATTATGTGACTGTGGCAAACACCCATGCTTTTATGAAATCTTAGCTAGATCAGTCGAGCCCATCGCAGACACAGGGGCCATCTTCCTTCTACTTAGAATAGAAAACCAATTTCACTACAGAAGAGATGCTCAAAGATGCCCACGGAAGACTGTGAAAGAAGGGATGTGCCGACGCAGACTAATAACCCTACAAATTCTCTCTAAGTAGAACTGGAAGAGAATAGCTGAGGGTCTGCCGTCCTGCCAGGGGGACGTACTCATGACGTCATGTCCAGCGGTTGCTTGCCGCTTTGTGAACATATGTTCTAAGTGTAAAGAAAATCAAAAGGCAAATTAATAGAGGCCGAGGGACTTGTGTACAGTGTGCCACAGATTTACTGTCAGGTATGCTGTTTGTGAGGATGTGCCCCTGGACCTGAAGATGTGAGCCATTCTTTCTGAAGGAAAGGGGTTAGCCTGAAATGTAGATCAAGCTCTTGAAGACATAGAGTACCATTAAGTGGCTAGTAAGCTTGGGGCATTGAGACGCAATATTGAATTTTGTGAAATGTTCTACGGAATGGAGGTATAGTTGGTATGATAGAAATTTTCTTTTTCTTCAAGGACAATTTTGATTTTTGAAGCATCTTTGATTTTTTTTTTTAAAAAATAGAAATAGGCATTTCAATTTTACTGCAAGGGGTCAGGGGTGGTATATGACTTTTGAATGAAATTCATATGTGACCTAATAAACTAGGTCGACTTTCTTCCTAGTGTATTAACAATGGAAGTATTAGGAATCCATGGAAATCATATCACCTGGAAAAAAAACCCAACACACGCTGGGCTGTTTATGTGAGTACTCTACTGTTAAGCTTAACTGATGCATTTACACATCTTCTCAAGCCAATTACTTACCTCAGACTGGCTTTTATCCTTTGTCTCATCTCTGACCTCAAAACCAGGAAGGTTCATATGTATGGAATATTGACCAGATACTGTACGTGCTTTCATAGAGCTACTTATATAAATCCTACCCGTGAAGCATATCGTCCAGTTTCTAAGCAAAAAGTGGGGCCCAAAGGGGATCAGGTAACTTGTTTAAAGTAATTCAGCTTGTAAGTGGTGCTGGTGGCGGTGCTGAAGTTTCAGTTTGGGTTATGTAGTCCCAGAAGGTGCAATGTATAGATACTCAGTACTGCCTTCTGCAGCCTGGTTGGAAATCAAGGTTTAGACTTTTTCAAGCCACTGAGTCAATTTTGCCAGGTTGGTGTGGGGTGGAGGATATTAAGCAATTGATTCTTCATTTTCCCTGAGGCTTCTTTGAATTCTCTTAACTCTCCTTGAAAAACAAAAAGGACAACAGACACTGAAGATGTCTAAGACATGGACACTGTAAGCAATTTTT
Source organism: Arvicola amphibius (assembly GCF_903992535.2). Classification (NCBI taxonomy): domain Eukaryota; kingdom Metazoa; phylum Chordata; class Mammalia; order Rodentia; family Cricetidae; genus Arvicola; species Arvicola amphibius. Next base: position 111,346,928 of record NC_052054.1, on the reverse strand, counting down.
GCCGACTGATGAATTAACAGTGGGCAAGAAGATGGACCATAGTAGAGAAAAGCGGCTTTAGTTCTCGTTAAACCTACAACCAAGAGATGCAGGGTCAGTTAATATCTCTGAGCCTTGGAGTCATCATTTGTAAAGTGAGTGGACACGCTGCTTAGTCGTTGCAAGGATTAAATGGTAGCAGGCAAAGCGCCAGGCAGGCCTGACATACGGGAAGGGCTCAGTAGGTGCGAACGCTTCCTTATGTGGGGAGGTTGGTGCGGTTCTAGACTGGAGGTGAATTAGCAACTAAATCCCAGATAAGCATTTTAAACCTTGGAGATTCGGGTTGGGCGGTGGTGGCACACGCTTTTAATCCCAGCACTCGGGAGGGAGAGGCAGGCAGGTCTCTGTGAGTTTGAGCTAGCCTGGTCTACAAGAGTTAGTTCCAGGACAGGCTCCAAAGCTACAGATGAAACCCTGTCTCGAAAAAACCAAAAACAAGAACAACAAAACAAAACAAACAAATATCCTTGGAGATTCAATTCTGTCTTTGCTAAGGAGAATTAAGTCCTTTGGAAAATGATTTGAGAACTCTGACTCACCAAGAACAGGTATCACATATTGTTATGTTCACAGTATATGGTTTAGCCATTGTTTATGGAGGTGGCATGTTGCTTACTAACGATTTAAATTTTTATTTTCATGAAATAAAGCCTATGTGTGTAAAAACAAAACCAAGTATAACCCAGGAAGAAGAGGCTAGGGATGGAACGTCTAATGAGCTAATGTAGGGAACACGAAGAAAAGAAGCCCCATGAGGAAGATGGCGTGGTTCAGCAGACAGATAGAGGGAACATCAGTGGATCAACATTATGTCGATGAAGGAACGAAAACGGAAAAGGATGGTGTGAGAAGTGGAAGCCAGGTTGGTGGTGTGCCACAGAAAACTTGGAAGCAAGAGCGACTGTTTTCTTTTCTGTGTGGTCTTCACAGACTGGGTGAACACGCCAACTCTTGTCCCTAGACCCAGAACCTGTTAAAATTAGGGAAGGATTGCCCTCTAGAGGTCACATTAAAAGTACAGTTGTGAACCCCGCCTGGTGTCTGCTGGGATAGAGTCTCCATCATGAGGGCATTGTGGCTGAAAGAAACTCCTAATTTGAAAGGTCACGAATCTATGGCTTGTAAGGGGTAGAAGGCTTTACACATGGGGCTAATTAGTACAATTTAGGTAATCAGACAGTCCAGTTTACCTCCCGTCTGCGGCTTTCTCATCACCCTAATTGAATAAAGCAGCAAATCTTTAATGACAAATCTCTTTCATAAGCAGGAAATTAAAAACCAGTCAAGAAAAGAAACAGCAGTTAATTAGCAAGAGGTGCCATGTTTCTTGGACTCTGTCATGGCTACAAGAGCGACCATTTTAACACGGTCTTTACAGTTTGGTTAATTTGTCAAGACTAGAATGTATTGAAATATCAGGGCCACTAAACTTTGCTTAGATTTCATCTTACATTGTCTGTTTAGGACAGTCCTAGTATTCACGAACTGTAAGATTAAAGGTGTGAAAGATGGAGGGAATTAGAGAACAGGAGAAATCTTTTTGAAGATACAATGGAGGTGGTAATTAAACATTTGTAAAGGCCTGAGCAAGGTAAAAATGACATCTCGATTTAAATATAATGTCTTTGCTCAAAATATCTTTCATTATGAAACTCACACACACCAAAGATACACATCCCCTTTGACCAGACAGATGCTAGTGTATTCATTTCGGCATTAACAACATCAGCACCAGACAGACATTTTCAGAGTCACGCGACTTACGTTTGTAAAAGCAAACATGTGGCATGCAAATGTTGCTGTTACTGCATCTTCATATCTAGGCAAAGCCCTAATCATTTGGTAGTGGGTACATGGTAGAACTCCGTAGGCAATAACACCCAGTTCTCGGTTGCTTTCTATTAGCACATGAAGAAAACTGTATTAAAGAGGAGAAAAAGAACACACACACACACACACACACACACACACTTTTTTTTCATGGCATACTTCTGAATGTTTCTTTGGTTTCTCACGCAAAGTGAGCTGAAAATGGATTGCTGATTGAGTCTTGGTTGACAGTTCTTCCCGGACAGTTCTTCCCGGTGTCAGGCATAGAGTCAGTAAACGAGACATGGCATCAGGGAAGTGAAAAACCAGGGAGCCAAAAGCAGGGTGTGAAATTGACTTGTAAGGCAAAGTACTTAGATACAGTTGTACATGGTCAGGAGGGAAAAGATTCTTCTTTGACAAAGCACAGAAACTTTGGGCCACTGCCTTGACCTCAGCAAGGTACATAGGAAGTCTCACCAAGGATCCAGGCCTGAGAATACTCATTGGGGGCTAGATATCACCACAACTTAAATAACATGCCAACAAATATTTCCTACTTTATATTCCTTAAAGGTTGTATTAATAAAGGAAAGTGTCACTCAAAAATGACCTGGGATTGTCTCCAGGGAAAAGGATAAAACAATTACTAACCTGAATGAATAAACATTTCTGTGTATTGTGCTCAGTCTGTCTCTCTTTCTGTGTTGTGTTGTGTGTAGTTTATGTACTTGTTAGTGTAGGAGTATGCTCATTTGTGCAGAGGCCAGATGCCAACTTAGGGGCTACCTCTTTCCTCTCCTTCCTTCTTTCTTTCTTTCCTTCCCTCCTTCCTCCCTCCCTCCCCTTCTCCTGCTCCTGCTCTCTCTCTCTCTCTCTCTCTCTCTCTCTCTCTCTCTCTCTCTCTCTTTCTTTTTTCTTTCTTTTTTTGGAGAACATGAAGCAAACTTCAGCTCAGCTAGAATGGATAGCCAATAAGATCTTTCTTTTTTTTGGAGACAAGGTCTCTTTGAACATGAAGCAAAATTCAGCTCAGCTAGAATGGATAGCCAATAAGATTCAGAGATTTGCCTTCACACCCTCAGTGGGGCTAGAGACATATACCCGGATTTTATGTTTTACATGGGTTCTGGGGGGGTCTATGTTTGCATAGCAGCACTTTGCCAATTGAGCACCTCCCTACATCCTGTAAATATTATGTCTTGGTAATGAAGCCATTTAGTCCTTAACAAGCATTTACAATTACAAAAAGTCTAGTCTGTTGTGTTTGACATGGCTATTATATTATTATTGTTTGTTTTTTTGAGACAGGGTTTTTCTGTAGTTTTGGAGCCTGTCCTGGAACTAGCTCTTGTACACCAGGCTGGCCTCAAACTCATAGAGATCTGCCTGCCTCTGCCTCCCGAGTGCTGGGATTAAAGGCGTGCACCACCACTGACCGGCTGACATTTTATACAGAAAGAATATTTGGGCAGTGGCCATGATTCTCCTACTGGAGACAGATGTAGGCTAGAATCTTTCCTGGTAAGCCACCACCTCGTGGTGCTGCACAGATTATTAGAAATGGGTTAATCAAGATGTGAGAGTTAGCCGGTAAGAGGCTAGAGCTAATGGGCCAAGGAGTGTTTAAAAGAAAACAGATGAGGTTGTGAAAGGCCTGGGATACTTTATTGTGGTAAATAAATAATGAAGCACAGACAGCTCCTTGTGCACCATGCTGCACACTTTTCCTCACTTCTAAGAAACTCCATGGATCTAGATAGCATATGTGAAATTGATTGAAAGACTGAGTAACCAGTGGCTTAAGGTACAGTGAGTGATGCCGTAAGCATGCACCACAAGTACATTGGCAGCCACTCATGCCCTTATGTCTTATGGCCAAGGCACAAGACACCGTATTGTAATGTTTCTCACAGTGGGACAGCATCAGCATCAGTCCAGGATGAGGTGTACTGAAAGACCTTTGCTTACAGGCAAAGCTTTAGTTAGATGGAATTTGAATTTCTTGCACCTCCCACGGAGCTCAGTGACTGACCATCTTCATTTTCCCCTGATCTTTGCATTCTGATGAGATTTGGATGGCAAATTACTGTGCTATGGTTATGGCTGGGGATCTTTTATGAGGGCAGCCAGATATCTTTGAGTTTAAGGACCATATTGCAGTGTGGTCTGAGGAACAAAAGCAGGTCCCTCAAGGATGGATTCATTGATTCAGCACCATTTTCAGAACAGCTCCAAAAAGTCCTTTGGAACAAGTAACCGTGAGCCACACCAAGACAACACACAGTAAACTTGGCAACATTTGGTCTGCCTTGCAGCTAACTGCCTGTATACATATACATAGTACCAAAATAAAACAATATATGTAACTTAATTTTATATTAAATTACATTTCTAATGTTATATATTATAGATAATGCACATATTTATATTATATATGAATAAAGTAGGTATATTTTATATACATATATATTAAATTCTATATATGAATAAATATATAATATGACCAAGTATATTTATAGATTATAAGGATTACAGATATACTTTGATTAAACCCTGAAATATTTTTATAAAATTTATAAGTAGATTTAATGTATTAAATTAAACAACTGTATTAAAGTGTGTGATTTGATCTTTAGTACAGTGAAAGTGAAAATAATGTTTGAAACATTTCCTGAGTGCTGCAGAGCCTGTTGGCATTTGTTCGGTTCTGACGGAGTAGAAGGACAGCGGAAGAGTTACTGAGAGCTGAAAGAATAGTAATAGTAATACAGTCTGGGAAACTTTAACTTGGAAGTTCAAGAGGATAGGAGCGTGTGATTTCTTTGGGACTGCCCTTTTATTACCTTTTGGCTCCGATAAAGAAGAAATGTCCACCTTTTATTCTTTCCACACTGAGACATTGTGACAATCGATTTATGGACAAAGACTGTGGCAACAGAGACGACAAGCAAAAGAGTGTTTGACAGTTCAGGGAGCACCTAACCGTCCGGGGGTTGTTTGGCTAGAAGCTTACTGTTATTAGAAAAATTTTCTGAAAGTGTTGTTGATTTAACTTTAGTTGTAGCGCACCTAAAACTTTTTTCCTTTTAAAAGATGGAAGATTTCAGCTGCTATTTGTTTAGCCCCTTGATTTCCAAGGGCACTGTAGCAGCTGCCCCTGAGTAATGATTAATCTTAAGGCAACTTGGAGACCCGGTGGACTGTTGCTGACCTCTTTTTCCGTACCAAGTACCAGAGGACCAGGAGAATGGTGAGCAATACTGCTTCCGCTTCTCAAAGCTGGGCACAACATATAAACCTCCATTTCCATGGGGACATTGCGGTTGTCAACTCCCTCCCTCCCTCCCTCCCTCCCTCCCTCCCTCCCTCCCTCCCTCCTTTCTTACTTTTTGGCATCAACAACTTATCTTGAACACCTCACAAATGGATCAAGAAAACTTCCAACTACAGACACCTGAGAAGACTTCAGGAAATCCCTATGGCTGTCACAGCCATCCTTACAACCAAGGTTTTGTTTCCTTGAGAGTGTCTGCTTTAGTCCCACCTGCTTCAGTTACCTTGCATGAGGAAAGATTTTATTTGGCTCACAGTCCATAGCAGCTTGAGATGACCCCTGGATAATTCCACCTGCAGCCACTCTGAATGAGCCTGGATCTTACTAGAGCAATCAATCTATCTTCCTCATACCTATAATGGCTCCTGTGTATAGGTGACTGACTGGCTATATAATCAGCAGTAGTCTCTTTCCCCTTGGGTTATTTTGGGAAACTTCCTGAGTTCTACCTTGCCCCTGACCCCATAGCATGTTGCAACATTAGGTCCCAATAAAATTTCTTGGGAGTGTTTTTATTGCCCGATTCTGATCTTTATATAATAAAGACCAGCGGGTGATTTCCTTGGCTGTCAGCCCCAGGCACTCCCAGCAGGAGCATCTAGAGGGTGATGGAGGAGCTCTAGTCAGCTTCAGGAAGCAGAGATTGTGTAGACTGTGAAGGACTGCAGATGTGCAAAGAGAGCCAAGAGAGAACTGCAAACTCCAGCTGCTAGAAGAGCTACCCAGGGTGGTTGAGAACTAAGGACCCGACTCCCCTAGAGCTCAGAGAAGGTATAACTCTAGCTGCAGGGTACTGAGCCACTGACACTCGAGATGCTAGAGCTCTGGTTCCCAACCTTCATAATCCGGTGGCCCCTTTACACAGTTCTTCATGCTGTGGTAATGCCCAGCCATCACACTGTTCCATTGCTACTTCAAAACCATAATTTTGCTACTGTTATGACTTGTAAATATCTGATATGCAAGATATCTGCTAGGCAACCCCCGTGAAAGGGTCGTTTGACCCTCAAAAGGGTTGAGATCCACAGGTTAAGAACTGTTGCTTTAGAGCAATAAGCCTCTTGTATTCAGAATCTAGAGCCATGAGCCTCTGGTTCTCCATGTTTGTTGCTAGAAGCTTCTGGCTCTGAAAGCCCAGCTTGCAAGCCTCTGGCACTCAAAGGCCAGTAGCCTAAGGAGTTATTCTTCCCCCACTCTTGATTTCCATCTAAGTGATCTGAAGCGCTCATGTGATGTTTGCTCCCACATCTGAAAACGTCCTTTCACTTTCTCAGGAGGTGGAGAGTGGCAGTGTGAGCTCCAATCCCATCATCCAAACAAGACTTAGCCAAAGAAAAAAAAGCTTTTCAAAAGAATTGCCTGAATTGCTGTTTGCCTCCTTCTTCCACCTTGTGCTTTTTCTGTGCTTCTTGCTGTAGAGTTTGTAATGCTTGGAAGATGGGTCTTATGCCCAAAGGTTGAGTTCTTCAGCAAGAAAGGAGAATCTGATCATTGACTTTAAAAAGTATATGAATATATTATATTATATTAATTATATTATATTATAATCTGAATATTTTTTTTTATCATACCTCCAGGTCACAATCAAGCAAGGCAAGATGTAAAATACGCTTGTAGGTTTTGGTACATGATAAATGTACAATGTTCTGTGATGATCTAAACAAATGTTTTTTCTTCCTCCTCTTCCTCTTCCTCCTCCTTCTCCTCCTCCTCCTCCTCCTCTCCTCCTTCTCCTTCTCCTTCTCCTTCTCCTTCTCCTTCTCCTTCTTCTGGGTTTCTCTGTGTAACAACAACCTTACCTGCCCTGGAACTAGTTCTGTAGACTAGGCTGGTCTTGGACTCACAGAGACCCACCTGCTTCTGCCTCCTGAGTGCTGGGATTAAAGACATGCACCACCACCACCTGGCTCACAAGTTTTTTTAATATGTACAAAATATTGAAGGCTGAGGTAGAATATGGCAGAAAATATTCTCCATTTATAAGGTAGGTAGGAACCATGTAAGGCCCCAAAGAAGTTTGTGACTTGTAGACAGGCCCTGGAATAATTTCAAGAGCTTTCCGAAGAGGCAGCTATGGAGGTATCAGGACTTCTGTTGCAATGTTTCTATTGATTTTCTGAAGCCCAGCTGACCATGACGGACATCTCAATAAGTTTAGCACACTGACTTTTCTTTTAGTATTGCTGAAGAGTAGCTATGAAATTGATTGTAGCAAATTAAGAACAATGTTTGATCAATGCAACTGCTATTCTCTTTTTACATTGCTTCAAGTGTGATTTTCAAAACTGCCTCCCTTGAAGCTATTGGTGATAGAAAAGTCTGATGGGGCAATAGTGAACATTGGGATCTGCCCAGATGGTACTGTTGTATCCCTTTGTACTGTACTATTTTTGAATCTCTTCTTCCCTGTGTATACTCTTGTGTCCAGCAGCTTCTGGCGTGCAGAGTCACCACCCTGGTGGTCTTGGAGAACTTTCCCTGTTTATAGAAGCCATGACCCTTGTGGACTACCATAAAAAGAGGCAAGAATCTGAGACACTGAGTCACCTTGACTCCAATAGGAGCAGCTGTGACCTGTAGCCTACACTCCAGAACATCTCAATAGGATCAGGCTTAAATCGCAGTCCCACCCCCCAGGTTTCTGCCTGAAATTGCACCGTGCTTGGATTCCTCCCGTCGATCCTCTTTTTTTCTGATCATTTTCTTCTCTATCTAAATCAATCCTTGTGCATGAAGCCCCATCTTGAGGTCATCTTATGGAGGACCAGATCTGAGACAGGAAAGGCAGAAATGAAAGGAGATAAGCTTGGTAAAAGCATGTGGTTTCCCAGCATGCTTGTGTTTTAGACCTTTAGTGACATTATATAAAGTCGCTGTACAACCATAACTGGGAACACAGTCAAAAGGATATTATAATTCAGTGTCTATGCTCCTTATCTTGCTAATGTCTTATTGATGATTGGTAAAATGATTAGTTAATATAGTAGAAGCATGAGGTGATTATGCTTTGCTTACAAATGGGAAATTAGTCAACCAAATTTAGGAATAGCAAAATATCCATCGAAATTAAAATGTCTGGCTACAATACACGTATTTTTATGTGTATGTTGCAGTTGTGTTCATATATTAATGTTTGCATCCATTAAACCATTACAGACCACAGACTATTGCCCACAACTATCTGAGAAACAGTAGGTGTTCCAGGACCACTTAAGTCTAGGGGTCCAATAGCACCATTGGTAATATGCCATTCTTGATTCTTTGATTCTTGGTTCTGTTTTTCTTTATGTTGGTTTTATTATTAGGATTCTCTCTGTGGTAACAATGACAGCACACTGTGAGCATAACTTTTAGAAAATCTTTTTTCTTTCTCAGTAGTTCTAACAAAATGACTAGAGACAATTCTCTGTCAATCGTCTCGACTTCCAGACCTAGTATTGAATAATTAATTGTGATCAGGAATCAGCTTATCTAGTCATGCGACCTAGGTCATGGAAGGGGTAGTTCCATGAAAGTAGACAAGGTGATGGCTTAATGGGTGGGGTCCTGGAAATCTACTGGGATTTGCAATGGGGAAAAAGAAACAAATCTTGTCTTACTAAACAAATCTTGTCTTATTGAACAGAACCAAATTCAATCCCTTAATTGAACTGTAAAAATTTTAAAGAAACTTGGCAGTGGTGGAACATGCCTTTAATTCCAGCACTTAGAAGGCAGAGGCAGGTGGATCTCTGTGAATTTGAGGCCAACATGGTCTATAGAGTGAGTTCCAGGATATCCAGGGCTAGACAGTGAAACCCTGTCTAGAAAAACAACAAAACAAAATAATAAAGGAGCAAAGGGAAGCTAACATCCTAAATTATCTTACTGGGTTCTTTGGTTATGGACTATATTGGAAGATATTAGTCAAATGCAAATAATTGTTAGTTTTCTTTATCTTACTAATATAGATACCAACACAGCAAAGAAAGAGTTTGGCGAGTATATGTATTTAGATCATGTGCCAATGATCTTAGCTGATATCTATATCTATATCTATATCTATATCTATATCTATATCTATATCTATATCTATATCTATATCATCTATATCTATATCTATCATCTATATCTATATCTTTGTGGAAGACTTAAATGCATTTCATATTTAGTTAAGATTCTCCAGCAAAACAGATGCAGTAAGAGAGACATGAAAATTTACTGTGAGGAACTGAATCATGCAGTTATGGTGGTGAAATCTCATGGTCTATTGGTTGAGAACTTCTGGCCCTGGAAGGCCAGCAGAGCAATTCAGTCAGACGGCCTGAGAATCAAGGGCACCCACTGTAACTGCCAGCAGGAGAGCTCAGGAGGATGAGATGAAATGTCCAAGGTTAAGCAGTGCAGAGGGGAAAATGAGCAACTGTCTCCTCTACCTCCACCTTTTCTATTTAGGCGCTCAGTGCTCAGTGGATTAGATGCTGCCCTTCCGTGATGGGCGGTGCAATTTGCTTTACTGAGTTCACTGACCCTAATGCAAATCTCATCCAGAAATATTCTTACAAATACAGTCAGAAATAATTTTAGTTTTAAGTTTTTCACCCTGGGGATTTGCCCCATGGTTTCTTATTTGCTTCTACCATCAAGCTACAGACCCCAGCACAGAAATCTTTTTTTTTAAATGTGGGTAGTGTCAAGTCAGTTAAATTTACATATAAAACAAGCTATTACTCCTGCCCACATCTGACTGATCAGACAGGCAAGAAATGATGCATTTTAAGAGTTTTCAGGCTTTCGAAAGGCTACTAGAGGGTTAAAGGCAAAGCCAGTACTCCACCTATCTGTTTCTATGCAAAGTAGATAATTGGCTGGGGATAATGAGAGAGAGTTATTCTGAGAATTGCTGTAATGCAATTCTCCTTACTTTTTAATGGCGAGTCTTTACTTTGCAAGAAGTATGGAGTGCCACATTATGGGAGGGCATGGGGGAATTTAATTATTAAGTTAAACAATAAACTCTTTAAATTACCCTAATTTCCAAAAGGATCCAGCAATCCTATTAGTTGAATTATAAATAAGTAAATAAAACCTGAGAAACAATTGGAAAGCCATTATACAACAGGAAAAAGATTAGAAAAGACTTAGTACCCTGGGGCCTAAGCAATATAATTAAAAGCAGCGTTAAAAAAATAACTTGTCCTCTAAAAGCAAGAAGAGCATCAAGGCTGATGCTGTTTTCCAGAAACTTTCAGACCCATGGTGCATCAGTAGGATTTGCATGATATTTGGTAAAACATGTATGTTGTTCTTTTGTAGGGAAGAATGTTGGGGGAGATGAAAGAATATAGTAATAGTTAATGGCTATCATTTATTAACATTTTTCTCTCTCCTCTCATTTCCTCTCCTCTTGTCTTATCCCCTCTCCCTCTCTGTGTCCCTCCCTCTATATCTATCTCTCCTTCCCATTCCCTCCCCTTGAATCAGGGCTTCACTATGTAGCACTGGCTGCCTAGAAATCTCTCTGTAGACCAGGCTGGCCTTCAGCTCACAGAGATCTGCCTGCCTCTGCCTCCTTAGTGCTAGAAATAAAGGTGTGTCCTACCATGCTTAGTTCTTTCTAGGGCCCAGGTCCTCCACGTATGCTAGACAAGGACCCTACTACCACTGAGCTGCTTTCTCAGCTCTGAATAGGTCTTATAAGTGCCAGGCACATGGCTAAATAAGTTATATATTATTTCTTTAAAGTTTGAGTGTAGCTTTGAAAAGGTGGTTCCTCACTATGGGTTGAAGTCTGTTCTTCAAAAATGCTTATGTCAGCTGGGCGGTGGTGGCACACGCCTTGAATCCCAGTACTCAGGAGGCAGAGGCAGGCGGATCTCTATGAGTTCAAGGCCAACCTGGTCTACAAGAGCTAGTTCCAGGACAGGCTCCAAAGCCACAGAGAAACCCTGTCTTGAAAAACAAAAACAAAAACAAAAAATGCTTGTGTCTTATTTTACCATCCGGGATTTTCAAATACTCCCTTATTTGGAAGTGAGATCTCTGTAAGTGCAATTAGTTATGGTGAGGTCTTAAAGGAGGACGGATCCATCTGCCAATGCGACTGTTGCCCCCTGGGGGAGGAATTTGGATGCAGCCCCCTACACGAATACTAAGTGAAGGTGAGCACTGAGATCCACAAGCCAAAATTGCTAGAAAGCTCCCACGCAACTGCGGGAAACATGGAAGAAAGAAACCCTCAAACACTCTTCATACTCACTTTGCACAGAATCATCAGATGCCTACTCCGTCTCATCGTGGTCTCTGGGAACCAGGATGATTCATCACCTAGAAGCCGGCCGCGGTTTTCATCGGGACTTCTATGTTTGTATGTTCATAAAGTGGTGACATTCAGGCAAACTTACTTGTACCTCCAACGATCACATGAGATACCTTACAACTGAAGTTCAAGGTATAAATGGTTTGTAAACAGGCAGGGCTATGGAATACTTTTACTAAGTCATTTTACTGGGACTATGAAAGAAGCCACACAGCAACGCAAACTCTTATTTTTTTTTCCAACGAGTATCCGCTAAGTTCTCAGGCTAATGCTCTGGGAAGATTTGCTCCCTTTTTACGCACAGCGAAGTCTGTCTTGCTGCGTGGGGAATTCCCAGCACCCACTTCTCTGTTGGTCACGCTCTGTGTTTCTTAGGCAAGCTTTTCAACCATGCAGTGTTTCTCATTATCTGGTATGGGGATTTGAGCGCTCTGGTTCCGTAGTCATAACAAATATAATGTTACACTCAATTTTTTCCCTGAGTTTCAAGGAGGCAAGTTATATAAAAATTTCCTCAGTGTGTTATTACAACCAGCATTAACCCAGGGGAGAAACACTGTAGGTCTATTAGCCTCCCAGTGGCACAGGGGCCCATCTCAAGCAGAGGTAACAACCCAACCTAGATAGACACACGATTTAAATTGGCTCTGCAGGATGACTCATCCTGGATTTCAAAACCATGCAATTTCTTTACACTTCAAAATGATTCCTGTGAACGAAATGTAAGAGTTGACGGTGGATTGTAGCACAGGCTGTTAACTCGTACGCCTAGATCTACATCCAGGCCGGTCACCGTTTTCCCTGGCTACAGACCTCAGGACCCTGTCTTAATTAAGATTCCCTGAACTGGGAAGGGTGGGCGTGTCAGTTAGCTACTGCTGCTCAACAAGGCACCTCAAAAGTCAGAGGCTTTATAGCAATAACTTTCTGTTTTCCATGTTTCTAAAGGGTAGGCATGACAGGCCAACTGCTGGTCTGTTTGGGGATATCCACGCAGTGGCATTAGGAGTTCCTTTGGGCTCCTTGCTCACACTGCTGGTAATTGAGCAGACTACCTATTGGCTGGGATGTGGCCCTCAGTTCTCAAAGACCATCTCATCCTCTATTAGGTGAAACCAGCATTCTCTAATACAATTTCTGCATCATTTTCTGAAAAAAGATGAAAGCAAAATGCTCTTGGGGGCTTGGCCTTGCACATCATTCCTGACAGCAGAGCATATAGTTAAGGCGAGCCACAAAGGCAGATCAAATTCATGGTGGTTGAAAAATGAACTCCAGGCTCGTATGGGAGAAATGGTAGAGTTTCACTGCAAAGCCTGCTGTATGAGGTGGGGGAAATTTCTGGCTTACAAGTACTCTATTACAGTGGCATTTTAACAGGCTGCCATTATTCTTTAGTTAATAACATGTTTTGATACTATAGGCCATCAGCAGAACTATGCAAGCAAAGCAACGACAAACGGAAATTCCAACTTTCCATAGCATCAACTTCAGCAGTAACTAGTGAAGCTGCTTCACAGAACAAACGAAAGGTTTGCAGGGTATCACATATATGGGATATGTTGTGTGGTGCCTATGTGTCATCAGTTAATGAAGCTGAAGTGCCCTCTCCTGTGGATGCTTTTCACGTCTACAGTGGAGGAGGACAACCTCATCCAGGGTATGGTCTTGGGACTAGCAACAGCAGCGTCACCCCATAGGCTCCACCTGAGACCTACTGAATTTAAATCTCTGGGACAGGGTCCAGGAGCCTGTGTTTTAGCAAGTTCCAGTTTGTGAAGTACAGATTCAGAATCAGACCCTCTGGCTTCTTAGCTAAAAGCATTAGATTACAGATTCTCAAATCTCATTTTCCCCTGTTACCTGTGGCTAACTTGATGATCTATAATGTTGAATTCACTGGACAAAAGTCACATACTATGTTTCTCAACACGTTTGAATCCTAATAGCTTATTGACAATGATTGCTTGTCATTCCTGTTTCTATCGTAGGGAGTCAGCAACCAGGGCTAGGGAGAAAGGCTTGCTTCCACGCTGATGAACTGACTCTGGTCCCTGTGATCCACATAGTGGAAGGAGGGAACTGACTTCTACATGCCCTCCTCTCACCTCCACATACATGCTGTAGCGTGTGCACATCTGTGTATGTATGCATGGGCATCTACACACACACACATACACACACACACACACACACACACACACCAACAGCAAGGGTCTGTAGCTCAGTTGGTAGAGCTCTTGCTTTGCATACCCAAAGTTGTGGTTTAAATACCTGGCTCAAAACCAGGTGTGGTGGTGCACAGAAGAGGTAGAAAGTCAGGAGGAGCTGTTCAAGGTCAGCCCCAGCTACATAAAGTTCCAGGCCAGCCCAGGCTGCAGAAGACTCCATCCCAAAAAGAAAAAAAAAAAATGTCCGCAAGGAAAAAGCTACTTTAGTAAATATAGCAGAGCAAAGAAAAGTGGTAAGAAAGATAACCAGAAATAACATATTGTTTGCACCAATTTGGGGTCAAAGCCTCCCCCAGGATTGTTCCAAAAGGCTAGCTTCAAAACAGCCCAGCACACTTAGCTCTGTGAACACATGCATTTCTATGTTCACAAAGCAGAACAAACACAACCTGGTGAAGCCCAGCCAAGTGGCATTATGCTTTTCAAAAGCAACCTCGCGGCAGACAGCTGTTTGTGTTCATTAGGAATTCCTTCATAAAGGGAGGGATTTAGGCTCGCTTGCAAAAGTAAACATGGCCTTATTACTGAACGCCTCTGTGGTTTTCTTTTAGGCAATGAAGATTTTACTTTCCAAAGTCGGAGAGGTGCATCACTCAGCTCCAATAACACTTTTAGGAAAACCATTTTTGAAAAAGAGATGCTTATAGTTAGTATGCATGTGAGTAGTTGTGTGTGTGTGTGTGTGTGTGTGTGTGTGTGTGTGCATGTGTGAATTCATGTATATGTGGGTGCATGTGTGGGAGTGTAGGTGGGAGCTAGAGGGTCAGCCTTGGGTGTATGTTCTCAATCCCAAGAGCCGCCTTCCCAGTTCTGGGATTCCGAGATTAAGAAATAAATATAAAACAAGAATGAGAACAACTCTTTCTACTGCTAAATAAAAGTATTTTAAAAATCAGTGGCAGAAGCACCGAGTTAATGTCTTCTCTGATTTGATAGTAATAATCATAGTAATCGTCATCCAGTGTGGAAAGTGTGTATCCTTCATCCACCTAGTAATAGTACCTGTTTGAGGGTTGCTGTGTCCTGGGAAGCAGGGAAACAGTGCGAACAAGATATACATGACCTCTACCTCCATGGGACTTAGCTACCATTGGTGAAGGCAGATAAAGACAAGTGAACAGACCAATTGACTGTGAGTTAGTTGAATCATAAAGCAAATCAAGGAAGCACTGCGGCTAATGACAGGAGGTGTCTACTTTGGTCGGAGCATTTATTTATTTTTAAGGTTTGTTCTCATTTTTTAATTCTTCTCTCTGTGTGTGTGTGTGTGTGTGTGTGTGTGTGGTCTGTGTCTGTGTGAGTGGGTGCCGTGTGTGCCCAAGTGCCTGTGAAGGTCAGAAGAGGATGTCAGGTTCCCTGGCGGTAGAGTTATACAGTTTGTCTGTGAGTTGCCTAAATGGATGCTGGGAACTGAACTTCAGTACCCTGGAAGGTCAGAAAGCCCTCCTCACCTCCAGTGCCAGAAGACAGTGTTTAAACTGAGATCAAGACGCTAATCTCATTTGGTGGGAGGCGATGCCTAGTAGACAGAAAAGCACACAGACCGTGGATCAGGGAAAACCTTGACTCTGTTGGCAGAGGATTACTAAGGGTGGCGCTTGAGTCAGAGTACAAATCCTGCTTTGTCTTTCCTGCTCGCAGTGCAGCACAACTGTGAGTCATTTAGTGAAGGCCGCTCATGGGTAGTGCACCATTGGTCCCGGCGTCCCATCAGCGGCTCCTCTGGGTCCCTGCTCACTTCTCTTACTGTGGGGTCGTCACTCTCCTGACCTCCACTTACAGCAGCAGAGTCTTATCTTGTTTCTACCTACTGCAAGTTTAGAAAGTAAAAAAAAAAATGCCACCGTAAGAACAAAACCGTGTCCTGTTTTCAGTCATACAGGTGGTTTGGTGGGAATTAGGGTAGGTTAGTGGCTCCGACATCTGAGAATAAACCACTGTGCCTGTGCAGTGTGGTGCAGACCAGGTGTGGACTAAACTTCTCCAGATGTTGCCAGTGACAGGTGGAACCATCTGCCTGGAGACAAGTAAAATGATGCTGAGATAAAGCTTTAAAGGCGACACCCTCAGAGCCCATGAACAAAGCCAGAAGAAAATCCCAGATGAAATTAGTAATGCGGGAAGCTGAGGGTCTAGCTCACTCTGATGGCAGATATTGAGAAGCAAAGTGCAATGGAGGACATTTATGAGAAAAAAAAAACCTGCTTTAGTTGGGATGCTGAGGCTGAGAAAATGTTTGGTGTGGGTCCCTGCTCCATCTATTTTGTCCACCAGGACAAGCTCTTTAAAGCCGGTAATATGGACCAGGAACTATAATACAGTGTGGTTTTGGTGATGCATTAAGAAACGAATAAGGGACTGCACAAGCTTGTGATGAGAGAGACTGTGATCTAGTAATAGTTTTGGAAGTGCAGCCTCGTTCAGCGACTGGACACAGTTAACCAGGCACACTCCGGGAAGAGCGACAGCACGGGCTTCCTGCAGGTTCAGGTCTTTACCTAGTATCCGGGGCCAGATGTGTGTGTGTGAAGGTTACGTGCTGAGATCTCACAAAGGCAGACTTTGGGGTTTATTCCAAGTAATTTTTTCAGGCTCTTGATTCTCTTGTCCTTAAAGACCCAGAGGCACTGGATTGGTCAATAGTCCCTGTAGGTTTAAGGGTGGAATAGAAATAATTTTACTTCTCTCATTTCATTGAAAGCTGTCTTCTCCACACCCTCCAGTTTCAGTAGCTCATTTTCTTCCTGTGGAGCACTCAGTAGACTCCTTCTCAAGGTTTAGTATTTAGGTGGGTGTACGTCTGACCATGGTTCTGCGGCTTGGGGGATGCATCAAACACAGCTGAGTTTCATGGGGATCGGATTAGCTGAATTCAGATTCTGGTTCTGTTATTGCCAGAAAGAGTGGCAATAACTTAGGAGGAGTGACTCTGATGGTCTGAAGGTTTGTGTACCTCCTCATTCAGAAGCTGAACTCCCGCTGGAGTTGGCATGAGTGAGTCTTGGTCTGTTTACACCATGATAACATACGATATAGGATGGATAATCTGTAACGGCAGGAATTTGCTTCTTAGAGTTTGGAGGCTGGAAAGTCCGAGATCAAGATATTTGACATTCCATGGCAACATGCGAGTGTCAGAGAACTGGTTATCTAAATCCTTCTCCACAAAACTCGACAGCATCAGTGGGAGAAATAAAGAAATGGAAATTTATATCCAAAGTCTTTTATAAAAATCCTACACCTATTTTATATATGTAACAGTAAGCTAAAAATAATTATGTAATTTTGGGACAAATAAAACATTGACTAAAGAAAGCAAAAAAAAGATATTTGACATTTAACAGTGACCTTCTTGCTATATGGCATAAAGTAAGAAGGGCCAAGAGTCTCTTTCTTGTGTGTGTGTGTGTGTGTGTGTGTGTGTGTCTGTGTACAGAAAAGGGCTGAAACACAACAGTTTATAGGAAATCCATTAATCCATTCATAAAGCTAGAGTGCTTTTTGTCTAAGTAGCTCTTAAAGATTTTACCATTAAATACAGCTACTGATAAAATAGCAATTACAATATAGGTTTGGAAGGGGTCATTCAAACCACAGTTTGGGATCTTTGAGAGGTAATTAGGACATGAGGGTGAGGGACTATACCCTTGTAAAAGGGACCACATTGAGTTCCTTGGCTCTTTGGTCATATGAAGACCAAGGCATATCTTTGAGCCTAAAGGTGAGTCATCACCACACACGGAATTTTCTCTGATCTTTGCCCAACCACCAGAACTGTGAGGAATGAATTTCTGTCACTTGCAAGTCATTTAGTTTACATCATTTTCTTATAGCAACCCAAATGACCGCAGAAACTGATTTTTTTCCTGTCTGAGAGATTCCCTACCAATATAGGTGTCTGGATTCTTACCTCAGAAGTGAAACTGCATGTTCATAAAAACCCTGTTCTCTCCAAATTTCCGACTCCAGAAGACATTTCCCATGCTCAGACACAGCTCAGAATTGCCTAGGACATTGTGTACGCACGAATTCTCCCTTCCTGGAAAAGCCCCAGTTTTCTGGTTAGCATTGTTTATAGTCTGGAGAGAAGTAATACCGCTCCTGGTGAAATGTTTTTGGCACACTTTCCAGGCCCAGGTGCAAGCTAGGTCCGTGATGGCCCCGAGCACTAGCAGGGCAGCAGGTGCACATGCAGGTAAGCAGGATTAGACTGGATTAGGGCCAGAAGGATAGTATTTCATTTTATGCTATTTTCGAAGTTTAATCCACAGAGCAATCGTCAAGGAAATGTGATAATACATGTTGGCAAAACTGTGCGAATGTGACGGAGACCATATGGTGGGGCTATTTATTTTCTTATTAGGGAAATACTATTATTTATCACACAGCAGGTATCCGCTGTGATTATATTTTGATGTGAACAAGGCAACAGCTAAACTGCCGCTGAAAAATACGGCCGACAGCATTCTTCTGGATCCATTTCCATGTTTAAATTATCTTCCCATGTTTCTGCATTTAAAATCATTTAAAATTAGCAAACTTCGTGATTTAATTGCACATTGCAGCTCAAAATAAAAGCCTTTGAGATCTGGATAATGATTTATTTCTGGGATTGTTTCTCTAGTTAAAAGTCAGCACGAACCACCAATTAAACAAGCCATACGATCAATAACAATCACTAGTTGCCTGGCAGGGCTAGTGGGGGACGCAAGATGAACACGGATGTGCTAGTTGCCAGGCTTCCGTGTGCTTTTTACATACTGTGTTTTGCGTAGTTAGCCTTTCCATAGTCCCTCAGCTGAATCAAGACCTAAATTTGGGTTTTGGATTACTTCCAGATTAAGTTGGTCATTGTTGTTAAATTAAATAATGAGGTATGAATTAGCTTTTAGGAGTTTGGTGTTTGGCTTCTGTACTGAATTTTGATAAATCTCTTCACATGGCTTCGCATTCTTAGGGCTAAGATCTGTGCCCATGTGTTTGCATGCCCTTTCTTCTGGGGTGTAGAAGAGGGTGTCGGATCCCCAGGGTAGGAGTCAGACAAGAGGCTGTGAGTCCTCGGCAAGAGCAGCGAGCACTCTAGGCTGCTGAGCCGTCTCTCCAGTGGACGTACACTTTCTTCGCAGCTTTTCTATGGTTTATATACTTAGTCAGCAAAACGAATGCTGGTGAGCAGAATATCTCCAAGAAAATCCCACATCTCAGTAACCGGAGTCTGTGAACGCATCACCTTGAATAACAAAAGGAATTTTCTAGATGAGCTTAAAGGAAGGACCTTGGCAGGGACACATTATTTTAGATTATCCATGTGGACACATTGCAATCCCAGAAATTCCTGAAAGCAGAAGACGGGGGCAGAAGGGAAGAAGTCCTGAAAACCCCAGTTACTGGCTTTGAAGAAGGGAGGCCATGAATCAAGGAATGGATGAGACTTTTGAAACAGGAGAAAGCAAGACAGTATGCTCCCTTTAAAACGCTCAGAGAGGAATACAACCTCGATGCAACCATGGATTTTAGACCAGATAGACGTTTGCTCGACTTCCGGCCTACAGATAGATCATCAGGGATTAAATTTTGTGTTTTGTTTGTTTTGTTTTTTGTTTTTTCGAGACAGGGTTTCCCTGTAGTTTCTAGAGCCTGTCCTGGAACTAGCTCTTGTAGACCAGAGCTGGCCTCGAACTCAGAGATCCGCCTGCCTCTGCCTCCCGAGTGCTGGGATTAAAGGCGTGCGCCACCACCGCCCGGCTTAAATTTTGTGTTTTTTAGCCATTAGATTGTGTTAATTTGTTGTGGCAGCCATAGAAACTTAATCCAACAGCTAAATGAATTCCACACATGTACAAATCTGTGTACCAGTTACCCAGAACAAGAGAGAATATTTCTACTGCTCCAGTGAGCTGGATCATGTCCCTTCCCAGCTGATGTTACTCATCTGAAATAACCATGGTCAACTGTAAGCTTCATAGATTTGTTTTGTCTTTTTCTGCTTGTCTTACAGACAGAACCATGTAACATTTTCCTTTGTGTCTGGGGTCTTTCTTTTAATGTAACAGTTCTGAAGTTCATTTTTTAAATGCCATTCATTTTTTATTGCTATTATTTCCATCATATGACTTTATTACAATTTCTTCACTTATTCTTTTCTTAGTTTCTCTTTTAGAATTAAAGTAGTGTCCTTTGACCATTCATATGTAAGGCTCATGTGCACATGTATTTACTTCTCTTGGGGACATTCTAACAGTAGAATTGGTGACCATAGATATTTTGCATAACTACTAAAGTCTGCCAATGTCTCTTCTAAGTAATTACATTATCACAGAATATTTTTAATTAAAATGTAATTATATTATTGCCCCTATTTCATTCCCTTCCTTCAAACCCTTCCATACTCCCCTCAAATTCCTGGGCTCTTTTTAAAAATTGTTATCATTACACATAAGTATATAACAAACAAATAAGCACAGAATATTTCTCCAATTATTTGAATCAGATCTACAAAGTCTTTCTGGAAAAATATATAAACTTCATGAAGTGGCTCCTTTTTATGATTTTTAGTGTTCATGTACACATTATTTTTGTTTCTGAAGTCTGCCAACTGACCAAAGTGGTATATATTTATAGTACACAGCATAGTGTTTGGGTACATGTTTATGCATACATTTATACATTGTATAAATCAAGAGAATTAGTACATACATTCCTTATATACTTCCTTATTTATTTAGGTTGAGGAGACTTCAATTCATGATGCACACAGTGTCTCTTCTGTAGTCTATGGTGTCACGTTTTGTTGCTGTTGTTGGTACTGATTTTACTGTTTAAAATGTCCCTCAAGCTCTGTGCTGAAGAGCTGTATAATTTGTATGAATGCAAGAAGGCTATGTAAGGTGTGACTTACAGAGAAAGTACAAGTGTTGAAAAGATTGTTTGGATAGGATCTTTGATACTGTTGACTGTGAGTCCACCGGTGATGAATCCCACACATGTGAAACAAGGTACTTTTATTTCTTTAAATTTTTTTTTATTTAAACCTTTTTATTTATTTAACTGAAGACAATATGTTTATCATAATTAAACACAAAAAGGTGCAATCACAAGACCAGCAAATAAAACAACTACACTCTGGGGAAGATCAAGAGGTTGGACACATTCTAGAGCAGCAATCACCCTGCATGTTGCAAAGGAAAACTAGCATCAGTTGTGCAAGTGTGTCTTTGTTAGCACATTGGTGAACTACCACACCATTATTTTAGTAGAAACAAGGAACTTTTATATGGAGACACACCTTAAAAAGATTGTATAAATCAGTTGAGACCAGTACTTCACAGGATTCTAACTTTGTATTTCTCTTAGCCTCGTGGTTCAGTATTCACAAATACACATCGCACTAACTTCAGAGAACATGCCTACCATGAGTGTCTACCTTGCAACACTGTCTCTAGACGATCATTTCTGGATTCCACTGATCCCTCTGGATATTGCCCTATAAAATTCACCTAACCAGCACAGGAAAAAGCAGCACTGATGGGTGTCTCTTGCTCTAAGGAAATTCCTTCAGGTTTATAGTCAGATTTCATTGAATTCCACCACCTCAATCCTTTTTAGATCATGGACTTTCTGTTTTGTATTTACTGGCATATCTGTTTTCTCTTCTCAGACAGAAAGCAATCTTATGGTGATGTTAATAGAAGTATAGACTGTCTGTGGTAGGAAGACACACAAATTTAGCAATGCAACCCTCTCGTTTGCAAATATGACAGTTGAAGTTATAGGTAGGATTGACATGATTTAGAATTCCATCCATTCTGCTGCTTTCTATTTAATTAATGTGCGTCAAGCTGAAGAAAGGAGGTCATGGTTGGCGATATGTAAAACTTCTTAAAAGATAAATACAGTAAGAAAAATTCCACATTATCAGTATCATACATATTTTACTGATAGCCCATAAATAAAAGATGTTAGAATTCTGTCATTGCAAATCCAGAATCCAACGGACTTGTAGCGACATATTGTGAAGAGATTCTTTAATGATTGAATGCACTGCAATTTAAATATGCTCTCTCTCTCTCTCTCTCTCTCTCTCTCTCTCTCTCTCTCTCTCTCTCTCTCTCTCACACACACACACACACTTATTGAACTTCTGATTCTCCTGACTCTACCTTCCTATTACTGTGATTTCAGGAACAAGGAGTACACTCAGTTTCTGTGATGCTGTATCAAAGGATTCCTGTATGCTAGGCCAGTACCCTATTAACCAAGTCATATGCTAATCCCAAACTCTTTTCTTTTAACTTTGGTTGTACTGTGGGTTGAACCCTGGGCCTCACTGGTGCATATACAAACATTCTACTACTGAGCCACACCACTGGTCCTACCCATGCTTTGTCTTTGTGAAAAGTTATTTTTTTTCAGACTAGCTAAAGTAGCGAACACGGATTTGAATTCCGTCTTCATTTGTTCAGAGGGGGGAAAAACATCATGAAATCATTTACAGTATCTCCATTATTCAGTTATGCATCGACAGACAGGATTTTAATTCAGTTATCTCAATAATATTCCCTGTCCTATTCAAAATCCCTTTCACATATGTTTACATACTCTTACATGTTCACTTACAGATTCTCTTGCATCTCCTCAGGTTTCAATATTCTTAAAAAGGTTAATTTAAACCAGCCAAATGCTTTTTATTTATGTTAGAAGCAAAAAAAATGCACATGTTGTTTTATTATAAATATTGTCAGTCAACAAGTCCCTTGGAAGGCTCAGTGATTGTAAAATAGCCCCAGATTAAATATTGTGAGCTTGCCAACCCAAACCATTTATTCAACATCTGCTACATGCAAGACACTATGCTAGTTGGAGAAGCCTTAAGGCGACAACTATGCAAAAGAAAAGCTTATTTCTGCCACCTGGCAGTTAACAATACAAGCAGTGGCACTCCCAGAGGGTGTTCAATGATCAGAGGCAATGGGGATGGCTCCCTGGAACTATAGTGATCAAGGAGAATGTGGTAGCTATGGTGGTGTCCTGGATGTTTTCCCCTTGCCTGCAAGCACTTGGCCTGAGTGGCATTTAGTTTCAGGGACCCTTGACCCTTCAGGGATGAGAGTCAAGGTTGCATAATCAAACCACTGAAATCAGAGGAGAAGCTAGCTGAGAGGGAATTTAAATTAGATGCTAGAGGCGGGAGACTAGAAAAGCTGTCGCCTAAGACCATTTTCAGGGCAGTGATGATTACAATCACAAAATCCTGTGGAACCCACACCTGGTGGCTTTTAATACTCCCTTGTCTTCTGGATCTTCTTTAGGGGTCCCTGCATGCTCCTCAGATGATTCTAATGGTCAGACAGAAGTACAGCATTTTTCTTCTTCTATGATCTTTCTAAGGGAATGCTTCTTTTGTTCATAGAGGAAAGCTAGCAGGGGCCCATCATTCATGCACAAGGACGTTTCAAAATAATCTCCACATGTTAAATGATAAAATCCAGGTGCTTTATCTAATTTGCATAATAAGAAAGATTACACAACAAAGCACAGGAAATAAATGAACAAAAACAAGCCAGGTGACATCTCATCTTCTTGCAACTCTAGACATGCGTGCTGATTCATTTATTCTTCTCAAGTTTGCATGAAATAAATACATAAAATAGCTACGGTTAACTTCATTATGTTAAACATTAAATCTACCCATTTTATTTTTTCTCCTGAAGATTATTTATGTCTATAATTTTTGAAATGACCTTTTCATACTAGGACAATGAACAAGACAAAAAAACCCCAACCCAAACAAAACATAAACAGCAATCAAAGAACCCCAACATAGTACTATTTAGATTGTACTAAATAGTACTATTTCTCACACAAGAGATTTCTATATATTCCCTAAAAGGCCATTCCGTACAAAAACTCTATATTTCATTTTATTTTTTTGCAAGGATAAGGCTAATATCACCCCAACATTCCTCATCACTCAAAGACTCCTCTCTTCTTTGAGTGGTCTTCCCTTGAGCCCTTGGTAATGTAGCAAGGTCTATTCTGAGTAAGAAAATTCAAACAAAAGCCTCTGACATTATTCTTTAATCCTGGTGTGAAGCAGCGACCTTAAAACAACATGGCACCTAAAGGAGCATGGGGAGATTGGTGTCATTCTTAAGTCTCAATGGGCAGACTTGATGGTCACCATTCAGTCAGTCGATGTAGCACCAGACTATGTGGATGGATCCCAGAGGGTGCTTGTAGACAACATAAAACAAGAGAGAGCATAGTTTCTGTTTAAAAAAAATTAAAATTTGAAATTAAAAATGTTTGTGTGTATGCATCTTCCTCTAATCCTCTCTACCTTATTTTTTGAGGTGGGGTCTCCCACTGAACCCAGATATCATTATTTCATCTGGAGTGGCTGGCCAGTGAGTGCCAGAGAGCTGCATGGCTCCGCCTATCTCTAGATGACCTGTATCACCATGCCTAGCTTTTACACGGGCATCAGGGTCATCCCTAAGATACGATATCGTTTCTACCACATACTTCTTCATACCACATACTTCTTACCACATACCACATACTTCATACCACATACAACTTCAGGTACAGAAGGCCGCCATAGATCTGGCACACACATTCCTTAATTAGAAAAGAAGACCAGGGGCCATTCTCATTCATATGTCATACAAGTGTGTGATTTCACTCCACACCATAGCAGCTCATTTGCAGTCTGAAGAACTCTGTTCTAGCTCTGTTTATCGGAAGATGAGTAATGGCACCCTCCCCCACCTCCAAAGTCCATGTCCTTAAACAACCCAGACGGTCACTGTGATAGTTTTCCCGTTACTATGACAAAATACCTGATTTAAAAAAACCTTTTAAGCGAGGGAAAACTTTTCTGGGTTCATAAATTTCAGAGGTTTCCCTCTGTGGTCTCTTGGTTCTACATTTCTAGGCCATTGAAAAAACAATACATCACGACATCAGTGTCCCAAGTGATCTGTTTCCTCCAGCTAGGCTCCACTTCAGCTTCCACAATCTCCCAATAACAACATCCCTTTGTGAATTCATTGTCAAGGTATCAATGTATTGACTAGCTCTAAACCCTTATGACATAACCATTGTGATTACTGCACCAGAGTCCTAGCTTTTAATGCAGGAATATCAGGGGGGCATTTAGTAGACAAAACAAAATACTCTTTGCCTGACAACCAAAGGCTCAAGTCCATTTCATAATGCAAAATGGCTTTAATCTCTAAGAGCCCTCATAATTGTACCTACATTGTTCAAAAGTTCCAGTCCAGAGTCTTTGCTCAGAACAAAGGTAAGCTCTTAGCTGTGTGTCTCTAGGAATTAAAAAAAGAAGCTACATCCTTCTACAATGCAAGGCACAGAGCAAAGGATCCCATGCCAAAGGGAGACTGAATAGCAGCATCAGATCAAAGCAAGGATAAAACATAGGGGAGCAAACATCAAACACCTCTCACTTCCCGCGCATCTTAGCCAGTAAACCGATACTTTATAATAACGATCCCTTTTTCTCCTCCAAAAATTTAATTCCTCGACCTAGTCTATTTACTAGCTTATTCAATTCGTTACCTGGACCCCCCCCTCAGGACTGCTCCAGGCCCTGTTGAAAATGTCCTCTGGGGTGATTGCAACTTCATGAGGACATTGCCTGCAGCTTGGCAGGTCTGTGATTGACAGTCACTGTGGGAAGGAGGTCATTTGTAGTAGGAACGCAACTGAGGAGGAATGGCTGGGAGTTCATTGAAACTGTTGAAGATATCCCGGTCTTCAAACAAAGGAAAAAGTACTCATTGTGTTATGTTTTAAAAGTAGATTTATCACATAATTTTTCAATGGGGAAGAGCTTTGTGGCCATGTCCGGTATTAGTCATTACTTAAATCTTTGTCAGACATTGAACAGTGACAAAATGCTGAAATTGTCTTGTGCAGGATTTAAGTTGGAGAAAGGGCACTGGACCATGAGACAGAAGATGGTGTTTCTGCAGTGTAAACAGGGCATTCCTAACTCCCCATGTATGGTTTAGAGCCCAAATGCATCTCTACTTTGTTATCCTAGGAGGTAAAGGTCGCATCTTGTACCTAATGTTACTTCTCTCAGGACAATCTCCTAGTTTGTACTTCCTAGGAGTCGGACTGTCTCAGTATTTTGCATAATTTAACTCACTAAATCTTTGAGATGTAAAGAATACCAGAGTATCTCTGCTTTATAGACCTAGGATTTGAGATGTAAAGGGATCTAAAGATGCTTAAGACCTTACAGAAGTGTTAGAAAGAAGGCTGTCTGATTTCAATCCTATGTACTTTCCACTGTAAGACCAATGACCAGTAAGGCTGGTCCCAGCAGTCTATTGCCTTTCCTATTGATTCTTAAGCTGGAATGTTGCCATTGGGAGTGGGTAGAGGGGACAAAGAGATTGCTCCAGTCAAGGTTCATTTCTAGAGAGGCTGACATTAGCTCTTCAAAGGTGTGGCTTGAACAGTGAGGTTTTCGAGTATGTTCTAGTTGATTTGATATTGCATTCAGCCCAGGGTTGGAAGCCCTATAATTTGGGTAGACAATATAAAGTCACTCACACAACAGCCAAGCTAATAGACAGCTCTCCCAGGAGACACGCTCATGACAGATCATCTTAATTGGATTAACTGAGACAGGAAGGTCCAGGCTAAAACTGAACATTCTCTGGGTTTGACATCCTGGACTGAGGAAAAGAGAGAATGAGAGTTGAGTAAATCCATCCATTTCTCTTTCTTTCTCAGTAGCAGATGCAATGTGACCGCTATTTCAAGCTTCTTTTTTTCACTTTGTGTTCCTTGCCATGGTGGACCGCACTCTTGAACTATGAGCCAGATTAAAAACCTTTCTCCTTAAGTGGTGTTTGTCAGGATATTTTATCACAGGAGCAGCAGAAGAAGCAAAGATGTTGGACAAAATATTACTTCTAACGTAAAGGGTGTTTCAGAGACCAGTGTTTTCATCCACATGGAAAGTGTTGGTTGTTCCCCCCAATTTTCCATCATGAGAGAGTTCTTAGTCTGTAACAACTGTGCTGAAACTGAACATCCTAAGGCTGAGGGAGAAAAGGAAAGATGTGGGTCCAGGAATGAATTCTACTCAGAATTGGAGAGGAATGAGTGAAATCAAGGCTGCACATTCTGCCCCTGAAGGAGAGGGTTGGTGTATTTCTTAGGATGTTAAGATAGAGGTGAGTGTCAACATGGGTTTCACAATATGGGACCAAGCAGATGAGAGCTTGTGTGTGTGTGTGTGTGTGTGTGTGTGTGTGTAACAGTAATAAAGAAGAGGTTAATAATTTGATAGGAAGTGCAGGAGACAAAGGAAGAATTGGAAGGGAATGAGGGAGAGGTGGAAATATAAATACAGTACTTATGATTACAATTCTGAAAAGATGAAATAAAAATAAATTCGAAGTAATCAAAAAGAGGAAGAAAAGG
This sequence comes from Arvicola amphibius, assembly GCF_903992535.2. NCBI lineage: Eukaryota > Metazoa > Chordata > Mammalia > Rodentia > Cricetidae > Arvicola > Arvicola amphibius. Next base: position 111,319,747 of record NC_052054.1, on the reverse strand, counting down.
AGCCATCACAGAAGTGACTGGAAATATGACCTCCACAGATTTTTTAGAAAATCCTGGTCAGCAGAAAGTTTACTCTTCCTCTGAGTTCAAGGTGAATGGCGTTGCAAGTTAAAAATTTCCAGTTGGGGTGAGCTGACCAGTCTTGCAACGACCCAGGCCCCAAACCAGAGGTATGGAGTGCTTCACCCCAATATCCACCCTATCTGTGATCTACTGGAGCGCGTGAAGGGACAGGTCCTACAGACCCAAAGTTGCAGGATCTCCATGACACAGAGTAATGACAGGATAACCAAGAGAAGACTCAGGGTGGACCTGAAACCAGACGCCTGGAGCCAGACCAATGACTCTTTGCAATGCATACTTGCAAGTAAAGATAAATGGACCAAAGGGTTTTCTGCATGACCCACTGTGTCACACTACACTTTTCATGATGAGATGCTTTTCACTTTTCTCTTTAATTTTATTGGGGGGATTGCTGCAGGGGTAGTGGGAGGACACAAAGGGACGGGAATGAACAGCATCGAGATGCATAATGTGAAAGACAAAAAGAATGAATAAAAAGAGAGTTTAAAAATTTCCAGTTGGTTCTAGTAATCCCAAATTATTAAGCAGAAATCTGAGACGTAGTAAAGGTGGTCTTTCTTCTTTCTCCTGTTAGAAAAGGCTGTGGTGAGGCGCTGAGGACTTGGAGTGTCTGTGGCATTAGTCATAAAGACAGACACCATGGGAAAAACTTCAGCCAGCCTTTTCTTTAGTCCTGCATGAGGAGGAAGAGTCGTCTCTGACTATGTGTATTTTCTCACACAGACTGAATGAATGGAGAGTCTTTAAGTTAACTATTGCACAGGCATAAAGAGTCAGTCTCTTTAAGAAGGACCATCACTGAGTCTTTCAGCAGTTAGTGCTGGACAGCACGGTGAGAGGTGTGCTTGTATATACATACTGACTGACCTTCAGCGTGTGCTTTCCTTAGTCTGCAGCTGAAATAGTTTGAGAGAGAAGACTCCAGAGAATTGTTCTTTGTGCTTTATGTAAGCCTAACGTGGTGTCCCTAGAAGAGGTCCAGATCTATAATACAGCCTAAGCACTCCCAACATCTTCCCATCTGCCAGCATCTGATGAGAGCTAAACAGACTTGGAAGTATTCCTGTCAATAATTTTTCCTTCTTGAACAATGACCTTAAACTGAGTGAGACTAGCAGTATACACATTTTTCTCAGATAGCATCCTGTAGTCCAGGATGGCCTTGAGTTTGGGAAGTACCTGCCTCTGTCTCCTGAGTTCTGGAATCATGGATGCCTGGTATCACTTTCAGCTGTCTGTGGTGCTGAAACCTAGACAGGTGTGTGTTAGGTGAACCCTTTACCAAGCCACCCACATCTCCAGCTCAGAAACAGTTTTGAAACAAAATCTGTTCTTGTGCTCTCACCTCCTATTTCTCTCCTGTGGCATATGCGGGGCTCTGAGTTAGACTGTGCCGGAGCAGAGCCCCAGATTCCCTGTGAAGGAGGATTTCATTTCATCCGGCACCCAACTTTTTCTCAACCCTAAATTTCCTTATCCTCTTGACATCCTCTAAATATAGCTTTCCTGATGCACTTTCTGTTTTCGAATCTGTGCTTAAGAAATTATGTTTAAATCAAAGTTGAAATCTGGTCGTCTAGAGCTCAGATCTTGCTCCTACATAGGCTGTGTTTGACTTTCACAGACTTAAAAAAAGTGAACGTTCATATTTATGAATCAGGAGACTGTACATAAGAACCTAGATTTTAACTCCTCTTGACACTACGGCCAAATGGTAATACTGTGTAACAAAGGGCTAACCACGGTCCCTTTCAGGTGGGCTCATTTGGGTCTATTCAAGAGTCCTCATTCCTGTCCATTACTTGTCTGTCCCTCTTAGGTATTTGATTTTCTGACTTACATATAAACTACTGGAGGCTTGGGACATAACAACTGTAATATAATTCGCTGGTTAGCATGTGGCTGAAATCCATTTCATGCTACTTGTCATTCATTATATGTAAAAATAGTTGACGGAATCTTAATATCTATGACTCTAGCAAGTCATGGAAAGGAGAGTTTAATTTTAAAGTTTAGATTTCGAGATTGCATGGACTTTTGTGTTTTTTTATTTGCTTGTTTTTGTTGGACAATATTAGACTCATATCACAGCTAGTTCAGTTTGGGGCAATGACTATAAACAAAATAACAGTAATACACTAGTCACTGAACTTGTCATTAGGTTAGTCATTGTAACTTTCCTATTTGTGACATAATGTGAGTGGCTGCCATGTATTACTTTAAAAAAAGTCCTGGGTTAGATCAGGGCATATAAGTTGGAAAAGAAGAAGTCACACTCTCACTATTTGCTGATGATATGATAGTATGTATAAGTGAACCAAAAATTTTTTACCAGGAAACCTCTACAACTCATAAACACCACTGGTAATGTAGCAGAACATAAGATTAAAAATCAGTAGCCTTCCTTTATACAGATAACAAATGGGCTGAGAAAGAAATCAGAGAAACATCACCCTTCACAATAGCCACAAATATCATAAAATATTTTGGGGTAACTTTAACCAAACAAATGAAAGACCTGTATGACAAGAACTTTAAGTCTTTGAAGAAAGAAATTGAAGAAGACACCAGAAAATGGAAAGATCTCCCATGCTCTTGGGTAGGTAGAATTAACATAACAATCTTGCCAAAAGCAATCTACAGATTCAATGTAATGCCCGTCAAAATTCTGGAAAAATTCTTCATAGACCGTGAAAGAACAATATTCAACTTAATTTGGAATAATGAAAGACCAAGGAGAGCCAAAGTTTTCCTGTACAATAAAGGAACTTCTGGAGGCATCACAATCCCTGACAGAGCTACAGTACTGAAAACAGTCTAGTATTGGCATAAAAACAGACAGGAAGACCAATGGAACCAAATTGAAGACCTGAATATTAATCCACACATTTTAGAACACCTGATTTTTGACAAAGAAGCAAAAAATATTAGATGGAAGAAAGAAAGCATATTTAACAAATGGTGCTGGCATATTAACATGAAGAAGAATGCAAATAGATCCATATCTATCACCATGCGTAAAACTTAAGTCCAAAGGAATCTAAAACCTCAACATAAAGGCAACCACACTGAACCTCATAGATGAAAAAGTGAAAAGTACACTTGAATACATTGGTACAGGAGACCGCTTCTTAAATATAACCCCAGAGCAATAATTAATAAATGGGATCTCCTGAAACGAAGAAGCTTCTGTAAAGCATAGGACACAGTCAATAAGACAAAAAGACAAAACGGTAGACTACAAAATGGGAAAAGATTTTTATCAACCGCACATCTGACAGGTGTCTGATCTCCAAAATATAAAAAGAACTCAAGAAACATGACATCAAAATAGCAAACAATCTAATAAAAATGGGGTACAGATCTAAACAGAGAACTCTCAACAGAGGAATCTAAAATGGCTGAAAGACACTTAAGGAAATGCTCAACATCCTTAACCATCATAGACATACAAATCAAACCAACTCTGAGTTTCTATCTTACACCTGTCAGATGGCCAAGATGAAAAACACTGATAACAACTTATGCTGGAGAGTTTGTGGGGTAAAGGAAACACTCCTGCATTGCTGGTGGGAGTGCAAACATGTACAGTTGCTTTGGAAATCAGTATAACAATTTCTCAGAAAAATTAGTAAACAATCTACCTCAAGACACAGCAGTACCACTTTTGGGTATATACCCAAAGGAAGCTCAATCATACCACAAAGACATGTTCTCAACTATGTTTATAACTGCATTATTTCATATATCCAGAACCTGGAAATAACCTAGATACCCCTCAACCAAAGAATGGATAAAAAAATTTGGTACATTTACACAATGGAATACTACACAGTGGTAGAAAATAATGACATCTTGAAATTTGCAGGCAAATGGATAGATCTAGAAAAAAACATATTGATTGAGGTAACCCAGACCCAGAAAGACAAATATAATATGTACTCCCTCATATGTGGCTTTTAGACATAAAGCAAAATAAATAAATAAAACCAGCCTATAATCCACAACCCCAGAGAACCTACACAACAAAGAAGACCCTAGGAGAGACATACATGGATCTAATCTACATGGGAAGTAGAAAAAGACAAGATCTCCTGAGTAAACTGGGAGCATGGGGGTCATAGGAGAGGGTTGGAGGGGAGAGCAAGAAAGGGAGGGAGTGAAGAAAAATGTATAGCACAATAAAGAAAATAAAAGAGAAAAAACCAAACAACAACAACAACACAAAAAGAAAAAAACAAAAAATTGTCCCGAGTTTGGGTATTGTTTCTCACTCTTGTTTTAAACAGTGTAAGTGTGAAACTCTAAGGATGTAGTAAATGTAAGCGTGCACAAACAAAATGTTATGGCTGCTTCATAGTAAACAGCTTAGTTTGTGCTCACTGTGTCTTTATTCCTTGGTGAATGTGTTTTTATATCTCATCTGTAGCTCTTTCTCACAGTTGTTAGCTTGCGCTGTTCTCCAGTCGGTTGTGTTATGGAGAATATTGTCAATCTCGAATGAAAGTGACACAAGAAACATTTGATCTCTTAGGTCACCCTCCCTTCAGGGTTTGTTGCTTTACCTCTCTCTGCCCAGCAGTCTATTCGGGACTGTGAGCAAGCCCTTCACTGGACCAGCACAGATTCTTCCTCCCTTTACCTTGCTATCGCTTCTTCTTTACTATGCTGCTGGAATTGGATAGCCATGGGCCTTTCTTCTTTTAAGTGTTTACAATAGAGGATGACAGGCATAGCTATACAACAAAAAACACCCCAGAATGCTTATTTAAGAATGAAAATGTCCAACCTCCTTTCTATTTTCTATCCACACAGTAGATCTGAGTCAGGGCCTATGGATCTGCATTTTAACACTGCCAATTTTAAAACAAGATCTTTCTTTGAAAATTACGTGGGTTTTATAAATACTGTTATTATAAACAGGACGGGGAGAGAGTCTATTGATCGGAGGCTCAGGTGTTGGGGTGTTCTGAGAATTTCCAACCCTTGAGCGATAATGATTTGAGTTTCTTTTCTCTTCATAATCAGCTGTGGTGGTTCGGAGTCCATAGTGTATGTTGGGTATTCCTTTGTGCTCACGTGCCAGTGTCTGGCTACTACAGAACAGATCAACTAGTGTCCGTCGAAGAACAGATCAGCTGGTAACGATGAGCTATCAATGCAGCAAGTGTTGTAAGCAGCATCATGATTTTTTTTCTTTTTTCTTTTCTTTTTTGCCATTAACCAAAATAGATTGTCTAGGTTTGTTGTGACCTCATCTGGGAAGTGAACCAGTAGTGTTTCCAGATGGTTCACAGTGATTGACTAGGTTTGTTGTGACCTCATCTGGGAAGTGAACCAGTAGTGTTTCCAGATGGTTCACAGTGCAGTGTTGCACACTCAGGACGCTTAAGTCCCAGTGCTACATGCTAAACACTGGATACACACTTGCCCTTTAAAGACAACACTATCATTCCCATCCCTTGGCCAGTAAGACCAGTCGTTGAATCCTGAGGTTTTGTGTGTCTTACTGGACAGTTTGGTGGAGTCTTTCCCTGGGGAAAATTACTGACACAGATCTTGTTGTGCTCCTCTCCTGGGAATATACTTCTCATTTCACACATCTTTTTCTGCAATGGTGTTTAGCTGCTCTGTGCTCTGATTGGCTGAGAACTTCAAAGGATGTGGATTCTTGGGAACTGATGACCTATTTTTAGGTAACTGGAAACTGACTGTCTTTGTCTTCTCCCTACATGGAACAAATCAAGAGGAAAAAAATAAGACATTTTAGTGAACCTTTATATGTAACATTTTCTGTTTTTCCAGTCATAGAATACTGTCAAAAGTGCTAAAAGTCCATCTTAATGTATCATAATACTTACTTTCTTAGTTGCCTAATAATAGTGTGAGCATGCATATTGGAACTGGCTTTTTAATTAAGCCCTGTGTATGGTGATGAGAAAAATGTACAGACATCAGTTGGATATCACGCTGTTTTAAGCAGAGTCTCACAACTCCACAGTTTAAATATGTCAGGCATATTTAACTATGAAACACATATTAAACACAGATCAGTCTACTTCTTTTGACTCTGAGGTCACAAAATGTCCGTCGTGTGTTAATCCCAAAGGGACAGGGCAGAAGAGCCTCAGCTGGTGTCATTTGAGGGACTGGATCCTTCCACTTGTCTCTCTTCTCCTTTAACCCTGATAGTTTTTTTTTTTTTAAATACAGGTTTCTGACCTTCCCCAGAGAGAAACTGCTCTTAAGACTCAGTCTAAAGAGCAGCGTTTGAATGATTGCTCTTCCTTCACTGCTGTCAGCTTTTGTGGTAGATAAGGGTGTAGCTGCACAGAATGGCATTTCACGGCCTGCATCTCAGAACACATCTGCACCTTCCCCTGGGAAGAAGGTGGACCAGGGCTTCCAGTGTTAGGATCAATAAAATAGGAACAACCGCTGCCAGCTAATGACCCACTCGTTCAACTATTTCCCTGTGCTCCACAAACACTGTGAGGTAACTGCTCTAATGACTCCCATTGCACCAAAGAGTAGATTGTGGCAAATGACGCATTAATAACTCCTTCCAAGAACATGCTATTCGAAAGCGATGAGGCTAGGATTTTAGCCATCTCATTCCAAAGGCTGCCCTTCCTAACCCCACCGAGGTGGAAAAGTACAGATTACTTTTACTGGAATAGATCTGTTTTTTCCACTCAACGAATTTAAGTAAACAATTATTACAATTATTTACTGTTTGTGTTGGTGTCTGAGTGCACATATATATGCGCATGTGTATGCCATGGGATACAAGTGGCTGTCAGAGTACAGCTTGTGGGATTCTGTACTCTCCTTCAGCCTTGAAGGTTCTGGGGGATGGAACTCAGATCATTAAGTCTGGCAGTAAGTGCCTTTACCCTTTGAGATAAGTCTCTGGACCTCCAATCAATAAAGTCAATAAAACAGCATCTTTATTTTTGCTTTCCATTTCCCACCTGGGCCCATTTCCTTAATTTTTATTAACACCCTGAAATTATTTGTCCTTGAAACCCAAGAAGAAAAAATTGGGTTGCTATGTCAAAGTCAAAGTCAAATGAAAACCTTAACTTTCGCTTCAGAAAGCTTGGGTTCTTAGACATGTTGGTAGAAGCATTATTCTGAAAAAAGGAATGCTTTCACAGTATAATAATGGAAAATATCACAAGCGAATTAGGCTTAATGTCTGATATGATTCAAAATCCAGCTGCAGAAAAATTGGTCCTCTATTTCTCTTTGTAAAATTCTGAATGTTGCTAGGAGGCAAGTGAACTTTCCAAATCAGAAGAATAATGACATGCCATCTTACTAGCTAATTCCAAGTACATAAGAGACGGAGTAAAAGAGGACTATAATAAAAGATATTAATTCTGATTAAGTGATTCTCTGTCACTAGCATATTTTTATGCCAATCCAGATGTTGATTTTAAGCCAAAACATGGACTTTTCTTCTTTTAATTCAACTCCACACTTGGCTCAATACTTAAAATTTAACTAACTTCTAAATTCTGGACTCTGTTCTACAGAGTTTATTAGTTGGCAGCTTCAAAGCTGCAAACCATTTTGGTTCAGAAAGACAATACTTTGTAAACATTGGCTAGTTCCCCAAACTGTCATAAAAAACAATAGAAATTGAAATGGGAAAGCCAATAGTACTGCAATTCTCAATCCTATGGGTTCTCTTAAGTTCAAAAATTAAAGATTCTAACAGTCACTACACAATTTCAAAATATATAGATGCAAGATAGCCATCAAAATCTAAAGAATAGCCATTCGGTAATAAGATAATGAAGATTTTTCTTTCTGTCTACTCCAAGGTATAAAATATACTTTGCACATTATAAACATATTTTATTTAAACATTTTGCAAGTATATTTTATAATGTGCAAGTTGTACCCTTTTACCTTTTGTATACAATGAACAACAGTCAACCAGTTTTGTAAAAGCACTGAATGATAAACATATGTATAAATCCATATGTTTGTATACACTTCATATGTGTGTGTATATGCCATAAGTTTATTTGCATTTTTAAAAGAAAATAGGTCATCTCTATCTTTCCTTCTTCCTCTTCTGAAGATGCATGGCCACAGCAACTCAACTGTTAAGTGTGTACTTCCTGTTTCTATATCCTATGTCTGACTAGACATGGCAGCAGGAACTCAACTGTTAAGTGTATACTTCCTGTTTCTATACCCTATGTCTAGCTTGTTAACAGACTCTCCTGTTTCCAACTGTGAGATGCACCTAGGAACCACATCTACAGTGACGATTTTTGGCCCCCAAATAATCACCCTTTGCCTAGGTTGCTTTATAGTCTTCAGTCTGCTCTTCTTATGTCTGCTATTCCCTTCAGCCTTTTCACAATTGGGCTTCCTACATAACCTCTTAAAAAAAAAGAACGGATTAAACAAGAGAGTCCTTGGCCATGCTGAGCCTCTTCCTTGAGGCTTGCTCACCTGGTTACCTCTCCTTTAACACACCAGTTTTGATCCACTTAACTGGAGCTTTTGCATTGAGCTATTCTCAACACATGGGGGAGTTCTCTCTTAGATACTTTGGGTTTATTCCCTTTCTCCCTTCTCCGGTTTTGTCAACAGTATCAAGTGTTTTAACAGCGGTCATTACTATAACCCTTCACTTCTTTTTATTGCCTTATTTTCTTTTGTAGTTGTTAATATAAGATATGTTTATGCATTTTTAGTCATTGATTATGAAGGAACACACCCCCAAAGGGATTTTTGATGCTTGCTCCCTGCTGTGTAGCAGGGCCCAGAATCCTGTCCTGTAGGTGATACCCCAGGATATATTTGTTGAGTGACGGGTGGATGTGTAGTAAGTGTAAAGAACCGTAGACAGAAAGGGCCAAAACCAAACTCAAGATGACATTTATCCCTAAGGAAGATGGGGGAGACACAATAAAACCTCACCTATGCTAGACTCTTATACATGAGTACACAGGTGCTTATAAAATCGCTGAGAATCTGTATCTTTAAAATTTTCAAGATAATTTTCAAAACTAGGCTTCCAATAACTAAGGGGGCAAGACAGTATTGCATGATATTTCCCCAAAGACCTTCCATAATGGATCCCGTTGGCTCTCCATCCCCACATTTTCCCATTCCTGCAGTTTTTCTACAAGTTGTAGTATCTCCATGTTTATGTCTTTTGTTGTTCTATGGGGTATAAATTTCCCCCTTTTCTTTGTCTGACTAAATCCAACCATCTTTATGACTTAGGGTAACTCTCGTTTCCCTAGTGGAAATTTGTACAAGTGACACACAATTTTTGTTCTGTCTTTTGAAATCAAAGTGCCTTGGCCTCTGCATCCCACACCCAGTGGGAAGTCTCTGTTCTTTGCAATACTTAGAAGAATTCATGCAGGCCTGTGGTTATTTCTTGATTTGATTTCCTGCCACCACTAAATGCGATGACTCATATATTCTTTCAGCAATACAATTCCTCCTCACTTCTCCATTGTGATAAGCCAGTCATGAAACCCACACTCCCTTTTCTTTATTTTCCTACTTGACTCATACAAGACAGATGTGTGGAGACCTTGCTAGAGTCAGAACTTTACTGGGGGCAGGACGGAAGAGTGGGAGGAAAAAGTCATACTTCTGCATGGCAGGCTTTGTAGTAGACATTCTTGCTGCAAAGGAATCCTTGACCCTACCCAAGCTTATCTGTCAATTGTTTCAGCTTCCTCTACTTTTCAGGCTAACTCCTATTATTTACTTTTTGTAATTAAGACTCAAATAAATGACAATTTCAGTGGCAAGATACATTTTATGAGAGGGTTCAAGTCCATAGGTTCTTGTTAAGTGTTGATGGGCAGAACATCTTTACTGTGAGGTTCAAAGGAAATTCTGCTCCCCCAAATTCTAGGGCCTATACCCCTCTACCAAAAGAGCTATTTCCTTATCACTGCCAGAAGGGACAAATGGCTACCTGTGGTGGCTGCTAGCTTACCACAGTACATGCTGGCCTGCAGGCTTCCTTAGTACCACAAGTACCTGGGGTTCCACTCAGTTCTTCTTACCTTGCCCCTATCCTGAATTTATCCAGCTCATAGATTTCCCTCTTCCAGTGTCTCATTTCCTTATACTATGTCAGCTGTATATCCTCTTTTTTGTCTTCTTTCCTTGGTTCTTTCTCTTTTGCCCCTCTCTCTTGCTCATCTCTTTGTCTTTCTCTCCCACTTCTATCTTTCTCTTCCCTTATGGTCCCATCTAGTCTGCTGGCCATGTTCAGTCTAATACTTTCTCCCCCTGCTCTGGACTCTCCCAAATGCCTCTGGATGTACACTCCCTCCTTATATCTACAATAACACCTTTCTCTCAACCATACCTTGGAGCGGTTATGCCCTCAGTTTACACACTAACATGGGTAGAGCATCTTGGGAGCAGGGGTGCTTGATAAGGGACAGCTGTTCACATTACGGCAGGCAGATCAAAGAGAACTTACAGGAAGAGACTAGGAACTTACTCCAGTGAGTCAGGTCCTCCAGCTAGTTTCCACAACCTCCCTTAATAGTGCCACAATCTAGAATACCAAGTGTACGACACGTAGGACAGTCGGGAGCATTTCATATTGAAATCAGGCCATTCCTTAAATACCATCTTGTGCATTTGTAAACACTTTCCCTTTGAGTCTTGTACCATAGGGATTGTCCCTAAACAGTTTATTCTGTTAATTTTCTCCCTAACCCCTTGAAGACATTTACCTTCATGAGAAACTTTCTCTCTCCGGAGCTCTTAAAGTAGCTATTCTTCACCCCAAGACATACTATTGAGTGGTCAGTTTGCATGTGTGTCTTCTTCATCATCTAATGCCTTAATTGTGCTAAGTCTTGTGTTAGTACGTCGTTCAGAGTATGATTAATGCTTGAGGAAGGAATAAAGACTAAGTTTTCTGCTTATTGCAGAACATCTGTTGGAGGGTGCCGTTGGAACATTAAAATTTGTTCTTTTGATTCCCTAGATAGACATCAATGGGATGGAAGTCGTTTGTACTCTGGTTTTGTTTCCTCCAGTGGGTACATACTGACTTGTCTAGAAGGATGCTTGACGAGTCCTCAGTCGTGCCTATAAATTAACCAGGGACACAGAGAGCATTACCTGCAAACAAAACTGTGATCAGAAGAAGCTCTCTGGCTTGAGCAACTGCTGCTGCAGGCATCTGCGGCCAGCATCTTTTCTCCACTGTCTTGATTTCTAGTGGAAGAACGTGCCAGTGATGCTCCAATGATGTTTGGAAGTCTGTTCCGAGCTTTCCAGGGATCATTCGCTGCACAGGGGTGAACTGCTGGAGAAACGGAGTAGCGTCTGACAATCATGACATTGCCTGTACAGGAAGCACAAAATTCAAGCTGTGAAACATTCTCCCCTTAAAGATACTCACAATTGAAAGATGATGTTGATCATGCCTAGATGATGTTTTAAAAAAAAGATATCTATTTGCTGACTTGTGTTACAAGTGTTAGTTGATTATAGCCACAGGCTGGACACTTTTTCAAGAGATAGGGTAGTGAACATCATGAAAATTTTGCCTGCAAAGAGTTCATAGTGTGTAGTTTATGTTGAGAACATGCCATAAGCAGGAAGTACGTGATGCAGTGCAGATGATTACAGATTTTAGGAAGAGAAAGCTGTTGAAAGTAAGGGATAAAGACACATGAATAAAAGAGAGGAGGTCATTTAATTGTGTGGTTAGAGAAACCAAAGAACATAGGATTAGCTCATAGTAGATTACTGTAGATTTTTATGGTTAACTAGAATATTGTGAGGAGCTCAAAGGCTTCAAACATAAAGCAATAATGAATATCCAGAAATGTTAATTGTTCTAATTTGATCAGTGCACATAATATATAAACATATATTGATATATCATGCTATACACCATAAACATGTACAATTATTATGTGTTAATAAAGCTGAAAATGTGTTTCATGAAATATAAATACTAATTATACTGACAGTATTAAGCGTTATATCTGTAAAAAGTATAAAACTCATCATAGTATATCTCATAAGTGTATATTGTTAAATAGTAAGTAGAAATTTAAATATAAAATAAACAGAGATTCAGATATAAACAGATTATAAAACAAGTCATTAAAATTATAAAACAAGTCCTTAAAATTAGAATATCATGGAACATCTCGAGACTGTGGTTCTTGAAGGTCTCTTTACTCTAGACTCCAGAAGAATGGGTTCATCCACTGTCCTTGGCCACCTAGATAGTCACAATAATTCAGCTGGTTGTTCCTAACTGGCATCTAGTTACATGACTTGGCTTTATTTGGCCACCATGAGACAGCTCACTGAGAGATAAGAATAAGACTATACGGAAGAAAGCAGAAGGGCTTTATATGGGCAAGTGAGTGTTTCTTCCTGATGGCAAGTGGATGGACTTAGTTCCCAAGGGCTTACAGTTCAGTTTCTGTCCATCAACGTCTTCCAATACATTTCTTCCATGAAGTAAACCAGATCTTCCTTGTTTATTGTAAAAACTGAGAACCTTGGTTCAAATAACTCTATTTTAGGGAGTCTTGACTTCTCTGGTTCCCTCTTATCTCTGTGGCTTGAGGCTGATCATTTGACCTCTGCTTGGACATCAGCTGTCACTTATGAGGGCAGCATTGACCTTGTTGGTTGATTTTCATTTTTCAAGGTCCTTTCTACTTGTTGACTCTTTATGTTGCTTGCTATAACTTTGTTGTTAGCTAGCACGGAAATGTAAAAGGAAGCTATGTAATGTGTTTATGTTTCGAGAATGCCAGAACTACAGTTATTTATTTAAATTTGCCTCCTGTCATTGCAGGAAAGGGACAGAAAGGATTGTGACGTTGCAAACAGTGGAGACTGACCCGGCTTTACACAGTTTACAAGATCAGAAGATGTGATTTTAGGGATGAGTTTTGGGCATATATGTGCAAATTTATCTGAAGAGGTTAACTGTAAATGCCATTCAGAAGTTACCTTTACATCTTTCCAAGGACTGTAGAGTACACCATATGTGACTATGTAACAACCAGTTTTGGAAACCAAAACATTAAAGTTTCTGTTTCAAAGAATTAGGAAGGTATCTCTCCATCCTGAGTCCTAGGGAACTGGACAGGGAAAATTATGTTGATGATAGCAAAGTTGAATTTATTTTATTTGGGTCCTGCATTTAATGTGGAACTGATTACCAAATAAATTCTTTGCTCATCTCCCTGAGTCACAAATTATCCTTTTCTTTCTTATCTACACAAGGGAAGGAATATTCACACAGTATCACAGGACCATTAGTCCAGTTTCAAAGATCACTGCCAAATGCAATTTACTTGCCAGTAAAAGATATGAGCAGATTGAAAAGAATCAGAGCCCTGCAGTGCTGGGAGGTCCCTGAGATGTTTCTTTTATCTTCCCCATTGTCAGTTATAACACTCATAACAGCCACGAGGTGAGGTTGCACAGAGCAGGAAGGACAAGGGGCATTCTCAGAAAGTGCTGTTAGATTTTTACATCCATCAAAACCCATGCAATGCTGATGTTTACATGTCTACAAACATGTTTTATCCAAGGAGAATTCATTCTGAGTAGGCACTCTGTAGCCTCATAATGTGATATATATAGTTCATCAGCTAACAGGTATACCCCTGATCTGTAGCTCAGGTCTTGGCCTCAGGCAATCAAAGAAGCTAACTCTACTCTCGAAATGTCTCCTTTGATTTTCTCAGGGTATCTATTACACATCTGGAAGAACTTGAGATTCTAAGTGATTTTTTTGCAGGTCCTTCTAGTTGGTTCCTTTCTTGAAGAGAGGCATATGCTTCTTTTTGATGGTATTTAGTTATCAGGGGGTAGTTTTGAAAGATTCCGTTTTTAAATACATATTGGGGATATTGCTTTCTCAAATGTTCTGTGTTTTATATTCTTATCTGTAAAATAAAGGAATTTTTATGGGGTGCACTCCAAGATTACTATGTAATAGATTTCTAGGGTTCAATTGCAAGTTTGAATTTCAAATGATGTTGGCAACGTATCATTAAAACTTCCAATAAAAACTTGTATGCAAGTCAAGTAATAATATTTTCTTGGCAACTGTCACTGAAAAATTCACATTGTTCTTGCTTGTATTGTCTTATTCAGGTTGCTCAGAGCCTATTAGATAAGGTCTGTCACTGTCCTTACAGTACAGGTGAGGCGAGTATACATGAGCAGATTTGTAGAACCAAGCATTTCTCTGTTGGAAGAGGCCTTGGAACATATCTGGTGTAACTGATTTTTTTTTCCAAAATGTGTGTGTGTGTATGTAGGTTTGTGTATGTGTGTGTGTATGTGTGTGTACATGTGCATTTATTCCTGTGTGTGTATGTGTACATATAGAGGACAAAGAATGATCTTAGGTATTGTCCTTCAGATGCTGCCATCTTTTTTTTCTTTACTTCTTCCCTCCCTCTCTCCCTCCCTCCCTCCCTCCTTCCCTCCCTCCCTCCCTCCCTCTCCCCCTCCCTCCTTCCCTCCCTCCCTCCCTCCCTCTCCCTCTCTTTCTCTCTCTCCCCCCTCCCCCCCCCTCCCTCCCTCCCTCCCTCCCTCCCTCCCTCCCTCCCTCCCCTCCTCCTTTCTTTCTTTTTCTCTCTTTCCCTCCCTCCCTTCTTTCTTTCTTTCTTTCTTTCTTTCTTTCTTTCTTTCTTTCTTTCTTTCTTTCTTTCTGACAGTAATCTCTCCTGCCTGAACTCACCAAGTTGGCTAGGCTTGCAAGACAACGAGCCCTACAACCCCCGCCCCCCGCACTGTCTCTCCAGTGCTGACTTTACAAGGTGTTCCATCACATGAGGCTCTTTCTTTTTCTTTCTTTCTTTCTCTCTCTCTCTCTCTCTCTCTCTCTCTCTCTCTCTCTCTCTCTCTCTCTCTCTCTCTCTCTCTCTCTCTCCTTCTTTTGTCATGGATTCTGGGGCTTGAATTCAGGTCCTCAGGCTTAGAAGCAAATACTTTACAACTGAACTGTCTCTCAAGCCCTGATAATTAAAAAATTTGTGTACTCACTGTTCAAAACAATGAGTTTCATTATGAGACTCTAATATCTTCATATGTGTTGAATTCAATTTGTTCCATAACCTCACTTGTCCTTCCATAGATACCATTCCTTTTTTAAAAGATCCTCCCTTCTGTTCTCATGCCACCTAAATTTTTAAAGGTCTAGACTCCATATATTATAGAAATAGAAACCACTTTGTATCTACTTTCCTGACTCTGGCTTATTTCACTTAAACTGATGATCTCTCGTTCCAGCCATTTCCTGAAAATGACAGAATTTTTTCATTTTTATTATACGAAAGCCAAATTGTTTCTATGGTAGATGATATGATGCTATTCTTAAAAGACTGTATATATTTCACTGGAAAAGTTAGATCTGATAAAAACATGTTAGCTGGAGAACAGGATGTAATCAGGGATTTGATGTGAGGGGACTGTTGTGTTAGCCTTCCTGCGGAGGTATGAACAACTATCTGTTCACTCCAGATAGGGAAGGGGAACCAAAACCAACCCCCCCAAAACACACTCCCATCAAAGTCCATCTTGTGGAACCAAAGAGCTTACTGGGATGAGAAATAGAGAAAAGAGACTTGAGGCAGTACTATCTACCTTTAGAGCAAGTCAGTGGCTTGTGATGGTGAGGGAAGTATCTACCAGCCAGCATTTGGCAATTGTGGAAAATTTATTTGTTGTTTCTGTTTAAGACAGATTCTCACTCAGCCTCACCTTGAACTCACTGTGTAGCCTAGGCTAGCTGCAAACTCACAATTCTCCTGCTCCAGCATCTCATGTACTGGGGTTATTGACAGATGCCACTATGCCTGGCTGGAGACAACTTGATGGTTGTAACTAAGTTGGACAGGTGGGTGCTACAGCAACTGGTTGTTAGGGAGCATGGAAATGCTGAGCATCTTCTAACTTCCAGGCTGACCTTGAAATGAAGAATTAGTCAATACGAAAGGTCAGCACTGCCGGGAATTAGCAGCCCTGCAGCAAGGATATATTACAAATACCCATATTTTTTCTTCCTGTTTTCCAATAAGGGGGTCTAATATTATAGGTTTCTTCTTTTATAATTTTCTTAGATCATCAATAGACAGAGTTTCTCAGCTCCAGATAAGAATGTACTTGCAGCTCTGAAATGCTTTCCCTCGTCACTGGAAAGAGACATCTCTAATAAGATCAGGCAGCAGATGTGACATGCTCCATTGTCAAACTCTTCCCTGCCTCTAATTGGCATTGCCTAAAGCCTTTGATGGATGATATTAAGAGCTATGAGTAGTTAATTATGGATATCATTTTTGATTTGATTACATTGTTGAAGGTGAGCCCTGACAACTGAAATGTAGGACATGTTTCTTACTACTGATTCCAACATTTTAAGTAATTATGGAATTAAATCTCTCCTGTAAAAATGAGATATTTTACTTTAATCTTGAATATTGAGGTATTCAATATATGTATATATATAATCTATATATCTGTACACTATCTGTCTATGATCTATCTATCATCTGTCACTGTCTATTTACAGGTTGAAGTGTGTGTAATGTGTCTCACAGTGTAGAAAGAGGAGAAGGGATAGTGCCTGTCATATGTTGCATACATCCAGGTACTACTAATTATTCCACGTGGTTGCCATCAGCACAGAGGCATGCACCACACTACTTCCAGGTGGAGAAGATTCAAGAGGTCTAATATGAAGCCCAGAGTCAAGTGACTGAGTAACCACATCATCACATCATCATCGAGAACCACATTCATCTGATTTTGATCCACAGGCTAACCCACTTAAAAAAAACTATTCCGTGGTTATTCAGTGATTGATAAATGATCATACCAATCAACATGCACCTTCACTGTTCTACATTTGCAGACTTTATATACTTAAAGTCAAGGTGGAAGAAAATTTCTGAATGTGACTGATGTTTCACACATCTGTTTTTAGCTTTCCTGGTACACTCAGAGTCATTTTATTGTTATTGAAATATAGGGCTTAAAGAACCTAAAGGGACTTTTGACTAGGGATTTAAAGTTCATCTACTAGAAGGAAGAGGCTGAAACCTATCACTGCAAGTGCCAAACGATGAATTTGTTGTAGCAACCCAACAAATCAATCATTTTGGAGATTCTTGAAAACGTAAGCATAACCCAGAAGAGCCACATATGTTTGGTACCTTGTTCCTGCACAGCTGATGGAGAATCAGTGGGAACACCATGAGGTAGGGCTCCTGGAGTTTGCCCGTACTCTGCTTCTTCCCTTTCATCTCTGGATTCCTTTTCTGAGCCAGAAGCCGGCTGACTAACCGAAGTCAGCTTCACACGGAGGGTATGATTCTCTTCCTGTAGTCTGTTGATTTCTGCCCTCATTTCTTGGATAACCTGCATGAGTTGGATGCTAGCTTCCATGGCTTCTTCTCACAGACTAACTTTTTCTCATGAGCCAGATACATAATCTACTCAGTGGGACAGGGTCATCCTGCCCATAAACAATATATTCCACTTGAGCAATGGATCTCACGCACCCCCCATGCCATCTTTCATCGCCAGGGTAGACTGTCCAGGGAGGTAAAGGATCTTCATGACTTATTTATCCTGGGTTTTGTTTTCCGGAGCACTACTTTTCTATCTTTCATTTCACATCAATCATCAGACGTAGAATGGTGTTTGTGTCTGAGAGAAGGGAATATTTCAAAAATTTCCAGTAAAGGGCAGAGTTTCTTGTTACCATCATTCATTTACCACCATGATTGCCATTTATTCTTTCCTGTTGCCACATCCAGGATCAAATAGTCACATGATCACCAACTGTTGCAGGTATATCAAAAACCGACACATAAGTAATTCTTTGCTTTGTAAACTATGCTGCAGTGATGTAGGTAACATAGGAACTAACTATAGGAATTTTATTGAAATGTGTTACTGCTAATTGTGCATAGATTGCTCAAGCTAGGCTGGTTTCTGTCCACACAGATACATTTTTTTTTGCTGTTATTGGCTTGTAGGATGTTTTGTTGGCAGAGGCTTTCCAGGGAGGTTTTGGAACGTGAGATGATCCAGGGTGCAGATTAGTTTTGAATGAGAAAGGCATAAAGCGCTATAGCTTTCATTACCTATTTCCTCACGAGGTTTCTTTGTTGGGAATGAAAAGCACAATCCTAAACAGCACATTCTCCAATGTCAATACTAGGAAAACCAATGCATGTTTCAACATAAATGTGTTTCTCAACTGGCTGAGATTGATTAGAAAACGGTTTTCTTCTTTTTCCTCTGTTGACACTTCCTGTCCATCCTAATAGACATCTATTGACTGACCCCATGCTACAGAGATGGATGAACGAACCAAGTTTTATCGCTCTTTTTACCAAACTAGTTTGCTTTCTAATACTATTCATTTATTTATTATCAGTACTGGAGATTGAACCCAGGACCTTGTGCATGGTTGGGAAGCACTCTACTAACTAGATACAGTCCCGGGCAACAACTTTCTTTTATATGTTCAAATTTTAGGATATATTTATTCAAAACTTAGTCTATGAAAATAGGTAGGCTGTAATGATGTGTTATTTCTATTTTAATGTGAATGAATTTTAGTGAACATGTGTGTATGAGGCTCTTTAGAGAGCACACACGTGGATAACAGAAATAAAGGCTGTGAGAGGAGATGGGATTGTAATGGTGGTCTATCTTAACTACCACTGGATGGATGTTCAGATCTGTTTTATAGTTTGTAAGGGATCCCATTTTTTGAGTACTTCCATTTTAAGAGTATACTCTTTTTTTTCTCTAGAGTTTGTTACCTGAATTTTTGGTGTGGAAGCTAGATCTCACTAGTATAGTTTGGACTCAGATTTTCTATGCGGCTGAGGGTACCTTGAACTGCTGACCTCCCTGCTTCTACATACTGGGATTACACTACCACACTTGGCTTTAAGGGTATTGGGGATCAAACACATGCTAAGTAAACCCTTTAGCAGCTGAGCTACAGATCTAGTTGCATCTACCCTCTATGTGTTTGTTTTCAGACATTCTTTTCGCAAACAGTTGGTAACACATCTAACCTTTGTTTTTATGAAATTCATGATCTAGCACAGTAGTTCTCAAAATGTGGGCTGCGACTCTTTTGGGGGTCAATCGACCCTTTCACAGGGGTTGCCTAAAAGACCATCAGAAAACAATCATGTTTGCATTACGATTCATAATAGTAGCAAAATTACAGTTACGAAGTAGCAACAAAAATAATTTTACGGTTGGTGGTCAGCACAACAAGAGGAACTGTATTAAAGGGTCACACCATTGGGAAGGCTGAGAACCACTGCTCTAGCAAGTTTCAATGACTCTATATTCTCAGAAGCAATATCACCTACTTGTCTGATGTGGTTTCTAGGGTTTTGAGTGTAATGTAGACACTCTTTTTTGTATTGTATTGATATTTGTAGTGATATCTCACTACAAATTATATTGTAGAGATATTCCATCTATATTTTAGTAAATGAAGTTTGTCTGAAGATCAGAGAGTAAAACAGCCCTACTGGTCAGCCTTACAGACCAGGCAATGGTGACACACACCTTTAATCCCAGTAGCCATAGAAACCTGGCTGTGATGGGGCATGCCTTTACTCCCAGCACTAGAGAGGAATATAAGCCTGGAGGAGACAGCTCTCATACAGGCTCATTATGAGGATTCCTGGTGGCAGGATCACCATTTCAGACTGAGGCAGAGGTAAGAGCCAGTGGCTGGCTGTTTTGCTTTTCTAGCCTTCAGGTTGAACGCCTATATCTGTCTCTGGGTTTTTATTAGTCACGCTACTCACTATATGTCAATAGGCCTCTTGAACTAGGCTATCCAGCTGTAGAGATATCCTTCTGATGGCATCTATCACAGCACCTGTATTGTATTACAGAAAATAATATTCTAGAAAATATTCTACACAAGTGGGTAGTAAAATCATTCTTAAAATTATATTTAGTATTGAAATCATATTTCGCTCTTGCAATTGTTTTCAGCAACAGTATAGGACACAAAAGAATGCGTAACTGTTGTAAATTATAAGAGCATTAGAATTATAGACAACTTGATTATGTTTCTAGAAACAGGAGAAAATAAATCCAAAATTTTATTTGCCACAAAATAAATACTTAAAAAGTCAGTAGTTTTCTTAAGTACTACCAAAATTATGTAGAAAAAATTGAAAGGTATGCCAGTGACAAGAATTAACCCATGAGGGGTTTCTTCATAGAGTTTGCTGTTTGTGTATTGAAGAAAATGCTAGCATTTTACAGAGGCATACAAAAGAACATAAGAAAATAAAACCTATTCCTGGCAAGAAGACTGTAGATTTTAAATAATTTATATGTCTTATGAAAGCTCAACCAAAATCCCGATGGGACTTGGAAATTGACAAAATCATTGTAGGGTCATCTGGAGACAATCACTGCATTGTCTGATAGCGAGGGCTTATTTCCAGCATCTTATCTACTTAAGATTGTCAACAGAGCACAAGACTATGATGATGATAGAGCAATATTCATGAGTTCACAGTCACGGCGAAGAGAAAAACAGTTCTGAGAAAAAACTCAAGAGAAGAAATGGGGAGAAAGTCCAGAATTCTGAGTAATTTGGGACATTAAAGTAATTAAATACTTATTTTTGGAAGGACCTCAGAAGTAAGTACAAATTTTGGAAAATAAAATAAACCTCAACAGACTTGATCATTATAATTTTTTTAATGAAAAGTTTAGCAATAAATATCAAGCATCTAAAGAAGATCTTACTAGGGGTAAGGAGATGACTCAGTAAAGTACATACTGTGGAAACATGAAGACATATGTTCACAACACACATGTATGTATAGGACATGCACATAAATACACACAAGTTCTTAAGTGTAAACTATTAAATTCCATCAAATTTTTTGGATGTACTACAAATCAATAGCTAAGCTTTGGAAATAACCTAAATGTTCAAACAATGATAATGAATAATTCAAATGTAACTATACAATAAAACAATATTCTGGACCTCGAAATGCTGACTGAAAAAATGTAGTGTACCCAATGATATATAGAGAAAAACATAAACTTCATACAAAAGATTGAAAGAAAATATTCAAAAGAAAAATCATCCTTATCTCTGTGTGATATGACTTTGTATGTTTTTAATGTGTAGATGCATGCCACCTGTCTCATTTACTTTTTATTACAGTGATAGGACACCATTATCAAGGCACTTTATAGAAGAAAGGATTTATTGGGGGCTCACAGTTTCAGAGGGTTAGAGTCCTTGACCATCATGGTGGGGAATATGGCAGCAGGCAGACAAGCATGGTGCTGCAATAGTAGCTAAGAGCTTACATCATAACTCATCTATCTGTCTATCATCTATCTATCTATCTATCTATCTATCTATCTATCTATCTATCTATCATCTATCTATCTATCTATCTATCATCTATATCTATCTATCTATCTATCTATCTATCTATCTATCTATCTATCTATCTATCATCTATCTATCTATCTATCTATCATCTATCTATCATCTATCTATCATCTATATCTCATCTATCATCTATCTATCTATCTATCTATCTATCTATCTATCATCTATCTATCTGTCTGTCTGTCTGTCTGTATATCTCTCTCTCTATCATCTATCTATCTATCTATCTGTCTGTCCATCCGTCCATCAGTCTGTCTGTCTGTCTGTCTGTGTGTCTGTCTGTCTGTCTATCTCTCTCTCTCTATCATCTATCTATCTATCTATCTATCTATCTATCTATCTATCTATCACCTATCATCTATCATCTCTCTCTATCTACCATCTATTTATCTATCTGTCTGTCTGTCTATCTCTCTATCTATCTATCTATCTATCTATCTATCTATCTATCTATCTATCTATCTAATCTGTCTGTCTGTCTGTCTGTCTGTCTGTCTGTCTGTCTGTCTGTCTATCTGAGAGATGAGTTGTGGGAGGAGTGTTAAATAGGAATTCTTGGGCTTTTGAAACTTCAAAACTGCTCTCCCAGTCACACACCTTTTCCAACAGGGTCTCCTAATCTTTCCACCAGCAGGGGACCAAGCATTTGAATTACATGAATCTATGGGAGTCCATTCTCATTTAAACCACTACACTATCTATGTTTAAGAAAAACTATAGTTATGTGAAAGGCTTCTATGAGTAATACATTGGATAATTAAAATAAAAATGAAATAATAAAAAATTAATAAAATATCTCAATGTTAGATTTTTCTTTAGGATTTTTGGATGGGTTTTGATAAAATCAAGTGATGATTCATTCCTAGGACTTGTGGGAAATGGAATTTCCTAATTTCCATACCAATGTAGTTTTATTTCCCAATAGTTATTACAAAGATCTGTAAGTGGTCACACAAATAAAAACTGGTTAGACTCTTTATATTGTTGTATGACCACTAGGATTTTATGATTGAAGGTGACCTATCTACTATCTATCTACTATCTCTCTCTCTCTCTCTCTCTCTCTCTCTCTCTCTCTCTCTCTCTCTCTCTCTCTATCTCTCTATCATCTATCTATCATCTATCTATCATCTATATATCTAGTTTTGGTTTTGGGGGACAGGGTTTCCCAGTAGCTATGAAGCCAGTCCTGGAACTTTCTCTGTAGACCAGACTGACCTAGAATTCACAAAGATCCCCCTGCCACTATCTTCCAAGTGCTGGGATTAAAGGCATTCGCCACCACTGCCTGTCAGAGGGTGATTTATTTTTAAGCATGTGCATATCTTCTGCTATAGATGTCCAGGTCACCATCAGATACTTATATAATACTTATATAATCAATCCTCTTGTCTACATCACCCACTGAGTCTCATACCCTCAGTCTCTAGCATAAGTCAGTGCTGTGAGGAGGGAACAGATGGTCAGCTCTTTTAGATACAAAGGCAAATTTTCAATGTGCATGTGCTCACATTGGGATGTCTGGTTTTTCAGGGGAGAGAAAGATTTGGACACCATCAGTGTCTTTCTTTCTACTTGCCTCAAATAAATTATAATGAAAAACTTCCTTTTACTGGACATTAATCATGCTTTGCAAAATCCTGGGAATAAGGCTGACTAGAGGTTTCCTTACCTGCCAGAACCTTCCATGTGAGTCACTAACAAAAGACAAGCAAGGTCAGAAGAGAACACAGGGCTTTTCAGTGGATCATTACCACTCAGTCACATCTATTTCCATGCACAGATATCCAATGTCCTTGCCCTTGATGACACAGTAGGAAAAAGTTGCTTGCATGAAATCATATGTCTTCCTTTTCAAGCAGACATTTATCCATGTGTCATAAAACATTACACAGTTCCTGCGACATTCTTCTTGCATACTGTGAGCTTGAATTTGATGTACAGCTATTGTCATTCTTCTTTCCCTGGCAATCAGAAGTGTCTGTTGTTGCAGTGAGTCCAGACTCAGGACCACATTTGACAGGTTGCCATGCTGCTGTTGTTTAGAGACATATGAAGACCACACAGTGGCAGAGTGATCATGTGGAAAGAAAAATGGAAAGAACAAGCTTTTGATGGACACAGTGCTTGTGACATGGTGATAATCAGAGGAAGAGATGCTTAAGGTTGGCCTGGGTCCATTTGTATGAAAGAGATTAACTAGCTCCTGTGCAGTCAGATGTGAGATGGTCTTGGCTTGTGGTGTGGGAAGTCCTTTTGACTATGTGTTGCTTTTATTGGTCAATGAATAAAGTAACTGGCTTCGCCTATAGTAAGGTAGAACTTGCAGGAAAATCTAAGCTGAATGCTGGGAGAAAGAAGGCGGAGTCAGGGAGAAGCTATGGAGCTGCCGCCAGAGACAGACATGCAGTCTTACATACAGTTGGTAAGCCACTGCCATGTGGCAATACACAGCTTAATGGAGATGAGTTAAATTAATATATAAGAGTTAGCCAATAAGAAGCTAGAGCTAATGGGCCAAGCATTGATTTAAATAATATAGTTTCTGTGTGATTATTTCAGGAGTCTGGGCAGCCAGGAACAAGCAAGTGGCCCCTTACAACAGGCTTGAGTATCATTTTGCACCTAAAGAGATATCTTTGGACATAGGCACGGATAGAATAACTATCCATTGATAAACAGCGGTGACCTGTAGTGAGTTCTTATAAAGAACACATATTTCAGAGCCCACTCTGAGACTGACGCACATGGAAAAAATATTAAAGTGGTAAAATAGAAAAGTGAGGAGATCTGAGATCATAACTTAAAATATAAGCATTGGAAAAAGCATAAGTCAAATGTCCTCAGAAACATGGTGAATAAAAAAATAGAAATGCTGCAGTATGCAGCTCCTTAGTTCTAACTAGGCTTTGCCATGAAAGAATGAAATTCTGCTATTTTTAGCCCCACTTGTCCCCTTTTTGAATGAGGTCTCATGTAGCCCAGGCTGGCTTGGAATCCATCATGTAACCACGAATAGCCTTGAGCTTCTCATTCTTCTACCTCCAAATCCTCAGTACTGACATCAAAGGTTTATGGTACCACATACTGCTATGCCTTGTTCATCAGCTTCTTCAAATTGAACCCAGGACCTTGTACATGGTGGGCAAGCACTTTGTAAACCTGACCCACACCTTCAGCCCCTCAAAAGCTGGGAATCCAGATTCTGCAAGGTACTCACGTTTTAAACAACAGGCAACTTATTCACCTTTCTATAGTATACTGCACAAAGCCTATAAAA
The DNA here is from genome assembly GCF_903992535.2 of Arvicola amphibius. Lineage (NCBI taxonomy): Eukaryota > Metazoa > Chordata > Mammalia > Rodentia > Cricetidae > Arvicola > Arvicola amphibius. The sequence goes on along the minus strand of NC_052054.1, from coordinate 111,294,899 downwards.
CAAGTTAATGGGGATGGATTAAGTCTCATGGCTTCCTATTATCGTCTTCCAAGAAGCAGGCAACTTCCTTTTCCCTATGAGAAATGCCATGAACTAAATGTTTATTCCTCTCCCACTGCCGAATTCATCTGTTGAAATCCTATCTACCCTTCTGATCATATTAGAGGTTGAGACTTTTGGGAGATAAACGATAAATATCCCCTATTAGCTGCATGCAGGAGAGTAGGAGACCCTGGCAGTGTGTGTGCCTGTGCATGTGTGTGTGTTACCTATGCTTGGAGGTATATTCCAACCTGCTGCATATTAGAATTTTCTTAAATATTAAATTGTTCTATATTGGTCTCTTACTTTTTAACATTTATTTATTGTTCCCAAAGGTACGAAATGAAACTGCAGTGCTTACAGAGATTTTTAAGTTATTAGAAATAGCAGCATTCCTGGGAGTAATATTACTGTTTTATGCTTGTGCAGTACATTAATACAATACAAAGCTTTTCAAATACATTGTTCTGTTTTGTCTACTGGTCATCTTTTTCAGTTGGGTGCTATTTTGTCATGATAGACAACGAACGAACTTTACAACCTGATATCTCTGGGTTGAAATTTCATGTGTGCCACTTCCAAGGTATAAAGCTCTTATGGATTGACTGTCCTTAAATATATACATGTTGAAACCTTAGCTTCTAGTATAGGTATATTTTGTGGAAGTGGGGCCTTTAAGGAAGTGAATGAGGTCATAAGGGTGATGCCCTGATCTGAGAGGATTAGTGCCCATATTAGAAGTGGCAACAGAGAGCACATGCTTCCTTTATCTGTGCACAGAAAGAGAAAAGACCATATGAAGACATCAAAAAGGAGATCATCAGCAGCAACCAAAACTTTCAACACCTCAATTGTGGCTTTACAGCTTCCAGACCTGTAAGAAACTCAGTGTCTGTTGAGCAAGAGCCCCTCTGTGGTGTTTTCTTATTGAAAGGTGATTAGTTTTTTAATGTAACTTTAATTATAATAGAATTACATCACTTTCCCCCCTTCCTTCATCCAATCCCCTCTAGGTACTCTCCCTTGAACTCCTTCCATGTTTCTTCCCACTCTCAAGTTGATAGCTTCTTTCCTTTGATTACTAGTGTTCTGATCATGTAATTATTTATTTATTTATTTATTTATTTATTTATTTTATTTTATTTTTTTTTTGGTTTTTCGAGACAGGGTTTCTCTGCAGCTTTTTTGGAGCCTGTCCTGGAACTAGCTCTTGTAGACCAGGCTGGCCTCGAACTCACAGAGATCCGCCTGCCTCTGCCTCCCGAGTGCTGGGATTAAAGGCGTGCGCCACCACCGCCCGGCATTATTTATGTTTTTAACAGAATGGCTCTGGATAGTCATTTAGAGTTCATTGTGCTACATTTTTTTATTTTCATTGTTGAGATTTAACTCTTAGTTATTTTTAAAGACCTGGCTATGTAATTTAAAAGCTGAGACACATCTCTACCATGGTGATAACAAGAATGAAGTTATTTTGTTCATTCACTTCATCCAGTGCTCTGCTGGGCAGTGAGCTCTTCAAAGAGATTGTCACTGTCTAAAATAGCTGTCTTTGTCATATCATGATCCCTCACCTTGGTTTATTTTTCTCCCTGGTGAAAGCCTATATAGCAGAAAATTGGTTCATTTGTTCATTATGTACCTCTTCTAGTAGAACATAGACACTGTGATTATGAGTTTGATCTGTCTTGTCTTTTTAAATTTTTTTTAAAAAATTTATTTATTTATTTTTGGTTTTTTAGACAGGGTTTCTCTGTAGCTTTGGAGCCTGTCCTGTAACTCGCTCTTGTAGACCAGGCTGGCCTCAAACTCACAGAGATCTGCCTGTCCCTGCTGGGATTAAAGGCGTGCGCCACCCTGCCCGGGTGATCTGTCTTGTCTTTAGTGAAGCTATATATCTGAGGAAAGTAGCTTCCATGTAATAAGTATACAGCGAATATTCACTAACTAAATGTCTTTTGAGGAGATTAGTGAGATGAATAGACTCTAAAAGATTATTTTACATTGGGTCCTCAAAGTATGGAAGCCATGATGAAGGGTTGGCGTTTAAACTTAAATTCTATTCATGCATTTTGAGCATCAATTATTTGATTCCTTTCTAGATGCTAATCACTAAACGAAACATATGTGCACTAGCACAAGGACATAGGCACAATTAGAAGTTGGGTAAGGTTTAGATCATTTGAAGGTATCCAAATCGTCTGGAAATGTAATCACTTCTTTCCACTGATAGACATTGGAATGGATCCAGAAGTCCCATCATGTTTCCAGAAGCAGCCAACAAAATAACTCATGGAATTAGAGAAGAGAGAAGCAAAGAAACACTGTTTTATGCCATAGCATTTTGGGGTAGTTCATTATGCTGCAGAGGTACAACAGGGGTTATAAATCAAGAGAGGGAATTTCTCTGTGTTGAAGACTGACATATCTTCCTGGGTCTTCAGCAGCATAAATGTCTTAAAGGGATTATATATGTAGATGCCTCTTAATGTGTTCATGGTTAGAACCTTAAGAAAAAATCCTAAAAGCTTCAGATGAAGAAGAAATTTTAAGATACTGGATGCTTATAAGAAAAGAAACTATCATCCAAATCCTGAGATAAAGTAATTTTGAATTCGGAATTCTATATCCAGTTCAACACTCATTTATGTATGAGATGGTCATAAAAATAGGGATTTTCAGATTTGCTAATACTCTGGAAGATTAGCATTTATGATAGTTCTGCAAAAGATTGAGTCAAGGATATACTGCAACAATTGGAACACTGAATTAGAAAAGAGTAAAACCTGAGATGGAACAACTGACAGGTAAATAAACCAGTGGTAAGTTGAGCTATCATATTAATCTTTGGTATGTAATATAAAAATGTAATAATGACTTATCTGGAACACAAATCCCATAATTTATGACATTAAATATTCTAGGATGATGAAATGTTAAGTGGCTTTGCTTGTTTTGGGAAAATGCAGATATGATTCATTCCGTACACTTACAGAAAGATACAGATACAGATAAATCTCATGAACTTGTAAAGGTCAGCCCTGGGAAAACAAAACAGGATTCAGGTATTCTAAACTATAGAAAAAATAAAAAGCACCCCACCACCAGCAAAATGCTGGTAGTTAGAAAATATACGATATTCTCGGGTGAGTAGGTTAAATGCTGGTTAGAGTGGAAAGCCTTAAAATGGGAGAAAGCTTTCAGGGCTTCAGCCTTAGCCAAAGAACTACAGATAAATGGTGAATGCTGAGTGTAGGAGAAACAGTCTTTTCAGGGAAGAGCTTCCCCGGGACCCGACGTTGGCTATCCAGTACCAACTGGGTATCCCTGAACTCATATACACACAGGTAATGTCTAGACTGAGAAGGCTGTGTTTATGCTTTCAGAAGTGTGGGGTGTGTGTGTGTGGGTGTGTGTGTGTGTGTGTGTGTGTGTGTGTAAAAGAGGCTATGAATTTAAAAGGAGGAACTTGGTTGTGTGGAAAGGGTTGGAGGGAAGAAAGGGGAGGGGGAAATGATGTAATTATATTATACTTTTTAAAAGCGAAAAAAATATTTAAAGAACCAGTGACAGAGACAATCTGACAACAGGAGTAAAGAAAGCAACACCCCTGTTGCGATCCAGCATAGCAGAATGAATACAAATGCTTTCTTCTCGGCACTGTCCATCAAAGCTGCTCTAAAGAGAAGGACAAGCGGCTCTAGAAAGATCATGAAGAGAAAATGGTGACAAAACTTTGAATCTAACAATCAAGTTAAAATTGATTTTCAGAACCCACATGGTTCTCACAACCATTTATAACTCTAGTCCCAGAGGGCCTTATTTTCTCTTCTGACCTCTGAGGGCACCGGGCATGCGTGTAGTACACAGACATACATACAGTCAACATCCCCATGCATATAAAATAATAAATAATCAAACTAAATGACAACCAAAATCTGGCAGTTCATAGGAAAGCTCACAGGGAAGCTGAGATACAAACTCTGGATGGAATCCTTGAAACCATTCCTTCAACAAGCAGGGCCTGCAACCTAGGAGGCAGCCAGTGGCTAAGGACATGCAGATATGGCATGGTCCGATATATTGTGTATGTTGTATGATTTTTAGTCCTTTGACTCTTTAGTCTTTTGATGTTTTGGGGGGTCTACCACCAAGCTCCCAAATAAATAACACACAGAGGCTTACTTTTAGTTATGAATACCTGACCTTAGTTTGACTTGTTTCTTGCCAGCTTTTCTTAACCTAAATTATCCTATTTATCTTTGGCTTCAGGCTTTTATCTTTCTCTATTCCTGAATACCTTTACTTTCCTTCTTATTCTGTGTCTGACTGTGTGGCTGGGTGACTGGATGATTGGGTGCTTGGCCTTTGAAGTCCTCTTTTTTTTCTCATACCCGATCCCTATTCTCCTGTATTTCTCCTCTTTCCTGCCTATTACTTCTCATTTTGATATGGCTGCCCTCACTCCCCCTGACCCACAGCGGAACTTCCTTGCACTCTGTAATTTAAGTGACAAGAATGTTTGTGATCTTTCTGGCCAGTGGTTTTCTGCAGAAGCTTTCCCAGTACACGGTTTGACCTCTGGCTGCTCAGCAGCTCTCGGGCCAGCTGCCTAAAGGTATAAAAGGCTTTAGCTCAGGACAACATAAGAAAAGTTGCTGTTCTTCCACCTGAAAAGAAGACTCCATGTCTCAATCCTGGCACTCCCCCCCCTCCCACCAGTCTCTGTATCCAGGATGCACTGGTGCGGCAACTCCTGCCTTGTTATTGGCCGTTCAACTCTTTATTAGGCCATCTGATGTTTTAGACAGGCACAGTAACACAGCTTCACAGAGTTAAACAAATGCAACAGAAACACAAACTATACATTTTAAAATAATATTTCCCAACAGGTACCTACATCTATGTGGGGGTTACCCAGCAATGCAACCCACCAATGAAGAGGCTTGTGCTAGTTCTATATTTGTCTCTTTCTCTGTTTCAACTGTCTCTGTCTTCCTCTCCCACAGAGATGCATATAATTGTGCACACACCGAATTTAACATGAGTTCATAATACCTCACTTTGACTTTGCCTGGGTAAGAAATAATTAAAAAGAAAACTGGGGAAATCTATTGTGAAAGACATGAGATGAAAACAGAATAAAAATACCTATAATGAGCATAAACCATTAAGGGAAAAGAAGACAAATACTTTTATTTCACTTGCCTGGAAGAATATATAAAGAACAGTAGAGTTTATTAAAGATAATAAAGAACGAGAATTTGGAGGTTGACAACAATATAGCAGAGACGCGTGGTTCTTAGTCTCTGAGCACAGTTAATATTACCAAGAGGAGAGATTTCTGCTCTCACTGCCAAGAAGTTGATCTGTCAGAATTACAAAGCTCCCATGTCCCTAAGAGGAAATAAAGTTATTAAAAATGAATGGCAAAGTTCTGCGATTAACATAACAATCTTCAAATGGAAATCTATACCTCAGATAAATATATTTAAATGTATTTACTAATCTTACTGACTTTTCCTCCTTGTTTCACAGATAAACTGTTTCAAGCTGTCCTTTTTTAAATGCAATGAGTGTAACCATGTGGTGGAGTTCAACTAATAGAATATGCACCCTGTCTCAGTTAGGGTTTCCATTGCTGTGAAGAGACACCATGATCATAACAACTTTTATCAAGGAAAATATTTAACAGGGTGGCTTAAAATTTCAGAGATGGGCCATTATCATCATCACCATGGTGGGACACGGTGGCCTGCTAGCAGATATGGTGCTGGAGACAGAGCTGAGAGTTCTACTTCTTGATTTGTAGGAAATAGGAAGTGAACTGAGACACTGGATGTGGCTTGAGCTTATATGAAACCTCCGAATCCACCTCCACAGTGACACACTTCCTCCAGCAAGGCCATACCTGCTCCTACAAGGCCATTCATCCTAAAAGTGCCACTCCCTCTGAACTCATGGGTACCAATTGCATTCAAACTACCACAACAGTCAAATCGATATTATAAGATTATAAAAAAAATCTTGATTGTGGCTAACATTAGGAAGAAAATCCCAAGATAATGTTTTTTGGAGAGGATAGTCATGGTCAGCCTTTCCAAAATGTTACAGTCTTCAGGAAGCTCAACCAGACTGTCAAAGGACTTGCAATCCACCCAAAGGTGATTGGCTCAAATGCTTTTGTTTGTTAGAGTAGACAATAATTAGCTGGTAGGAAATGTGATGAGAAGGAGGTTTTAGCATATTTTTGAGGTTCATAAAGTGTAGAGTCAAGAAGGGATTCTGCTAGAGATAACGTTTTAGTATTCTTCAACACCGAAGTTCACAGTGATCTTTATGTTCTTTTTGCAAGGCTTCTGTTTGCTGGGTGACTTTACTGCTTGTACTAGGAAAACAGACTTTCTTTTCAAGAAATATTAGCCATGACTGATTTTTAAGGGGTGAGACATGCTTAGATTTTTCTGAGGATGAACTACCTAATTGAGATTTCTGATTGAATTGCTGCTGTGGAGCAGAATTCTCATCCCAAATAGAAGAGATGAACTATTACGCTTGGTTCTTTTTATCGGTTTATACAAGCGGCTGCTCAAAATGAACTGTGCAATTTTGTCTGCTGTATTGTATTAGAACAAAGAGAGTTGTTCGTTCCCTAGGCTACTGGGGTGTGTTGAACAAAGCGATAGGGAATAGTAGTTTTCTCTGAATTCATTTAGAAAAAAATAAAGAGCAGATACTTTGCTGGTAGAAAAAGAAATAAGAATGCCCGCTCATTCAGTTCTTGAAAGGGATGGCTATTGTGCTTACAAGCAAGCCCTGGGTCTGATTCTTCTGAAAGCGTGAATACACAAATGGTGGAAGGATTTGACTCCGGAGTTCAAGCTAATGCTGCCACTGGAATGAGGGTTCACACAGTCTGTCTGGGCTGGAGGTCCTTGGACAGTTTCTGTTCCCATCGTCTCTCTTGTGTGAAAAGCAACCAGATCACAGCAATGGCTTCACAGGGCAATGGAGCCGCTGGCCTTGGAGCTGTTATATACACTGATGAGATGGCAGAGTTCTCATTTTAAAATATCAGGACTACAACTCAGTGAAAAAAGTTGGGGTTTGGTTCACTTCTGGTTTGGTTTTAATAAATTTCGTTCTAGTTTTGGTTCAGTCAGTGGGCTTTTCTATGAGATTTTGTCAATGATCATGGAGACATAGAAGTTAAAGTTAACAATATACAGACTTCACTGTCTTTGTGATACAGTGAAATGCCTTCCATAAATTAACACTTTATTCTTGCTTGCATTTAATGCTTAGTCTCTTGAAATGTTTATAAATTAAGCAAATGGCTGAGATAGCTATTCATCTACTCAACTGAGGTTAGGGCCAACTCTAGATTTGAGCTTTGCCACTGAAGGAGAAAAACAGGTCATTATTATTTTGAGTCTTGGTCATCAACTGTGTGACTTGGTGGTGTATTGCCCATATAAAAATAGTAATATAAAGATATTGACTTTAAAGAGTATCAAAAAAACCTAAAGGATATCAACTGAGAAATAGTTAAAATTACTATCTTTTTCTCTATTTATTTTGAATTAAATAGTCAATTACTTTTGCCACTGGGCTTTTGAGAAGGCTCATGTGGCTACAGCATAGCATCCTGGGGGCAAATGGTATGGAGGCACAAGGATTCATAGGCTCCTCCCATTGGTCTGGAAGACTGTGGCAAGGCTTCTCCCTCTATTCTCAGTCTGTGTGCAGCTGCTAGCATGCTTTGATGTCAGGAAGAAGATCAGACTTACATTTTAACTATTCTTTTTCACAAACAGGGAAAGAAAACCCCTGAGCCCACTGACTAGTCCAGGCTTCTGGTGGAGCGATAAAGGGAGGTGCAGTGGACTTAGTGAATTCTTGATGTCCTGTCTACAATCCTGGTGGGTTCTTGGCAGCTCAGAAATTGTTCTAGAGTAATAATTAATATGGGGCTCTGTTTATAAATGTGAGACAGATTCATGGTACTCATTTCTCATTAAGGGATCAATGTCCAGAAGAGATGTTGTGTTCTAGTGAGTGTATTGATCTTATCATAAAAGAAATGAGATGCCCATAAACTCCAGGAATAGGACACTCAGATATTCCTGAAGTTTTTAACTTATGAAATTGGTGACATATTACCACAATTTAGAAAAATATTTAATAATTTTTCCTTGGGGAAAAAATCACTGGTAAATATGACAAGTAGAGACTTTTATACTGAGATATTTTAAACATCATTAGAGAATTTTTTACTTGTATTTATCTCAGATAACAAATGACTATTTCCTCTGAGAGCAATGATGATTCCCATACATCCAGGCTCTCTGTATTTTCAGCAGAAACATAGAATCAAGATCAAATGTCATATCTTGTAATCTTGCTTAATTTTTCAAGCGTTGAGAGCGATTGCATACAATATGGACAAAGAAGCAGTAATGATCCTTAATGACTGAATCATGCTCCTGTTTTTCCCATCATTTGCTGTTGAGATGCAATTTTGGCAATAACCCTTTGCACAAGACTCTCTGACTTTTTGTTTAGAAGCAAAAACAAAATACAAATTATATATCTGAGATGTGTCTAGTATGCCTTCCTCACCATGCTCTCAGAAACACATAAGACTCATGGGCCTTCCTGAAAGTGTTACAGAACAAAATCTAATCGAAGAGTATGAGGAAGACTTGTCGCTTGTTTTTTCTCTTTCTCTGTTCTGTACTGTCCATGAGATGCTGGTGTAATCTGTGGAGTTATTCTTTGGTCCCAGAATCTATCAACATTATTGAGAAGAGAAGCAAAAGAAAAGAAACCTCTACATTAGAATGTATCACACGTGGAGACTGCTGGCCTTGGTGTTGATGGAACTGGAACAAGCAGAGCTCTCCCACATCCTTGTTAGGAACGCGAAATGAAACAATATATTTGGATAAAGGTCTGACTGTTTATATAAAACTAAGATAGATGCATAATCTGCCACTTGACCCAGTGATTTTGCTTCTAGGTCACGACATAGAGGAACAAAAAGACTTACAGCCAGTGTTAATTGCAGTTTTATCTATAATAACTCTGAACTGGAAACAAGCTGTGTGGTTATCAACAAGACAAAGTACAGTATGTTCGTGCAGTGAACTAATATAGCACCAAAAGGGATAAGCTACTGATTCATGCAAGCATTCTAATGAATGTCAGACATTTTATGCTGAATGAGAGAAGCATTACAACAAAGATTCAATACAATTCTACTTACACCATGTTCTAAAATAGAAAAAAAAAACTCATATATGGATGCAGAGAGGAAGGCAGGGATTAAAGAATCATGTCTGTAATCTCAGAACTCTGAAGGCTGTTGAAACATGATAATTATAAAATTTGAGGCCATCCTGGGCAACATCATGAGACCTTGTGTCAAAAGTGAAAAATAAAAAAATAAGATGCAACCTTTTCTTTGTCAGTGCACAAATGGTGTCTGTCTTCCAGCCCACTGGTGATCTGACTGCAAGGGAACCAGCTCAGATGTGTGTTCAACAGTACAGGGAGATTTCTACTGTGCCTGAAGCTGTAAACGAGGCCAGGTAAAGAGGCTTGCCTTTGGGTGACTCTCCAGTATTTTGTGTACCTGTTCTGTTTGTAGGTGTAGTACCTTTCTCTTCTGCTTGGGTGCCATAGGTCAGGGCATCCCTGGCATAGTCAGGAAACAGCATCCATCTAGTGAAGGATGGAGGCATCTCTTTCATATTTCCTGGATCTTAGTGTATCTTCCTCTTCTTGGACCAGGTGACTAGGGTGTCATGGTGGTGGTAGGTTCTTCTCGGCCCCATGCCTAAAGTTCTTACTTCTTATTTCAACAACAGGTACTGATAGCCATGTGGCATACTTACCAGACCTAGAGTCTATAGAAGCTATATATTAAATAACTTTTTTAAAGACCCTGGGGAACATAGTCCCAAGAAGGGAGAGTGTTCTCCTGGGCCCCAACATAGAAAATAGTCATGATAATAATGGTTTCTCATCTCGTACCAGATGCCAAAAATACCTAAGTACTTTCTACCACCATTTGATTTATGAATTCATCTACCAAGGCAGATGCTAGATGACTTTTCTCATTTGATAGATAAAGCAATAAAACAGATGGAAATAATGACTTTCAGAGTGTCACTACTGTGCTGGAGCCTGAGCCACAGACCTGCAGTTCCTCTGTTCTTGTCTGTCTACTGTTAGGGAACTTACGGAGGCTCGGTGAGGTCATTTATGTTTGTCAGAGCACTGAAGGGAGAATTTTGTGCTCAAGGTTAGTTGCTTTTCAGATTCTAGGTGGAAAGTTGAGAAGATCCAGCATGTCATCCAACTTCTTTTTGAGATATCTAAAAAGTCGATTATGACTCTCAGATGTCGTTTTGACAACTCTGGGAAGGTGTTATATTAACTTTACTATGTATATTTTGTTTTGGTGTGATGGTAGTGTTATATATCTTAAAGTGGAGTGGTATGCTATAAGGAATCATCACTTGTCAAACTCATTGGCATACATTTAAGATTTTTGCACTTTCCTTCATGTAGAACTTACGCCCCGAAACTATAAAGCAATGCTAAATTCTAGTATGGGCAGGTTGAGTTTTCTTAAACGTGAACTGTGCTGATGCCAGCAATTTAAGATTTAACATTTTTAATTATGTGGGTGCATATGAGTCTGAGTGAATATGAGCTTGTGAGCGTAGCTGGCCATGAGGATTTTCTGGGTACTGGTGTAACAGGTAGCTGTAAAATGCTTGGCACAGGTACTAGAACCAAATTCAGGTCCTTTGTAAAAACAATGCATGCTCTGAACCACTGATTCATCTCTTCAACCCCAATTTAGAAATACTGAAAAGTGAGATGGGTGACAGCTTGTTACAAGAATGTACAAATTTATAGAAGTATGGTAAAACAACAGATAGAGAAAATATTTATAATTGAATATATGCTGAAGCATATGGGTGGTTCACTCTTCGGTTATTTTTATTATTATTGTTGGTGTGTGTATCTCTCTGTGTGTAGGCATAACATTGCTGTATGAGAGAATGGGCACTCATGTGTCACATGTGTATGGAGGTTAGAGGACACCTCTTTTGAGACAGGGTCTCTTTGTTGTTTGCTATTGTGCTGCACACTCCAGGTTAGCTGTCCCTCAAACTCTGAGGACTCTCCGTCTCGGTCTCTCTTTTCATTGTAGGAGTACTGAGATTTCAGATGCTACCCTGTTATAGAATATTAGTTAAAGGTGTGTTGCATTTGTTTATGCTGTGGAACATTTATTTAATAATGCAAAGATGAATTGAATTCTTTTATATTGTATTTGTCTAACTCTGTGAAGGTGTGTTACTTTGCCTATATAAAATATTTGATTGGTCTAATAAAGTGCTAAAGGGTCAATAGCAAGGCAGGAGAAGGGATAGGTGGAGCTGGCAGGCAGAGAGAATAAATAGGAGAAGAAATCTGGGAAAAGAGGATAATGAGCAAAAGAAGAGGAGAGGAGGATGTCAGGGGCCAGCCACTCAGCTACACAGCAAGCCACAGAGTAAGAAGGAAGGAAATGTATATAGAAAAATTTAAGCTCAAAGGCAAAAGGTAGATGGGATAACTTAAGTTAAGAAAAGCTGGTTAGAAATAAGCCAAGCTAAGGCCAGGCATTTATAATAAAGAATAAGTCTCCATGTGACTTATTTGGGAGCTGGGTGGCTGGCCCGCAGATAATCAAAAGAGAAAAGACTTAAAAGAAAGAAAGGAAGAAAGAAAGGAAGAAAGAAAGAAAGAAAGAAAGAAAGAAAGAAAGAAAGAAAGAAAGAAAAACAACCGTAGACTTAAGCTTTTGTCCTGCTTGGTCTGGTAGCTGTTCAGCCTCCAAAAAACATATAGAGGCTTATATCAGTAGTAAGCTGTTTGTCCTAGTAGTTCAGGCTTATTATTAACTAGTTCTTACAACTTAAATTAACCTACAGTTTTTATCTTTGTTTAGCCATGGGACTTGGTACCTTTTCTCAGTGAGGCATTCTCATCTTGATTCCTTGGTGTCTGGCTGGTGACTGACTCTCTGCCTTTCCTCTTCCCAGAATTCTCCTAGTCGGTTGCCCTACCTGTTTTTCCTGCCTGACTACTGGCCAATCAGCATTTTATTAAACCAATATGAGTGACAAATCTTTACAGTGTATAAGAACATTATCCCACAGCAAACAATTACTACACTAACCCTTTCTGGATTTATATGAGCTGTAGGGATTTGAATTCAGGCTTTTGTACTGTTATGGCAAGAGCATTACCCACTGAGCAATCTCCCTTGCCTCAAAGTATTCCTGAAAGTCAAATTCCACTATTTAATTTTTTTTTACTAAATGCACTGGGAATCCCATTAAATCTATTCAACCCTTTCAACATTGTATATCAACTTGATCTTTTCCTCCTTAGAATTATATTCCAAAATAGAACAAACACCATAATGTTTGACACTATACCGTTTTAGAATTGTGTAGATAGTGTTTATCTTTTTGACTAAAAAGTAAACTTCATGAAGGCAAATTCTGATTGCATTGCTTTAAATTCTTTATTCACAAACTCCCTCTTTATTATTCCCAATCTTTACCAGAGTGTTTATTTCAAGATTATGTCTATCAGTACAGCTAAGCTTCCAGGCACAGATAGTAACCGTAGCTTTGTCATGCTCAGTGGAGTCTGTACTTTGTAATTCAATGATGGCCTAGCCTAGAGTACTATACTAGTCTGTTTCCTGGATGGATTCCAGTTTCCATTTTATAGTCCTGCATGTTTGCTATTTATAACTCAATAGTATGTACAGAGTAGTAAGGCCACGAGACATTGATAGAGCAGAGCCAAATGAAATTTCTCTAATAAAGTAAACTCAGATTTATTGAAACACATTTGGTAAGTTCATGGAGAGGCTCTCCCTTTGACATTCTTCAGAGACACCGTGGCAGTGTCGAGAGCTGGTGAGATAAAGGGATGTCTATACTTGCAGCACACAGACATCTTTACCCAGAGACAACAATAGACCTGTGATTACAAAATCATCACGGGGTGGTTTGCATTAGCACTTCCTTTCTAGCTAGTGACACTCTGATCTTACCTTTCCTGAATGATTGATTACTCTGTGGAGACAGAACTGGGATAATATGAGCTGCTCATTCCAGAAGCAATCTCTAGGATTTATGAGCAAAAGTAATTAATCTATAGCAAAGAGATAATTAAAATTATCCAAGAGCTAAATTGTGAAACTCAAAAGACAAGAATGGGTGAACTATCATACAATATGTTTTCTACCTTTTCCATACTGGACTTACGTTGATGATAGCAGGTAAAGTTCACATTTAAAAACATTTATTTCCTGTACCAACCACTCATGTAGCCCAGGCTGCAGCCAAACTCACTATGTAGCTGAAGATGATGACATTGATCTTCCTACTCCATTTCCCCAGTGCTGGGGTTACAGGAGTGCCCCACCACATCTGGTTTATGTGGTGCTGGGGATTAAGCGTAGGGTTCCCTGCAAGGTAGGCAAGCTCTCTATTCTAAACCTCCAGCCCTAGCCCTTATTTTTAAGCACATGATTTTTCTTTGGAACAAGTCTAAAACATGCAAAATTTTTGCTCTCATTTTAGGAGACAAAATTCTAATGCAAACCCTTTTTATTTCCTGCTCCAAAGAGCTTCATTATTCCTCACATCAGGAGGGTTTTGCAGAGTCTAACTTTGTGAACTTGCTCAGGTCTGCTCATGTGGATAAAAGGTCCTTCTTCCCCACAGGTACCCAGAGTGACTCATCAGTCTGCAAGAAAAACATCTGTATTTTATTTCATTTTTGGATTCCACAGCTCCACAATTTGAAATGATTGTATCAGGCTTGAAATGATTATATCAGGTTTCCACAAACCTATCAGACTTGGCAAATAAGTCCCTTTATTAAAATTATTTTTTGTTATAACAAAAACCACATAAAATTTACCACTCTAACCATTTTAACTGCATGGTTAGCACTGATAAATGTGGTTATATTTTTGCAGAATGAACCTCTACAATTTTCTGATCTTGTTAAACAAGGGGTATATAATATATGTGATATATAACTGACTTATTTTTGTGAGGTACTTAGAACAGTGAAACTCATACACACAGAAGGTAGACTAGTCATTGCCAGGAGCTGAAGTACATGGGAGGTTATTGTTTAATGAATATAAAGTTTATGCCTTGCAATACCTGTAAAAGTTTCCCAGCACTGATTGTAGAAGATGCTATCTTTTCCCTAATGTATGTTTTGTTAACCTCTGTTGAGAGTCAGTACCCATAGTTGATGACTTGCCTTCAGGATCCCCATTTGAGTCCTCTGGCCTGTGTGACAGTACTAGGCTGTTTTTCTTACTTGCTAACTGCAGTGTATTTTGAAACTGCATATCCAGATCTGCTTGGATTCTTTTGTTACTTCAAGATTGCATTGGCCATTTGGGAATATTTTGTACATCTACATGAATTTAGTTTTTTTTTTTCTGTGAAGAAAGCCATTGGGGTTTTCATAGTTTATTGAGTTGGCAGAATCACCATTTCCCCAAAGCTTATTCTGCTGATCCATGAACACCAGATAGCTTTCCATCTCCTTCAGTTATTAAACATTTTAAAATTTTCATATTAAGGTCCTTCCACCTCTTCTGGCAGGCTCATTCCTAGGTGTTTATTTATTTGCATATATATTTGTATATGTGTGTATATATATATATATATATATATATATAGTTTATTGAGGCAACTGTGAAGGCTTTCTTGTTCTATCTTTTTTTCTCAGTATGTTCATTATTGATATAAGTTACTGATATTTGTGTGTTGATTCTGTATCTTATTACTTTCCCGAAAGTGATTATGAGATCTAAGAAACTTTTGATAGTGCACGCAGGAACTAATGGGTGTGGGAACTTATTGTCTACACATGGGATAATTTTATTTCTTTTTATTTCTATAATTTTTATTTATCTTGTCCTGTTGCTGTAACTAAGACTTCCAGTGCCATTCAGAATAGGAGCAGAGGGGGTCGATGGCTTTGCCTTGTTTCTGATTTTGAGGAATTGTGTTAGTTTCCCCCCCCTATATTATAATATTAACTGTAGTTTTGTTGTATATAGCTTTCATAAAGCTGAGCTGTGTTCTTTGTATTCCTAGTTCCTTTGGTCTTTTAGCATGAAGGTGTGTTGAATTTGGTCAGAAGACTTTCCAGCATCTATCGTGATAACTACACAGCTTCTGACTATACTGTGATGGCTAATGTTAAAATTTAATTTAATGAGAAGAGAGGGACCACTGAGGGAGCAGGCCCCAGTCAGAAACCTCTGTGTGTCCAGGAGCCAATCAGGGACCTTTGAGGAAGCAGGCCTGAGCCAGAGAACTATGTGGGACAGGACACATTGTGTCCGTGGGAGCAGGCCAATGCCAGGGACTTCCGTGGGAACAGGCCCAGGCCAGGGATATCTATGGAAACAAGCCAGAGGCAGCAACCT
This sequence comes from Arvicola amphibius, assembly GCF_903992535.2. NCBI lineage: Eukaryota > Metazoa > Chordata > Mammalia > Rodentia > Cricetidae > Arvicola > Arvicola amphibius. Next base: position 111,279,310 of record NC_052054.1, on the reverse strand, counting down.
CTACAGGAGCAGGTACAATGGAACCAACTCTGAGGGAGGAGGCCAGAGCCAGAGACCTCTGCAGGACCCCGTGTGAATCAGCGACCTCTTAGGTAGTATCCCTGAGCCAGTGACCTCCGCCATTGAGCAGGCCCAAACCAGCAACCTCCCTTACAGCAGGCCTGAGCCAGTGACCTCTGCCATAGCAGGCTCAAGGTAAAAACCTCAGTAGTGGAAGCAGCCCCAAACAAGCAATCTTTAGGGGAGCAGGCCTGAATTACACATTACCTACACCAATCAGAGGAAAAGATGGGTAGACAAGGTAAGAACACATTCATTCCACCAAAGAGCAACACGACATCAATAAAAACTAGTGGCCCTACAACAGAAAGACTTGAACAACCAAGTACGGATGAAACAGAAGAAAATGACCTAAAAATAACTTTAGGAGAATGACTTAGGCCCTCAAAGAGGAAATGAAAATTTTCCTTAAAAAATAGAGGAAAAGACAAGGAAAAAATTGGAAGAAATCAACAAAAAGAAAACCAAGAAAAAGCATCAAACAGATGAAAGAAAGGATTAAAGACCTGAAAATAGAAATAGAGACAAGAAAACACAAACAGAGGGAATTGTAGAAATGGAAATTATGAGAAAATAATCAGGAACCACAAATGTAAGCATAAACAACAGAATACAAAAGATGGAAGAGAGAATCTCAAGCACTGTAGATACAATAGAGGAAAATAGACTCATTGGTCAAAGAAAACATTAAACCTAACAAAAGCTTAAAACAAAATATCCAGGAAATATGGGACACCATGAAATGACCAAACCTAAGAATAGACCATGGATGCCAGCCCAGACTACTATACCCAGCAAAACTTTTTACCACCATAGATACACAAAACAAGATATTCCATGAAAGAACCAGATTTAACCAATACCTAACCACAAACCCAGCCCTACACAAAGTACTAGAAGGAAAACTCCAACCCAAGGAAGTTAGATATATCCACAAAAACACAGACAATAGATGATCTCACATCACCCAATCCCAAAGAAGGGAAAAACATACACAATAACATCACCAACAACAGAAACTAAAATGACATGAGCTAGAAATCACTGGTCATTAATATTCTTTAATATAAATGGGCTCAACTCACCTATAAAAAGACACAGGCTAACAGATTGGATACAAAAACAGAATCCATCCTTCTGTTGCATATAAGAAACAAAAAATAAAATTAATAAAAATTTTAATTTAGTGAATCTAAAATTAACTGGGGATGGATTTCTGGGCATACTGTATTATGCATGGTATATTCTTCTAGTTAGGGTCCTATCTGTGTAAACAGAAAAAAGGAATAGAGCAGCATGAATTCATCAGTTTCTGTTTCCTGATTGTGGATATGATAGATCCAGCTGTTCTCTCATTCTGTCTCTATTTTGTCAAGCTCCTGAGAGACAGTTACTCATTATTGTTCTTTTCATCTTAGAGGCTTGCTAGTTTACTGAATGCATAATGCTTAAATCTTTTCTAAGTCTTATTTGTTTCTCTATTATACTGAAAACACACACTCATCCCTGGGTTCCTCCTCTTCCTTTTCAATGCTCTTTCCCCTCTTTTTTTTGCCTGTCATTTTCATCATTATTGTTGTTGTCTCTGTTGAGTAACTACTTTTTATTAAAATAAAATTTTATTCTTGAAATTAAATATAATTACATTGTTTTCTCATTCCTTTTCTTCCCTAAAACACCTCTCCCATGTACTCCTCCCTTGTTCTCTCTCAAATTCATATGCATACAAATAACATTATATGGGATGAGTAGGTTGTCTTTACATATTTAGTTATATATATTTATATTTATATATCTATATAATATGTTTATGTTTGTATTTAATATATAAATATCTCACATCAATATTTGTTGTGATATATAGCAATATATGTCCTTATAAATAAAGTATAATATCTATCACAGCAAATAAAGGATGTACTATTTTTATTTATTTGTTTGTTTTTGGGGGAGGAAAGGGTTTATTCGGCTTATGCTTCCACATCAGAGTCCATCATCAAAGGAAGTCAGGACAGGAACTCAAATAAGGCAAGAACCTGGAGGCAGGAGCTGATGCAGAGGTCATGGAGGGGTGCTGCTTACTGTATTGCTCTCTGTGGCTTGCTCTGTCTCCTTTCTATTTTTTTTTGTTTTTTTTTGTTTGTTTGTTTTGTTTCCAGTTTATTTATTTTTTATTAAAAATTGCCATCTCCTCCTCTCCTCCTCCCCCTTCCCTCCCCTCCCCTCCACCCATACCCCCACTCCCTCCCTCTCCAGGCCAAAGAGCCATCAGGGTTCTCTACACTATGTTGAGTCCAAGGTCCTCCCAACTCCCTCCAGGTCCAGGAAGGTGAGCAACCAAACTGACAAGGCTCACACAGAGCCCATCCATGTCGTAGAGAACAAGCCCATCGCCATTGTCCTTGGCTCCTTGGTCAGCCTCCACCATCAGCCACTTTCAGAGAGTCCGATTTGGTCGCATGTTCCATCAGTCCCATTCCAAGTGGACTTGGTGGTCTCCCATTAGTTCTGTCCTGCCGTCTCAGTGGGTGAACGCATCCCTCATGGTTCTGACTTTCTTTCTCATGATCTCTCTCCTTCTGCTCCTCATCAGAACTTTGGGAGCTCAGTCCGGTGCTCCAATGTGGGGCTCTGTCTCTATCTCCATCCATCGCCAGGTGAAGGTTAAGGCTCACAGTGAGCCCGTCCATGCTGTAGAGTTCACATTCATTGCCGTTGTTCTTGGTTTCTCAGTCCTCCTCCACCGTCAGCCACATTCAGAGAGCCCGGTTTGGTCCCCTGTTCCATCAGTTCCATTCCAACTGGACTTGGTGGTCTCCCATTAGATCTGTCCCACCGTCTCCATGGGTAAACGCACTCCTCACGGTCCTGACTTCCTTGCTCATGATCTCCCTCCTTTTGCTCCTCATCGGGACCTTGGGAGCTCATTCCGGTGCTCCTATGTGGGGCTCTGTCATTTTCTCCATCCAATGCCAGGTGAAGGTCCTATGGTGATATGCAAGATATTCATGAGTATGGCAATAGGATCTGGACATTTCTGGTACCCTCTCCTCAGCTGCCCAAGGACCTAGCTGGGGGCGTCTTCCTGGACACCTGGGAACCCCTCTAGAGTCAAGCCTCTGCCAACCCTAGAATGGCTTCCTTAAGTAAGATATATAATTCCTTGTTCCCATATCCACCCTTCCTATATCCCAACCATCCTATTCCCCCAAGCTCTTCCCATCCTCCACTTCACACTTTTCTCGCCCCATCCCCCCTCCCCCCATCCCACCCCACCCCTATGTTCCCATTTTTTGTCCGGCAATCTTGTCTACTTCCAGTATCCAGGAGGATAATTATATGTTTTTCTTTGGGTTCACCTTCTTATATAGCTTCTCTAGGATTTTTACGAATTATAGGCTCGATGTCCTTTATTTATGGCTAGAACCCAATTGTTTCTCTGTGGCTTTGGAGCCTGTCCTGGAACTAGCTCTTGTAGACCAGGCTGGCCTCGAACTCACAGAGATCTGTCTGCCTCTGCCTCCCGAGTGCTGGGATTAAAGGCGTGTGCCACCACCGCCCAGCTTCCTTTCTATTTTTTAAGTGTCTTGCACAGTCCTGGGTTCGTGGTCATGAACAGCTTTAGCTTATGTTTATACAGAAAACCCCTTGTTTTTCCTTCCTCTTAAACAATACCATGCTGAAAACAGTAAAACTTATGTTTGCCTGATAGGTTTGCCTCTGCAAATGACTTAAAAGTTCTCTCAAAGCTTGTAATACTCTTTTGTGTTCTGTGCTCTTGGTATTGTAACTATTGTATGATATGGAAAGGTTCTTTGTTAGTTGAGTCTGCTTAAGACTCTAAATTCCTCTTATACTTTGATGTCTTTGTCCCTTCCTAGATTTGCTGAGTTTTTTTAAAAAATGGTTTAACTGAGTTGGTTTTCTCTGTCTTTAGTCTGTATCAAAGTTACCTCACTTGTGGCACATTTGTGAGTTGAGTCTTTTAATTGTGTCCCAGAGGTCTTGAATATTGTGTTCAAGATCTCTTGTTTTTTTTTTTTTTTTTTTTCCTGTTCTCTGTCTGTTGCTCAGCCCTGTCTTCCATCCCCATTATTGTAGATGGAGCGGCGGGGCTGCGTCCCATCACCCAGCTAGCTTTACCCAAAATAATTACACGGAAACTGTATTCTTTTAAACACTGCCTGGCCCATTAGTTTCAGCATCTTATTGGTTGAGTCTCACATCTTGCTTTAACCCATATTTAGTAATCTGTGTAGCACCACGAGGTGGTCGCTTACCAGGAGAGATCTTAACCTGTGTCTGTCTTGGAGAGGAGAAGCATGGCGACTAACTATGGCGACTGCCTGAAGTGTCTCCCCAACTCTGCTTCCTTTCTCCCACAATTCTGTTCTGTCTACTCCGTCTACCTAATTTTCTGTCCTCTTAAAGGGCCGAGGCAATTTCTTTATTAACCAATGAAATTAACACATAGACACTCCTCCATCACATTATGTTCTTGTGTCTGTCTGGTTTGTTCACTGGGTGCCCTTTCACTTAGTTTTATCAATTGAGTTGAGCTTCTAGCTTCCAGTTTCAATAATTTCCTTTAGCACATATCTTTTTGTTGAGCTTTGCATAAAACAAGGTTGAATTTTTCATTCAAGGTCGAATTTCTCATCTAGGTTTGAATTGAAAGCTTCATTTATTTGTTTATTTGGGGACTTTTTGAGGACATAGTACATGGATCATTTTAAAAACTAGACTTTTAATTACTTCACAATCTATAAGTTGAAGAGTTGTAATCTCTTTAAGGTCACTTCTTGTTTTTTTATTTCTATGTCTCTATTCTGTTATGTGTGTATGCATTTGGATGGATATCATTTCTGTTTCTTATGATGTGTCTTCTTAATTAGCAATTGTTTTTAAAGCTAAATTCCCTAGGCCATTCGGAGAGGAGAAAACAAACTGTTAAAAGAGGAACAGCAGAATTCAAATAAATATTTATTTTATATTGAAGTGGTGTTGTGTCATTTCTTACACGATTTATAAATTCCTTTCCTCCCTCCCTCCCTCCCTCCCTCCCTCCCTCCCTCCCTCCCTCCCTCCCTCCCTCCCTCCCTCCCTCCTTCTCTCCTTCATTCCTTCCCATCCTTCTTCCTGATTCTGAAATTAGTCACTCACTATGCTCTTTCTTTAGTGACTGAGCACAGTTCAGATTGTGACATTCTGTAATGGCATTCTCTCTGGTGAATAAGCGCTGTGAAAGAGGCTACATTATTAGAAACAGCAAACAAACAAACAAACAAACAAACAAACTCTGACAATGCAAATGTTGTCTGCCCCACTAAGATGATGTGAATTAAGCTCAGGGGCTGCCAGGCACCTCAAGATTACCATTGAGAAAATGAGGGAGTTTGTCAAGGGGAGGAGTGACAAAATGAAACCCTGAACCCAGGTGGGGTGAGAGAAAAGGGGTGACCTTGAATCAAAAGCTGAACAAAGTGGTGGTGTCCCTATCAACTTGGTGGCACAGGAGTGCTTTGAATCTTTGAAGGAAGCCAGATCTTACCTTCGACTCACTTTCCATAGAGGTTAGGCAAGACTTGTCTATACTGTGCATTTTTAGATCATCTATCTCTCAAAGGGAAGTAAAATTTTTAAAAATAGACTGATAATTTTAACTGTACTGGTAAGTAAGATCAATAAGAAAAATTTAGGAAAGAATATAGCCTATTGTCTGGTGGTTTGTAGTTTCTCCTTTGAGTCCTAAAATTATTTGATTTCCAGATTTCAAGGATACATTAAAAGTACTGTCAACCATCAGAGTCTGTAGTTGAGTTACGTATCTTGGGTTACTCAAAACTATAGGTTGCTCTCTCGGTTCTTCAGACTGGATTAGAGTAACTTAAGATACATAGACACTGTTTCTCTAAACACTATAGTCATCTTAGCTGTACTAAGAAGGATTTGTGTGAGAACTCAATCATATTTGAAAATGATACATGGTTCGCTGTACTCCTAACCACTGTCTTTTACTTGATTCATCAGATCTGTATTGGATTTCAGCAAACCCGAAGAGCTAAATATATCAGTTCTTATCTCATTCAATTTCGTGAGCTGAACAAGAGATAAGATTTCTCTGATTAGTCCCCGTCTTCTTGTTCCCGCACAATCTTTGAGAATATTGATGATTGTCTTATCTCTTCCATTGGACATCTCTCATCTGTGCATTTTTATTCTATGTGTGCATAGTATACGTATGTGTGTGCAGATGCATTCCTGACTGTCCATACAGAAGCCAGAGGAGGACCTGGGTACCTTGCTCTATCTTTCTTTGCCTTATTCTCTTAAGACTGGGTCTCTGAATCTAACTCTCACCATTTTTAAATAACGGTTGGCATGTAATCTCTAGTGACCTTCCAGTCTCCTATTCCCACCTCCAAGAGCTGGGGTTACAGGCACATGTGGCCATGCCTGGCTTTCCTGTGGGTGCAGGAAATCTGAACTCTGATCTTGTGCTTGCTCAGCAAGGATTTCTATCCATTGAGCCAATGGTCCAGCATGAGAACTCTTTCTTTTTAACAAGATTGCAGTAAGGTTGAAGTGCACTCCTCTCTCTGCGTCCTTCTTGCTTCCATCTTCACAGCTTGAGACTAGGTTCAAGGCTCAGAGTATGGTCATCACATTATCCTGATGGAGGGCAGAATGGGTTTGTAATCTAAATCTATGAGTTTCAAATTTTACAGTGAGCAGACTCACTAGGAAGACTCTCTCTCTCTCTCTCTCTCTCTCTCTCTCTCTCTCTCTGTGTGTGTGTGTGTGTGTGTGTGGAAGTCAGAGGTCAAACTTGAGTTTCATTCTTTTGGTACCATCCCACTTTCATCTTTTAGAAAGTCTCTCAGTGAGGTCTAGGGTTTATTTCTTAAGTGAAGCCAGCTTGCCAGTGATACCTCAGGAATCTGTTTTTCTCTGGCTCCACAGTTTGGGGGTTAAAAATGTGTGCCATCTTACCTGGCATTTTTGTATGGATTCTGGGAGTAGAACTCAGGCTATCATGCTAGTATGGCAAGCACTTTGCTCACTGAACTATCTACTCATCCCAGCGATCTTTTTTAAAATTATTTTTCCTTAGTAATTTAATTTTTTTTGTTTTTATTGAGCTATATATTTTTCTCTGCTCCTCTCCCTTCTTCTCCCCTCCCTTTCTACCCTCTCCCTTGGTCCCCGTGCTCCCAATTTACTCAGGAAATCCTGTCTTTTTCTACTTCTCATGTAGATTAAAGTAATTTAATTTTTAATATTTGAAAATTTCGTAGCTGAACATAGTTGCTTTATATTCTTAATTTTTATTTATTTATTTTTAATTTCGTTTTGCATTTCAACCACACCTTTCCCCCCCTCCTGCCTCCCCCTTCTGCCTCTCTCCAAACCACGCCCACATCCATTCCCCCCAATGGGTTAAGTGTTCCCATGAGGCGTCAACAACATCTGGCACATTAAGTTGGGGCAGGACCAAGACCCTCCCCCTGCATTAAGACTGACCATGACATCCCACCATAAAGAATGGGTTCCAGCAAGCTAGCTCATGCATCACTGATGGATCATGGTCCTACTGCCAGCGGCCCCTCAGAGAGTTCAAGCTCCACTACTATCTCCATGGATGGAGGGCCTAATTAGGTTCCATGGAGACTCCACATCTGTTGGTCTAGAGTTCATGAGTTCCACAGCTTGGTTCAGCTGTCTCTGTAGATTTTTCCATCATGATCTTGATATCCCTTGAGAATATATTCCCTCTTCCCTCTCTTCAATTGGATTCCCAGAGCTTGGTCTGTTTGGTTGTGGATCTCTGAATCTGGTTCCATCAGTTCCTGGATGGAGGTTCTATGATGATAGTTGGGGTATTCGCCAATCTGATTACAGGGGAAGGCCACTTTGGGCACCCTCTCGAGTTGAACAATCTGTCCCCTTGGCATAATAATAGTAGTAGATTTTTCCTTATGGCCTATGACCTACTCAGACATCAGCTCTTGGCCTAGTTAACAGACATGTCATGAGTTCCATTTTGGAGAAGGCCTGAAGTGGTTGGTTACTCCCATAATGTTTGTGTCACTATTGCACCCGTGGTCATATGTTGTCAGCCCATTGTTACTGTACCTCACTGGTTCCAGAGCTGGGTAAGAACACTTCTAACCACTTGCACAGCACCTTCCAGCACTGTGAAGGCTAGACAGTAGGAATGAAACTCCCAGGCCAGGATCAGTTTGATTGCTACATGTTGTACGACACAAGTATTTGTTATCTTCTCTAGTAGGGTCTTATCATCAAGTATACACTGCCTCTTATACCTGCCTTTCTCTCCCACACAATGCTTAGCTTAGCTCTTCTTGCTCCATTATTATCATTTTCTCCTTATACCACCTGCACTCTATCCTTTCTTTGAAAGCTTCTGACATGGCCCCTTCTTATTTTCCTGTTTTCTATGGGTACTCCCGATTAAGCATGTGAATCTAAAGGCTCAAGGCTAGCTTTCACATAATGAGGGAGAACATATAGCTCTTCTTTGGTAATTTCATACATGAATACAATGTATTTAGATCATATCCACCCCCTTCTTCACACTCCATCTTCTTTTGGACCTCTCCTGTCACCTTCCCAATTTCACTTTTTGCCATTCCACCTCACCTTTGTTTTCGTCTTCTTCTTCTTTCCCACACTCAGTAATTGTTATTAATAAGTATATAGATGACGCAGTTGCCATTCCTTGAGTAATGATCATGGCCACATTTAGAGAACCATTGACTTGACATAAAAATATTAGACCAAAGAATGCTTTTGGAATTCTACATGTATCTTCGTTGTTGCTTCATATATGGCATATGGAAAAACATCCACATCTCTGTTGTATATAAGTATTCATTTCTCTTTCAAACATGCTAAGATTGGTTGGTGTCTGGCTGTATGTACCTAGTTTAGGCTAGGATCCCACTCTGTTCTATATACCTTTCATCCTTACTAGATCAGGGGCTACTGAAGTGAAAACATAGTTTTCCAATGACAAAAAAACAAAATGTCAGAGATAAATTGTCACTGTGAACGCCTACTTTATCTTTAACTCATGATGCATGTACTAATATTCCATTATCCAAAGCAGAACACATGGCTAGTACCAACATCAAAAGCACTCATGAAAGTGGAGGTGAATTAGTGAATATCTACTAAATGATAATGTAATACACGGCATTTAGAGAAAGTGCATATTTCTCACTGGTTTATAAACTAGGAAACTATAATCTTGTATCTGTTGGAGAGTGATTTTGCAGCCATGTAGAAAGAATCTGTGTTGGAACAATGCCAATGACAGATAAATTCAGCCAAAAAGCAGGGATAGATTCTTGGACATCTAGCTATACTAAAAAGGCCCACAGTGAACTTCTTTTGATAGGTAAAGTAGTATTTCCATTTTCTCTATATTAGTTTTTACAAGTCAAAGTCCTTAAGTCCATATTTATGACTAAATAGAAAGTTATTTTCAATGTATAGATGGATAATTCAATGAAAGGTATATTTAATATTCTGTATTGAAATGTTTATTTGCCAATTTGTTTTAGTATAGAAGTATTTTAGAAATTTGATTCCAAGTTACATTTTACTTAATACAATTTGTCTTAATTAAAGGCTTTCAATATCCTGAAATAAAATATTTTACTCAGTCATAATCTAAAAGATGGGATAATCATCAGGTATCAGAGTGCCACAGGTGAGCAGAAAGAGACATAAGGTGTTTTGGGGGTCTAGAAAGGTCAGCTGGTTAGAAATTGCAGAAAGAGGTCAGTAAAGATACAGGAACAAGGCTGACTTAAGTGAGATGAACTTGTATGTTTCTTTCTACCCGGAACACAGATCACAAAACAGGCTTGGCACCTTATCTGTACTCTCTGTTCTACTCTTCATTTTCTGTCTCTAGTTCTTCCTCTTCTCCTTTCCCACTGTATACAGAAGTCTTCCAGTGCATCGCAGAAGGACACGACCCAAGACATGAGTGTTGAGTTAAAGTAGATTCTACGTGACTCATGAACTCCTTAGGAGTGGTTCTGCAGAGACTTGTACAAAGCCTCCTGCTGAGTTCTGATTTTACTCTGAGTGGCTTGAGTTAGGGGAGGACAATAAACTTCAGTTTATGTACTCCAATGTGTTTGATTCATAGTTCACAGCGTACAGTGTGGTTGGGTTTGAGCAGTTCATGTGTTATGTGTGAGTTCTTGCTCTCTTGGAACAGAGGTAGATGTTATGAACAATCCAGTTCATTGGATGGAGCATAATTAAAATGGAAATCAAATTTTCTGGCTCTTTTGTACCAGTTGTCATGTCGATCCTCTGTATATGTGTGTATGCATGTATGCACATGTGTTGATCTTTTGAATAAACCAGTAATTCAGCTTTTATTTTAGTTTCCTCCTATATGCTCTTAGGTCCTTATCTTCTTCATTTAAATTTGGTTTTACATTAATTTTATAGCAATATGTGTACATAAATAACTACTTGGTTCTTTATAGCATTGCTCCCACCAAAAAACTCTGAAATCCATTTAGAGCCAGGTGTTTGGTGTTGACTATTATAAATGATTGCCGAAGATCTTTATTCAGTAAGTGTTGGATTTCAGCCTCTGAAATACCTGCCAGGCCAGGATTAGAGAACAGTCTTCTTGCTTTTATATAGCTTCTACACCTTTTAAGTGAGATTAAATTTCACGTATTCCTATTTTTGTAACCAAGGAAGAATAAACTGACCCAACATAGAAAGCAAACCCTGTTTCAAATGACTTTTGACATCAAGAAACATCTTCATCTCAATAACTGTCCCATCTAGCTTGTTCTTAGAGAGCATGTGTTTGTGGATTCATTTTCCTTGTCAGCAAGTGTTCAAGTTTCACCCCCATCTTTTATGAGACATTTCAGAGGCTTTATCCAGATCTAAGCCAAGAAGTAGCATCTGTCCTTGAAAATACATGAAGATAATGGGCGATATTTGTATGTTTGAACAACATATAATACAGTGCTATGCCAGAACCCTCAGAGAATGTGTTTCTGCCTTTATATTTCTTATAAGCCAGGGCTCCCAATAGCCATGAGGTGCTCAGCAGTGAGCATGCAGGGAAACAGTATCAATTTTCCTTTCCCTGAATTTATGTATTTATTAAATACATGTTTTACAATTATCTGAATAAATAACTACTTGAGGTCACAATGCTCCATTCCTCATTTGAATATATATATATATATATATATATATATATATACACACACACACATATTACCACGTTAGTAATTACAGCTCACAGGTACTGGGCATCTGCTGCTGCCAGTTCTTGAATTAAGAACCTTTTGATCTTTGTTTAGTCTCCTTAATCATTATTTATACCATTTAATAGAAAATACAACTGAGGCTCAGGTTGGATCACTGTGTAAGGTCACAATCAGTTATGGGGCTGATCATCTGTGTCAGGGCCCTTCTCCTTCAGAACCAGAGTCCACCCCATTCTTAGTCTGCTCTGATTGAATGCTTCCACTAAGAAAATCGGAGGCATTCATCAGGTTGAAGTTGTCTTAAGAAGTCTAACGTTGTGGGATATTTTACACTGTGTGGAGATACAATGCTGTGTGTGATTGGTTTACTAAAGAGCTGAATGGCCAATAGCTAGGCAAGGAGGTGTAACAGGGACTTCCAGCAGGACGAGGAAAAGTAGGGGATGAACCTAGGCATGATAGAGATGCAGAATGAGTCATACACACAAAATGGGAAAGAAAGGTAAAACGCCACGAGGCAAAGCGTAGATTAATATAAATGGGAAAAGTTATAAAAGCTAGCGGTATAAGATTAAGCTAAGGTCGAGCTTCCAAAATCAATAATCAGTTTCTGTGTCATTATTTGGGGGCTGGCGATCCAAAGACAGTCTTATGAGAAAGCTTGTCTTATCCCTTTAGACTCACTTGTAAATTCTTTCATGCATGCACTCAGCAAGCATTTGTAGACACTCTTGCCTATTCCAAGTCCTCTGCTAGCCTCTGAACCCAAAAGCAAACACCGTGCAATCTCTGCCTCTAAAGACTTGCATGCTTGGATTCAATTAATTGTCCGTCTTTCACAGATTTCTCTTTTCATTACCTTATGCTTTGCAACATCAGAAGGTGACAGTGGCCCATGTCAGTCACTGGGAAATTGTCCATGTCAATTTCAGTTGCATATTCCAATGTCAAGATACTCAAGTGCAGAGAATGTAAGGCATTTATTCTGCCAAGAAAATCTTGCTTATTAATTTAAGACTAACAGTTTAGGCTTCAGAGGACACAGCATCTGCTAGAGGAAACAGGCATCCCAAGCATCTGCTAATTCCATTAAAGAGTTGGAACTTGTTAGAACAAAGCAAGGCTTCCACCTGTAACAGCCTTGCGTTCCTTAAGGAATGTCGGGAGGAGAACAGGTTGGGCAGTTGTTTGTAACCCCGGTCAGGAGCTATTTCTGAGACCTGCAGAGGAGAGACCTGAATTGTACTTATCTTTCTCCCGGGCTCCTGCATTTTGTCAAAATTACATTTTTTTTAACCTTTTGCTGAATGGACTAAAAGACCTGTACGTTTGGTCAGAGTGGCAAAACCAATAATAACTACAGCAGGGTTAACACCCATTGCTCACAGTTAAGTTTCAAATTTCAGCTTTATTCTATTAACAACTTGATTTGAAAATTTGGAAATTTTTATTTTTATTATTTCAAATGAAAATGTGATTACATCATTTCCCCTTTCTTCCTTCCAAACCATTGCATGTACTTCCCCTCCCTGCTTCTCTTTTTTAAATTCCTGGTCTCTTTGTTGTTACACACACACACACACACACACACACACACACACACTCACTCACAACTATATATATGAGTACAGTCTGCTCATTTTGTACAATGTTGCTTGTTTGTATATGATTTCAGTCCTGACCACTTGGAACTGAGAGACTCCTCTGTTTTTCCCTAAGTATTCCTGAGTTTTCTGTAGTTCTTTGTCTAGAATTGGGACCCTTTTCAGTTTCCTCTTTCCGGGACAACGTATCTATTGTTCTTGTTTAGGCAACCCTGTTGTTGAGATTTCATGGGTGGAGCTCCCTGACGTTTTGAGGAGACACAGTCTTGTGGTGCTCTTCTTGTTTCTCTGGCTCTTAAAACCTTTCTGTTCCCTCTTTTTCCATGTTCTCTGAGCCTCAGGGGCAGGAATTGTGCTGTGGATGCATCAGTTGGTGCTGAGCACCACAGGATCACTGCATTTTGACAGTGGTCATTTTCTGTCATGGTTTTTGATTGCTGCAAAGATAAGGTTTTTGTTTCTTTGTTATGAGAGTTGAGAGCTATGCTTACCTAAGAATGCAAGGATAAATACTTAGGATACAGCTAGGAATTTTGCAGACATTGTAGGATCTTCTCCAGGATTCACGACCACACTATCTCCAGGTAGTTGGCTAGGTTTCCAATGTCAAGCATGATTTTCACTGGTTGAGTGGGCCTTGAGTCCATTTGGTTAGCTCTTGGTTACTGCCAAGGTATGTGTGCCATTGTTGTATCCTTAAGGTTATTGTGCCACCCTAGTCATTGTTTTAGTTCATAGGCATCATATCTGGGTACTGGTCTCCTGAATGCTAACTCTCACAGAGGAGACTTTCAAGTTGGTCCAGCTTGGATCCTGTGAGCTCTTGTGTCTGATATGAATGGTGTTTTCTGCAATACAGAATTATCTTTAACCTCTGGGAGGCAGCCAAGGGCAACAGCAATAACCAATAATGTTTGGAAGTCTCTTGGATTACCCTCACCAACAACTCCAAAGGAGGCTTCTCTTGCCTTGTATTATTACTTATTGCTTGAAAGTCTAGGGCTCTTGGGGTGTGAGGGAGAGTATTGTCAACCCATGTAAGAAAATTCCATTTAAACTATATATCATTGGCCTGGAGGAATGGCTCAGCTGTTAAAGACTAGGCTTAAAACCAAAAATATAAACCATATATTATTTGTATGCACATAGATTTACATATATTCTGTGTAATTTTAGGTAAGCAGAGAATATGAATCCTTATGACTTTTTCAGGGATCTTTACTGAGAAAGTCCAACTTTTAATGATGTTCCTACACATATAATAAAGCCAAATTGAAGCTGTTATCAGAGGAGTAAAATCATGTTGCCAGGAGATCCTCCAGAAACAAACAGACGTGCTTCTGAGAGATGTTGCTGCAGATGGCACCTCTCTGGAGCAGGAACTCTTGGATGCATTTGCTGGACTGCGCTCGTTTGTGCTTTTTGCATTTTCAGAACATCTTGTTCTATTCTTGCCAAATGTGTGATGTTAGGAAATCCCCACTCTTGGGGTGTGGTACGCACTCGTAGCCCCTTGGGATTCTCACTCATTCAAAGTAGAAATGATAGTAAGACAGAAGAGGAGAGAGCTAAAAGGAAGCAAAGACAGCATATTTAGACGTTCGAGTTAACTACAGAAATAGCGAACAATAGTTTAGAAAAGGCTGTGGCTATACATGGCCAACATTCTCGGCCCGACTTATAAGTAACCATAGGAGCTGAGGCTGGGTCCCCAGAAGGAAGACTAAAGGTGATTGTTACATCATCATCTGCAACTTTTAGGCTTAACATTTTAATGTAAATGATTTCTGTTTTGAAAAAGACTCTGTTTATCTCTTGTAGATGTTAACGTCAAAAATAAAGGGCCTTACATTTTGCAAAGCCGTTAGCTGCCAGCAGCCAATCTGATACTAAAGGAATCCCTGTCCTTTTGTATGACTGTTCAGGAGGGAGGGACTGAGAATATGATGCCACTTCGTGGAACATGATGGGCTGGGTGAGAATGTTTCTGAGATGAGACACCAAATGATCTCTCCCACAGGCTGTGTTTGCTGCTTGAAAACATTCCCATGGGACCATCCTGTGCTTTTAAGCTGACTTTCCATTTTCCCTTACCTTTGTTAAAAAGTAAAACAAAATGAGGAAACAGCAAAAGAAACTAGAATTTAAATTGATCTCCAGAATCTTCTACTATTCACTAGTTCTTTAAAAATTGATCACCTACCCTCCATATTTAATAAATATTACTAAACTGATTCAGTACAGTCAAATGGCCTGCAAATACCACTGCTTACTCATAACAAGGCAAAAGTCCCAGTCGTCCTTTGAGTGATTAGAGTTGTATTGCATTTGATGGAATACAAGAAAAATTCTAAGTTTCAGAAGTTGGTATCTTTTATACATTAAAAATCTAGTCAAGAAGCTATGTTCAAACGATGCAGCGAGATTGAAAACAGATTTCCTGGGGAGTCCTCCACATGAATGCTATTTAAAACTTGGTTTTGAAATTTGTCCAATCATTCAAGCTTAAACCATTTCTTTCTCCAAGTGAGTTTTGAGAATGTTTTGATCTTTCTCATTCCTATTACTGGAAGATCAGTCCTGTGTACTCAGGACAGGGCCTGTTGAGTCTCATGAACTATAATGTCTCCACCAGATTATTTTTTACCTAACCCAGCTCCTCTCACATGTGTTCTTTTGCAGGAACATCTAAGCATGAAGGAAAGACATGCTTTCGTGAGACTTTCTTTGCTGACATTTCCAGCATCACTTGGAACATTTAGTCGTCTCTGCTCTGACCTCAAATTTGCTTTTTTGTCCGACAGTCTCAACAGCTTTTTTCCGTGTCCATAGGAAGATCAATTCTTGCCATGCTCCACACTGGGCCGATGAACTCCCTATTAGAGGAGGACAGGGTTTTTTTTTTTTTTTTTTTTTTCAGAGGACCACAGATCTTCCTGCTTCCCCACAGGGTATCACCAGAGTGTAGGTCCAGAGGGTGGATTCTTAGAAACTAACTTTGCTAGTTCTCATGCTCTTTTCTACACTGTCAAATACTTAGAATAAGTAATTAACTTTCCCATGTCATCTTCTTTTTCTCCTCTTCTTTCTTTAGTTGTCCTGGAACTTACTCTATAGACTAGGTTGACCTTGAATGCACAGAGGCCTGCCTCTGCCTGCCTCTGCCTGCCTCTGCCTCCCGAGTGCTGGGATTAAAGGTGTGTACCACCACTGCCTGGCTCTTTCTCATGTTAGCAAATTTCTTGTCTTACTTTCAGTAATCATCAAACTTTGAATACGGTTGAAGACTCACCATCCCTGACGCTGATTGCCGCTGTAACAATGTGACAGGACACGTGAATTCCTAGGACTGCTGGTTGCAATTTGTCACTTCACTACCAACAAATGACATGTTGACACCACCCTGCAAAGTCCTCCCTTATTCTCCCTCTCTCTTTCTCTTTTTCTAATGAGTTGGGCAAGGACTCAGATGAGAATCAACTGCGGCTATGATGATTTCTCAGTCAATCCTGGGAGCAAGCTCCCTTGGGCTGAGGGAAACAGCTTGGGTAGGAGGACTTTGCTAGCTGTGCAGCAGCTGAAGGAATTGAGGGCCTCTGGCTGAAGGGTAGCTGTAGATGTGATAATACGGCCCTCAGAACAAGGGTCTGATGTGTCTGCAAGAGACTTAAAGAGCTGGAGAAAAGGGAGAAGGATCTTTCTGCTGGGAGGGGAAATGAGATGTCCGTAAGAGCCCAGAAAACAGGCTCTAGAAAGGATGGGCATAGGAAAGTGGTCAGGACATGAAAACAGGAGGAAGGAAAGGGGCTTGTTGAATGATCTTGAATACTACTCGAATCTTGTAAAATGCACTTTATCATGTTCTGAACTAAGTATCCTGTTATCAGTATGTGTGACATATCTTACATGCTTTTCACTGGTGTAAGTACAATGGCCTAGGGCCCACTTGTAAACCTAGTGAATAATAATCTGGCTGAGGATCATTTTGTCGCTTTTTCTCTTAGGTATTTTTATTCTCTGATGCTCATAGGAACATTAGGATAATTTTTTTTTTTTTTTTTTTTTTGCTTTCCGGACTTTGACTAACATGAGATAATAAATCACTAGTCTGAAAATAAGGCGGAATCTATGTGCAGAACAAGATTTAGGGTTCTGAAAGCCAGTTTGCTGCTGACATGTTCTCCATCTTTTCAGAACCATGTGCCACAGAGAGCCATCAGTCCTTACAAAGGAAACACACCAGCGATCCCACTGATACTGACTTTTCAGTGAGTGTGAATACGAAACAGAAAAGCACGCTGTGAGGTTTGGACAAGGGATATTTGTTTCTAAGGTGACTGCTATCAAAATGAAGAAGTATGCTAATTTATTTAATAATTAATTAATTAATTTATGTATTGGAATGATTCGCTTTGAAATGAGAATGAAAATAGAAGTGGCCACAGGGCGAGCTTATGCGTGACTAAAGAGACAGAGCCAGGCCTAACATTAAGATATACTTATTCTGTATTAGGTGTCTGGGGCTCATTTTCAGGCTTTTTTTTTTTTAAATTGCCGAACTGGGAGATTTCTACCCATTTTTTAAAACTGAGTTTATTCTGAGAAATTGATTTAAGATCAATTTATGTAAAGATGAAAAAGAATACAAGTAAGATTCAGTGTCTTGGTAATTCAGAATCAGGTCATTGCTTTATGGTGCATCATCCTCTGCAAGGCTTTGGGGTAGCAAATTCACAGGCAGCTCAGTGCATCCCTGTGCAGAGTGTTAGAATCACGTGGATCCAGCACCGCACTTGAGCCCTTTCTGTGTTTATCTCGGAAGGCTTCATGAGGCTCAGAAGCACGCATCAAAAATAAACGCACCTTGCTTGGCTTGGAAGCAGGTGCTGTACTGTCTGCAACTGGAAAGACACACAGACACAAAACATTTGTCTGCCCTGAAGTCTGCTTATACATACGAGTTCCAGTAAGGACACATAAATAAGCATGATCTAATTGATACTGGCGATTAATCCCTGGTGATGACTGAGGCCAGCCAGAAAGCACATGTGGAAGGCTTAACTGTCTCATTTGAAATTATGTCTTGAGGGAAATAGGAATCCAGCATTGCCAAATGTCCTGATTTTTTGACAGACTCCAGAAAGCTAGAATTCTATCTATGTAAATGCACCTGACATTGATGTGCTCATATATAATTAAAAAATACTATGTGGAGATAAGACATGAATGTTGGGTTTCATCATTCCCATGAATATTTGAGGTAGCTGGAGTGAAGAAGGAAGGAAGGAAGGAAGGAGGGAGGGAGGAAGGGAGGGAGGGAGGGAAGGGAGGGAGGGAGGAAGGAAGGAAGGAAGGAAGGAAGGAAGGAAGGAAGGAAGGAGTAAGGAGACTGGGATGGTCCAGGGCCTGTTTCGATGCTGTTTGCAAAAGAAGTCTTCACTCTTTCTAGAGTATTTAAATTTCTTTTATAAACCATGTCAGGAGCAAAACACAGTAAAACCCTTTGCTATACTAATAATTGTGGTGCAAAGACAGGATGGCATTAGCCTAGGTGGAGAGGATCTACTGTGCTTATTTCCTGGGAAATCCTTAGAGGGCTCCTTCTCAGATCTGGGTGGCCACCTGTTGCCAACAGTTTCTTTAGAATAGGGTGGGTAGCTGGTTGGGAAGAGCAGGAGGCAAGGCCAAGGGTAGAACACATCAACAACACAATCTTCCTGGATTTCCTCAGCAGCAATAACTCAGGCAGTTTAACAGTTTAAGTGGAGGAAATTAAACATCAGACACCAAGCGAACAGGAGCCAGAATGGTACGGGATGCGACTTTTGGAGCCAGAGTTCAGCTCAACACTGGGTAGTTTTAAAGTCGTAGGCTGCATGGGAGGACAGAGAACTTAGATGTGACTTGAAAAGTCAGAGTTCTTACCCAAAGTATCATTTTTGTTTCTCTTGAGTTTATGATATCTGAAGCTTTCTTCCAATTCCTATCTTCTCTCCTTGCTCTCTTGTGCTGACACTGGCTAATAAGACTAGTGTAGCCAAAGGCTGACGGAGCCCAACTATGACCTCCTTCTTCGCGCCTAAGACTCTGGAATGGCTGTCAGAGGCGACTGTATGCTGCTATTCACTAGCTTGCCTTCTGCAGCTGGAGGCAGGCCACGGACTCCACTGCAGCTGAGGCCGGATGGGCTACTGAGTAAAGCGTGTCAGCCGACACCAAACCTCACTGATGGTCATTCACAGTTTAAGAGAGGCGCACTGGTGAGAACAAGCATAGCGCTGCAACTGTAATCTGTCCTGAGTCCCGGGGACCTTAACACTCAAGACTGTTTCTCTCTGATGCTATATGCACTGGGAGGTTATGTGGGATCTGTGCAAGTCTGGCTCTGTGTGGTTACCTGGAGACCTGGCATGATTTTAGGTTCTTTCCTTTTTGATTAATTAAATGTATTTATTTATTTATTTGCTGATATTGAGCTCTACATTTTTCTCTGCTCCCCTCTCCCGTGGTCCCCATGCTCCCAATTTCTCAGGAGATGATTTCAGGTTCTTTCTTTGTGTACTTTGAAGATCTCTATTTCAGGGAAAGGATGAGGCACAGCTACTCACTGGATTTTCAGAGTCTAACTAAACTGATTTTGATCAGCGGTTCTTATTTCCTCTTTCAGTGGTTACAGCAAATCACATGTCTGTGCTAACTCCTAAAGAGGCAGCAAAGTACAGCCCTACCACAAGTTTATGAGGTACAGGAATAGAAGATGTGTGGATGGCCACTATAGTCATCAATATTTGGGTGCATATTTCCATCAAATCATTCTAATAGCCTATACTTAGAAATCTTCGATGGGTCTAATTCATCTTTAGAGGATCCTCCAAGCCGAGGCTTGGGCCCCTCTTTTGGTAAAGCATTAAAAGAATAGAGTTCAGATGGTTTGATAGTCATCCAATAAACCAGTTCCAGAAGTAACTTGACCCTCTCTCCCATGCTCATGCTGGCCCTTCCCTTGTTAAATAGCTGGAGGTGGCCTTAAACTTGCCATCCTCCCATCTCTATCTCCTGCATGTTGGGATATTAGATGTCACCGCTATATCTGGTTTGTGCAATGTTGAAGTTTGAACCCACGTTTCTGCCGTATCTGGTTTTTGCAATGCTGAGGCTTGAACCCAGGTTTTTGGGCAGGCCTGGCAAGCACTCTCCCTCCTCAGCTTTCAAAAGGAAATCAAGCGCAAAGTAACTGTGATTTTATTTATATTAACAACAGCAAAATACTTTTATAATTTCACATACCATTGCTTTTAAAAGCACATATATTACAAATAAAGGAACTTCACAAACTTTAAAGATTAGTATTTATCAACACTTTTTTTACACATACACAAATATTTTAATATAACATTATCTGAAACGTTACTCATATAATTTTAGTACTTTCGTAAGTATCAACTAAAAACATTCTTCTGAAATTCGATAAAAACCATATATTTTACAATTTTCTATTTACATGTGAAATACGCTTAAATGTTACAAAACATTCACTTTGACCTTGAAAATATGTGTGCTAGGACCTGGGATTGAACAAATTATACCCAAGAGCAAACTCAGTTTGCTTTTAAGCTGCACGTTCATTGGAATCGCAGGACAGATGTTCAGTGTGGTTTGATCAATACCACTCAGAGGAAACAAAGGGATCCGAGGAAATGTGCAAATTCAGAGGCTGGCAAAATTCTCAAGCTAGCGAGGCAAACAAAAATATTAACACTGTAAAAACATCAAATAAATTAAATCTATCTTTTTTCTTCCCCGAGATTAGCTGCAAAAGTTCAGAGAGTTCTCCGAGAGGTGCGTTGGATGCCCCAGGGCTCCTTTTAGACTTCAGTACTGGGTGAGATGGAGACCAGAGGCACAGCCGGGGTCACCTTGCTAGTTGCACGCGTGTAGGGTCGCTCCACTCCGCGCTTTGCTGGGTCTTCCCTGCCCGTAATCTTAAAGCAAGACAGATACAACATATGCATACAAAATGAAGAGAGATCAATTTTCATATTCTCAAACACAGAATTAAAACCCCGAACAGTGACTCATTCCCAATGGGGTGTTAGTAAGTTTGGAAAATATCCTAGTCAAAGTAGTTCTGAGGGATATTTTCTTCTAAGCCCATATGCCGGTTGCCATGGGGATGCTGAAAGCAGCTTCACTATATTCCTTGACTGTCAGATATGAATTTATAAATGTTTAAGAGGCTACAAATGTATTTGAGTAATTCCAATGTCTCATCCTAGTTAAAAATTTGTAATTTATATTGCTAACATTTACGCTAAAGGGGAAGAACTCAAACGTTTGCATTAATGGGAGTATAATGAAATCAATATGACTACTCTGAAAATGATATCAATATATCTAAATGATACAGTATCCAGCTCTATCACAATGATCATATACAATCAGTAACCCACAGCTCCACAGAAACTGCAGATGTAGTCTTTGAAGTTCATCTTTGTACAAAAGAGATTTGATGAGTATTTTGAATTTCTAGTTGTGATTTCTTCACTAACCTCATACACTGTCACGTTGTGCTGATTTATATGTGTGTGATATTAGCTTCTCCTCTTCTCCAGGAGCTTGTTGCCCTCAGCATGGGAGGGCCACGGGCTTGCAGCACACCCTCCTGAGGGCCAGCGTTACGAGACCCTGCGCACATAATTTGGTTCTTTATGCGTTTAACGTGTGTCTGAGTCTCTAACAGCAAGATTGCGCTCACATCTTGCTTTCTTGGCATCAGAGCACAATGGCTCTGGTCCCAGCGCTGTGTTTTAAGTTGGATACTCATGACCACAGCTGACTTCATTCTGCCTCCATTCTCACTCAGTGGAAACCCACTCCAAAAGAGCATCTTATATTTATTCTTCATTTGCATGCTGTGTGAATTCTATTGGCCCCAGCCAAAGAAAGTTCTTTATGGTTTTGGTTTTTTGGCTGTTTATGAAACAGTGTGAAATTCTGGCTGCCGATTAAAGACATGGTTGCCTGTCACTACCAGTTCAAATTACTTGTTTCCCACGTCTCCATTGTACACACCAGCTTCACTCAATCTGGGGTTATGTTACCTCTCTTTCTTTTTAAAAAATGCGTGGGTGCACGTATGTGCACGTGTGCACACACGACACAGTGTGTGTGCGAAAGCCAGAAGGCAGCCATGGAAGTCAGGTCTCTTTCTACCATCTAGGCCCCAGTGGCAGACTTGGGGCAAGACACCTCACCCAATGACCTCACGTATCCTACACTGGTCTGAAGCTCACGGTGTAGTTGATGATAACACTGAACGACTCCTGTCCTTGCAGTTGAGAGTACAGGTGTGTGTTACGTTCATGGCCCTATTTTCTCTTATACTGAGGGTTTTCCCTTAGTGACATGTTTTTTTTTTAAGCTAAGACTTTTCTTGGCCCCATGGGGGTGCATATGGCATAATTAATCTTGTGTTTCTATTTCTGCGTCAGTTGATTCTAATTGCTTCTGATTTTTAAAGCTCAGCTGGTAAGTTCTCTTACCACTTGATATCTCTGTACCTGCTTCTGGAGGATACACGTTTGCCCTCAGACAAAGGAAGATAGTCCCTCATCTTGTCACCTGTGTGACCAGGCCCCGTTGTAAGCTCAGGACCAGAAGAAAGACCACCTTTCCTTCCAACAGATCTATTTCTTTTACTGACTAATGAGCCGTGAGACTCATCAGGTTTTACTCTTTGATCAGTTTCCAGGAAGCAGAAAGCCAATGTTTACTTCCTTTGTTACAGGTTTCCTTTACAATATATATATATATATATATATATATATATATATATATATATATGTATGTATGTATATATGTGTGTGTGTGTGTGTGTGTGTGTGTGTGTATTTTCTCTCCTCTTCACCAACTGGTCTTTGTATTTTTGTTTCATATTTCCAAGTGTCATGAGAACCCTTCAGTTCTGTATATTTGAACACAAAGGAGCTCAAATATATTTAGAAGGTAAAGGAGCATGGGCTTTTCTCTTTCAAAGCCAAGCTGTTTAGAGTGGGAATGAGGACTTAGAGAAGCTGAGCCACAAAAGCTGACGGGGCGAAGGACTGGTGAGGAGGAGGTGGGTGGACAGAAGGCTGCAGGACAGGAGAGATGTACGGCGAGATGAACATACCACTTTTGCTCACAGTACTGAGAGAAATGCTAGACACAGAGGAGCAGAAGCTGTAGAGACACGGACCTCGACAGAGCTGCCGGAACAAAAAGAGAGAAATATTTCTGCCAGACGTTTCAAGGCCAGGCGTGATTTACAGCGAGAGAAAAGCATGGCTTCACCATGGCTGCCAGCTTTGACATGCATTTTCTTCATTTTAATCCCAGATATAGTAATGCCTCTCCTATGTGCTCAAGGCCCCTCCGGAGTATTTGATTACCATTGCCCCTCAGAAATCTCAAACTAACGTGATCTCTGTTTGGAATTCTATGTATGGAGATTCATTCTTTCCGTCATAAGCCAACCTACCATTTCATCTCCTTAAGCTACTGTGGAGAGCTAAAAGGGCAGGTGGAAGAATCCAGGAGAGAAAGACTGTACGTCACAAGCAATTAAAATCACAGTTCCAGTCTTTGCCGTTCTCTGTGGTAATGACACTAGATCTTTAGGGAGAGGAGAGGGAACGTATATGAAACCAGCAGTAACATATTACTGGGAAGATGGCAGGTGGTAAGGTACCCAAGTAGAGTGTGAGGCATGATGATGTTAAAAAGCAGGCTAGGGGGGGTCACTTGACTTACAACTGTGTGCTTTTAGCTACTCCAAAATACTGATGTTATTGAATGGTCACAGTTCATGCAAGCCATGCAGAATGTGGTGAATACATACCCAGGATGACTTGATGACTTGATCATGGAGTGGAGTTTGAATATATATATATCTTATATACATACATATCCTTTTATCCTAATTGTGAACCTCTGCTTCTGCCAAGGAAGTCTTGAGGTAAAAGGCCCATGAGAAATCCTGAGGTTCTCTCTGAGCATGATGAAGAAACCCCCTTCTGGCAAAATGTGTGATGTCTTTCCATCACACTAGGTATTGTGACATCCTCAAGCGAATGGTTGAGTGGTATCTGACCAAAATGGGGATTCCTACCTTGTGTTTCTCAGTGTCTGAATAGACCTGAATATTCTAGACTCAACAGACTGCATGGCTTGGGTAAATACCTCTAGAAATTGTGGAGAGCATTTCATTTCTCCTGTTCTTTCTTCTGTAGGTGTTTTGACAGAGATAAGAACTGTTTGTACACGGGGAGAGAACAACTCAGCATCATAGTGCTGAGGTACAGAATAGTAGAATAGTGTCTTTAGGGAATTGGAAAAAGACAAGATCTCCTGAGTAAATTGGGAGCATGGGGACCTTAGCAGAGGGTTGAAGGGGAGGGGAGAGGCAGGGAGGGGAGCAGAGAAAAATGTAGAGCTCAATAAAAATCAATTTTAAAAAAGGAATAGTGACTTTTGCAGTAAGGAAAGAGTCTTCAGTCCCTCTAGCAATAGCCAGGGACCGTGAGTCACACCAAGAGATCCTCACCTGCTCATTCATGATGGCCGACAGTTCACTGAGCATGTCCTTATAATGGGATCTCAGTTCTTCCTGGTATTCCAGCTGGTCCTCCTTGATGAGACGCTCATTCACATCCAGAGCCTGCCCACACGCATCTGCAAATTGCCTTTAATGACAGCATTGGGCAAATTAAAAACTCGTTATGGGAAGAGGTATTGAGTTCAGTGACTTGGGTCCAAAGCTGGGCTGTGGATACTCTGTTACTTTGAAGAGGGTTAACTGAGCGGCTTTCCTAGGGGTTTAGTGCCTCTCTGTGTGAGGTACTTAGAAGCACATTTCAACAAAGGGAACCTTACCTGAATATTTCCTTCAATAGCTTTACTTGGTTGTCAGGGTATTTCTTAGCATTCGTCTCTTCAAGAAAAGCTCGGGCATAAGCCATTGGCCCAGCATTGACCTGTGGGAAGAAGAGACTAGGCTGAGACTGACTCCTCCTCTCTCTGGAGTTTTCTCCATGGTAAGGGAGGTGCAGTCCTCTGACCAATCACATGGAACCCTGACGCTGTCCCACCACACTGTGATCCACCACTTTCTATACTTGCTGTACCTGCTGTTGTTTTAGGGGTCAGCAGCCACACTGGAATCCGGCCTTCCCTGCTACCCTTGCCAAAATCAGTCATGTGTTACCCTATAATGTGACAACTTCCTCTGAGCAGAGAGCTCCAGGGACACAGTGTTTGTGAGCTGTCACTCGTGTTGGGGGCATTCAGTGATGCAGCCATGTCTGAGTCAACCCAGCTTCTCTAAGTAACTCCTTAGCCACACTCCAGTAGGCAATCCAAAGACATGTCCTGGTTCACTAGGCTGGACTTTGCTTGGATCGCCACTAGCTTTGCCACTGGTTCCCTGTCTGGGATGAGCAGATGTTTGTACATTGCCTCCCCAGGAAGAGGCACACAACAGGCCCCTCTTGCCACCTGCCACCTTTACATTCTGTGTGAGCACCCTTTCTATAACAGCTTTGAAACTGAGACTCCTTCATCACAAACCCTTCCACTGACGCTAAATTTAGTGTTTGTGGCATCCAGTGTTTGAGGTGCCCATTGTTTTTCTTTTCTATTGGCATGAAAATAAACACATAGCTGTGATGAAAAGACATTCCACAGAGGTAGCAGTGTGTGCACCGCCCTGGCAATCTGTGTTTCTCTGTACTCCACTTGAAAGCCTTGCTAAGGTCTGGGCCAAGGAAACATTCATCAGAGTTGCTGAATGAATGCACAACCAAGCTGTTTGCTTTTTATCTATCTATCTATCTATCTATCTATCTATCTATCTATCTATCTATCTATCTATCTATCTATCTATCTTGCAGTTCTGCAGTTTGCAGAACCTTGCATATGAGCATATGATATACATAAGCATGTCTGTCTGTCTGTCTGTCTGTCTGTCTGTATGTATGTATGTATGTATGTATGAGATACACCCCAGCCCTGCAATACCAGCTTCTGTTTCCTCTCAGGCACAAGCACTGTGCTTGTGAAGAAGCTCATTTCTCTTCATGCATACAAACCTGTTAGTATGGGTATGGTGTTTGGAAAGTGCGACGGTTAGTTTTAATTTTCAACCAGACACAGCCTAGAATAATCAGGGAAAGTCTCAATGAGGGATTGCCTCCATTGGGTTGGCCTGTGGGTGTGTCTCTCATCGATTGCCTCCCATAAATTATCTCACGTGGGAAGACTCAGTCTACAGTGGGCAGCCATATTCCCTAGGCAGGGGTCCCAGACATGTGTGACGGTGGAGAAATCAAGCCCAGTAAGTGTGCAAGCGTGCAAGTGAGCAAGTCAGCAAGTATGGCCTCACTTCTCTCTGCTCTTGACTGCAGACGGGATGTGACTAGCCGGTCAACACCTCTGCCATGACTTTTCACAATGATGGACTATGACCGGGACTGTAAACCTGGGCTATTACACAGCAGCAGAAATGAAACTGCGACAGGATAGGAGCGAATGCTCCACCGGAGTCAGGTGGGTGCCGCAGTGCCGGGGGTGGGGGGGTGGGGGGGGGACCGCCATTGGTGCTACATCCCCTCTGGCTCTCCAAGCCCATCCTCCATCCAGCTTTGTACCCAGGCCTGCTGACCTCTCTTGACTTCACGCTGAGTATGCACATATCTATTTTAGTCTTTTTGAGTCAGCCAGCGGGGACACAGACAAGAGAGGCAGACAAGACTTGAGCATATGAGGATGAGCAGCAGTGATTTTTTTTTTTCTTCTGTTACAGATTCAACAAATCAAAAAGCAGGGAAAGACATTGCTACTGGTCTGGTTTTGTTTAAGACTTTATATTTCTGTCTTCTTTCTCTTTAAATATTTTAAACGTCTTGTTTTTTGATGTATTTATTAGATTTATTGACTCTCTCTCTCTCTCTCTCTCCCTCTCTCTCTCTCTCTCCCTAAGTTCCACGATGCATACATGGAGGTCAGAGGACAGTTTGTGGGAGTCAGTTATCTTTAACTTTGTAGGTTCTAGAGATCTAACTCAGGTCTCCCATCTTGGCAGCAAATGCCTTTATCAACTGAGCTAATTTGAAGTCCCTCTTTTTTCCGTTTCTCCTCCCCCAGCCCATGCATGACTAAATGTGTGTCTCTGTGCACAGGAAGAGGTCAGAGGAGACATAAGGTGCCCCACTCTCTCATTCTCTGCCTTATTCCCTTCAGAAGGGTCCCTCACTAAACCTGGATCTAGGCTGCTAACTAGCAAGCTCCAGAACCCCCACCCCCAAGCTCCATCTCCTAGCCCCTATCTCTGGGGTTACAGATGTGCATATAGTCACACCAAATTTTTTTTTTGATTCTGGATATTTGAATGCAGGTCCTCATGTTTGCACAACAATGCCCTTACTCATTGAGCCATCTTCCCAGCCTTGAGACATTAATACTTTTCTCATTGTGGGCTTTTCAAATTAATTTTCACTTTTAAAAATAGCACTTTAAGATAGGATTTTATGTTAATTACTAACTAAACTCTATGCCTATGATGAGAGCCTTACCGTGCCCTCCCCTGCCCAGTGTGGGACAGGTTGGAATACAATCTTAGCATCCTCCTCAGAATACCCCAAGAGAGGCCATGCCTGTCCCTTACTAGTGGACCCTTCCCTTACTTTGTTTTGACCAAGCCTCCTACACTAGCTTCTTTAGTTTTAAGGGTATATATTCAGCGGGGTGTGACTGGCAGCTATACAGGCCCTTGGTGTTCTTCAGGGGCTCACCCTTCTGTAGACTTTATTTTATTCTCCCCGCCACCCACTATTCACCCCATCTGCTTCCTGTCACAGCACTCAGTCCAGAAGCACTAATACACATTTTGTGAACCACTAAACATTCTTCATTGTTTTTTTTAAATTATTTTAGAGCAGATAACTTTCTTCACAACAGTTATGTATGGAGTGCAATATTTATAAATTGGTTAATTCATTTGTTAAGGTATATGATATGGGAGGGTTAGGGAGAAGAAACTTTCCATTATCCAAACTTAGCTGTTTCTATGGATGTTTTAGATTTTTCTGGTGGTTTCAGACATTTCTATAATGAATTTTAGGCATATTCACATTCCCACCCTATCTCATCTATCTTCCTCTTCCACTGGAATTTTCTTCTTGAGTGTACCCCCTGCTTCTTTTATTATTAATATTAATAATTTTGATTCATTCATTTCACGTCTGATCACCCTTTCCCCTCTCTCCTCTCTTACCATTCTCTCCTCATTACCTCCCCTTGTCTCCCAATCCACTCTTGTTCCTGTTCAGAAAGGGACAGTCCTCCCATAGATGCCAACAAAGCAGGACATATCAAGTTGAAGAAGGACTAAACTCCTACCCTGTATTAAGGCTGGGTGGGCAACCTAGTAGGAGGAATAGGTCCCAATGACTGAGAGATACTTAAAGAAATTGTTCAACATCTTTAGCCATCAGGGAAATACAAATAAAAGTGACTCTGAAATTCCATCTTACACCAGTCAGAATGGCTCAGATCAAAAACACTAATGACAGTTTTTGTTGGAGCGGATGTGGAACAAGGGAAACACTCTTCCACTGCTGGTAGGAGTGCAAACTTGTACAGCCACTTTGGAAATAAATATGAAATTTTCTTAGAAAATTGGGAATTAATCTACATCAAGACCCAGCTATACACTCAGGTATATGCCCAAAGGATGCTCAATTGCACCACAAGGACACTTGCTCAATTATGTTCACAATAGCGTTATTCATAATAGCCAGAACCTGAAAACAACCTTGATGCCCCTCATCCGAAGAATGGAAAAAGAAAATGTGGTACATTTACAGAATGGAGTATTATTCCTGCTTCATTTTTAAAATTTGAATTTTTATTCTCTGAGGATTTTATACATAAGTACACTGCACTGTCATGACATCCACTCTCAACCTACAGAGTCTCCCCTGCCCCTCTGGAATTAATGACCTTTTCTGTATTATCATTGTTTTGTGCACACTCACCCCCACACAAACAACCTCCTGAACCCGATTAGTGTTGCCCATATGTACATGGGTTTGGGGCTTATGACTGCCTTTAGCTCTTCAGCTAGAAGTGGGGCCTTATGAACTTTTGCTCCATTCATGCAGGCATTAATCTGGTTTTGAAGGTACAGAGAAGAAAAGCCTTAGGTAGCTCCTGTTGTCAACTGTCAGAACCCAGAATCACCCAAGAGATAGATTTCTGCCTATGTCTGTGAGGGATTTTCAAGATTAACTGAACTGGGATGGGGAGACTTACCCTAAATGTGGGGGACAATATTCCATGGCTGTATAGAAAAGATTTTATATCAGCATTCATTTGTCCCCCCTAACTGTGGGTGCATTGTGGCCAGCCACTTCATGTTCCTGCCATCTTGACTGACTGTACCCACAAACTATGACCCAGACAGCCACCCCCACTCCTTAAGTTGTTTAACCTTAGGTATTTGGAGGTATTTGTTTACAACGGTGGGGAAAATAACTAATATGGATAGACCAAAAACAGCCAGAATGTTTCTTATATACTTAAAAAAATTCCTGGAGCATTTTATGGCAAGTTTTACTGGATTTGTGAGGCTTCGCTCTGGGCAATGCTTACTGACCTTCACGCTGACACTGCCTTGCAGTTTGAGCTGTAGTCTGATCATGTCCACCTCATCTGTCGTGCACAGCTGATTAAGCTCAGAGACCTTTTTGGACATCTCATCAATCGCGACTTCAATGGGATTCAGTTCTGTACTCGATTGGCTGATGACCTGGATCCGCTTCTTCACATAGGGAAACAAGTGGCTGGCTGCACGGAAGCCACACAAAGATTAAAGGGTCGAAGAAAAGTCCCAGGTTCCCATGAGGGTCTTCAGGATTTTGTATTGTCTCCAGCTACTTCTGGTGTCCCTTCCCACCCTCACAAGCTCACCCCAACCTGCTCAGGGCTGTACTAAGACTGCCAGAACAGCCAAACCCGGAAAGGATTGCAGTAAGCGCTGAAACTTGCCACCCCCGTAATGAGATCCACACAAAGCTCCGGTAATGACTTTCCATTATAGAGAAGAGCGAACAGGAGCTTGGCTCTCGGTGTGTTTACCACCAACCCCTCGGTCAGCTTCCTGAAAGTGAATGAATGCTTGTCATAGTTTAGAAGTCGGGGCGATTCTTGGTGGTTCAGTTCAAAACTGGTGTCTCTCAAGGTAGTTGGGTGTCTTCCTCCAGAGGGCCTTCCCCCAATTCTTTCTGTGGGCTTTAGCATCCTAGACCTATCAATGCCCCTACATTAAAAAATTAATTTGTTTTTTTAATGTTGTCTTCCTTGGAAATTGTTTTTTTACTTTAGTCTTTGTTCTACCCCACTGTTAGCACCATGGGAGCCTGGTTGTATTTTATTTACTTGAATTGCCTGGATCCTGGGGAGATCTAACATCAAGTAAGCACACAGTGTCTGTTAACAAAGGAGAGGCGACTAGTTCACAGGACAGATACAAAGAGCATAAAACGAGGTGTTTAAGTCCAACCTTCATTCTAGAGAAGAGCTGGAATCTCACAGAGGGGAGAATTTTGTCCTCAAGCCTATCATGCCAATAGCTGCTAACTCACAAGCAGGTAAGAGTGGATTCAGGGACAGGAAGAGAGCATTTGGTGTCCATGTCTTTACCATGGTGTGACACCATGACACTTGTGAATATTACCACTCAATGGAAAGGATTGCAAACTAATTGCATTGGCAGTGTCTCCCCAAGGCTCCAAGGCCCCATTTTTAAAAATTTTGTTGTCATTTTGAGGTGCAATCCAACTATGTAGCCCAGGCTGGCTCTGAGCTTTGGTTCCTCCTCACTACTGGAATCAGAGTTGCTCACAACCACAGCTGGCTATTGAGTTTCCTTTTAGCAGAACGTAAAGAGGGGCAAAACTCCTGTTCCCCCAAACAGCTCTAGGTCAACGCATTTCGGGAACTTGCCTGCAGGGTTGAAGTCACCTCATAGGTATGTTCTTGCATGCAGTCTTCCTTGTTTTTGAGACAGGGCCTTTGATGAGATAAAGGCATTGGGGCTCTCTGATCAGGCTAAGCTGACTGGCCAGGAAGTCTTAGGGATCCAGCTGTCTCTGCCTGCCCAGTGCTGGCATTACCAATACATGCCTGCATGCATGGAGTTTTAAGTGGGCTCTAGAATGGAACTCATGGTTTTATGGTTATACAACAAGCATCTCACTAACTGTGCTGTCTTGCTGACCCCTGCAGCCACACTCGATTTAGGTAATCTAGCCTTGGCCCAAGGTGGGGAAGGTTTCATCCCACACTTACTGGTCAAGACCGTCCTCCGCTTGCACTGCTCCGCCACTCCACCATGCTTCTTTCCTGACAGAGTGAAGGGTGTCTCAAAGACAAAGCGGTTGATGTTGTGATGCATTTCGAAATCTGTCTTCCGGTCGTCTATTTCCTTTTCTTCAAAGAATGGTGTCACATAGGTCACCTGAATATAGGCATACTTGGGATCCAGATCCTTGGGGTTTACCTGTGTAAACAGTAAGGGTACAGCAAGAGCAGTGAGCTGTAGGTGATTTATGAGTTCTCTTGCTGCCTCCTGGTGGATAAAAAACACTTTGTGCTCTGTAGACCACAGAAGACTGGATGACTGGCAGCGGGTAAGAAGCCTGGCTCTGGTTAGCAATGAGACTTAGAGGTAGTTCACCAAGCTGGAGCCAGATTGCCTTATGGATCTTTTCAATACAGATTCCTGTGGAGGGCATCATTTAAACTTTTATTCTCTGTCCCTTCTGTAATGAGTCACCCTTGTGCAAAGTGAAAGTTTCATGGAAGCAGAGACACCTTTCTTTATTCCTCTGTGGTGTCGCCATGTCCCTAGACTGGTACCATTGGCTTTGGACTGGCAATGTGGAAGAAGTTCCTTGGCTCCCTTCGCAGACTACCTGACTGCCTGTTAAACGACTGCAAATTTTTGTATTTTCATTGTTCTTGTGTGTGTTGCATATGTGTTTTATTCATATGTGTATGGGTGTGCATGCATGTGTGGAGGCCTAAGAATCATTCCCTTCAGCTCTTCCATCTTACCCATTGAGGCAGGTGTCTCAGTAAAACTGCTCTTGCATTTTAGTTCACTCCAGGGAATCCTAGGTGTCTGCCCTTGGAGGCGGGGATTGCAGGTGGGCCACCATGCCCAGCTGGCATTTACATGGGTTTTTGACGATTTGAACTCAGGTTCTCATGTTTGGGCAGTACTTGCTTTAATTAGCTTTACTGAAGAGCCACTTCCCCAGCCCCAAGTTTTTATATTTGCCATATCTCAAATCCTTATCAGCAATAAGCCATTCCACCCAACTTCTTTGCCAAGCTGCTTTGGTTCCCAGGCTTATTAATAGGGAGGAAACAGGCTGGACAGCTCAGGGAAATCTGAGGAAACTTTTCTGGCTCCCCTTTGGGCTTAGGAAGGATGTTTCTTAAAGACATCTTGAATTTTAAACCTGTTTTTCATCTTCTTCATATTTCTATCCTACTTCTTACCCAGTTCTAGAAATTTCAGAAAACTTTTGAGTATGGCTAAAGAATGGTAATACATGAGCAAGTTGGGAGTCGTTTAATGAGAAGATACATTGCTTCCTGCAGCCAAGAAGAGGTTCTTTGGATTCTCTCAACTTAATACCATGCGATTGCAAGTCTGACTCTCATAGGCAGGACAGCTCTCTCAGAATGGTGTGGTTTACAAAGACCTCCTGGACTGGGTAGACATATATGTCCGACTTGGTTTACCTCCAGCTCTGCTTCTGAGCTCAGCCACTTGAACATTTTAGCAGCTATCCAAATGCAAATGGTAGGTGTGGAAGTAGAAATGCAAAAGCAGGAGACTTGCTAAATTAAAGTACTCAGTTGAGAAAACATCTAACAGTGCTGGAGAGGTGGTACCGTGGCGAAAAGTGCTGACTGTACCTGCAGAGGACCTGGAATTGTTAGCAGCACCCCCACGGTAGCTTTTATAACCACCTGGAACTTCAGTCCAGAGGACCCAGCGCCATCTCCAGGCATCTGTGAGCACTTGCACAAACCTAGTGTTCATAAATTCAGGTAGATACAGGCACATAAAAACAAACAAACAAACAAACAAACAAACACACCTCCCTCTAACTCACTGGCCAACCAATAAGCAAAATGTCTAATACTTCAGGTAGTTCATTTGGCATGGTCAGCTAGGAAATTAAAACCCTCACTAGAAGATGAAAAGGATCAAGTCAAGTCCCATCGCACACTGTTCCCCTACCTTATTGGAGTCCTGGATTATCTTCACATTGTCTGCTCCGAATTTGTCTGCATAGAGCTTGAGGAGTCTTTGGGAAATCTCCGAGAGCCCTGTCAACTTAGGCTCTTTGTAGATGTACTCTTTGCCCTCTTCCTCCTCGAAGAATCCCTAGGGGAGATACACAGCAAGCCACCTGCTTTATTAGAGAACTCCAGTGACAAATCATAGCAAGACAAAAAGCCATCTACTTAAAAAAAAAGTCCAGTTTTTCAGGTATCTGAAGCCGTTAATTAGAAGCATATGAAGTTCAAATCAGAAAAGAAGATGAAAAGAAAATAGAATACTGTGTCATAAACAATGAATAACACAGACACTCCCCAGTGAGACAAAGGAATGTCAGAGCAGATCCTATACATATCTTCTCTACTGGTAGAAATCAGGAAGTATTTGCTTGCATATAAGTTGGAGGAAGAATGCCCTCTCGTGGTAGTCTTAAGTAGAACACAAAATTTTAAGTAATGTTTGGCCTTTTTTTTTCTTAGCACATTCATTATCATTTTAAGTGAAGTCTTCAATGAATCTTTAAAAACAGCACAGGCGACACCACATGGCACGCAAGGGTATCTAAGTGTGTTCCCACTTCATCTGGGGTGAAGACCTGTGACACTTTATTTATAGTGACAGAAATTGCCCATGATGAGCTACAGTGACAGCTATTTAAAAAGCCCACATTATTGTCCTCTCAATCTCTGTGAAGAATTTTAATGGGACCTTGATTGGGATTGCATTGAATCTATAGATTGCTTTTGGTAGAATTGCCATTTTTACTATGTTGATCCTCCCAATCCACGAGCAGGATGATGGCTCCTTGGCCTTGAGAGGGAGGGAGGGGAGGTATGGGTGAAGGGGAGGGGAGGGAAGGGGGAGAAGGAGGGGAGGGAAGGGGGAGGAGGAGGGCAGGGAGGGGGGAGGAGGAGGGAAGGAGATGGAAATTTTTAAATATAAAAAAATAAACCATGAGAGAAAAAAAATAAAATAAAAAGCCCACATTAATTTGTCTTCAAAGACTTTAAGGTACAAGCTAGCCATATGTAACTTAATCACCAATCACCCAGTTTTTAAATTCTTGAAGGGCTGGACTTTACAGGACTAAAAATAACACCCATGCTATCATTTTTATTTCATCAGATCCCAGTGGGTTTTAGCTTTCATAAATCTGTCTGGTTTGAAGCCAGGGAAAAAGAAGATCTTATTATCTGCAGAGAACTAAGTGAGAAATTCCTTATAATTCATTCTCTTTGAAGAGACAGGAGCATGTCTCCTCCTGACCCTGTGGAATAGGTGTGGGCTCAGAAAACCAGATGAGCTCAGAGTGAAGAACCTATATTATCTGTTTCTTCTGATTTCAGAGTTTGTCTACAAAGAAATAGATTTTGAAGTTTGTAAAACTACCGAGTCCCAAAAGAGATAACACTATTCAAAAACAAAAACAAAAACTTGTTTCTGAGGGGTGGGGGAGATGGCCCAGTGGTTATGCATTTGGCAGCATGTGTAAAGACTGGGATTTCAGTCCTTCTAACCCAGGACTTGGGACAGCCTTCCTAGAATTCTAACCCCAGAAGATGGAGGCAGAGAGGCCTCCAAGTAAGCTGGTTAAGGAAACTAGCCACGTCAGTGGTCTCTGGGGTTGACTGAGCGACTCTGCCCCATTGAATGAAGTGGAGGAGTGATCAAGGATGAGTCTCTCCAGCCTCTACATGCATGAGTACTCATGTGCACATAGACCCTGACACATGTGTGCCCATACATGTGCAAACATGCAGCCATACACCTCTATGACAAATACATACATATGCATGGCACACACATACAAATGGAAGGAAGGAAAAATTATTTTTGACTAAAATGTTCATTACTTGTGAAAGATTATGGACAAATGTCCTAATGTTGCCTATTTTTTTATGGATGGTGAGAGGTGACCTAAAACGATTAAGCTCATAACTGTCTGGTGTTGAACACTTGCACAGCCCTTGTTCTCAGGTAAGTGTGAGCATCAACAGCTCATTATGCATCATAGAGGGCTATGGGCTTGCAGAAGCCAGTGCCCCAGGATCCACGCCCCAGCTCTCTTCCTGTCAAGCAGGCACTGCCTAACTGCTTGTCTATTTTCCTAATTTCAGCACATGAAGCAATGCATGTCCAGCTTCTGGCACATTGTCTGGCCTTTAGGAAGGGGGTCACTGTATCTGCCCAATGAATAAATAGATGAATAAAATTGTTTTTGGAAGACGTATGTCTCGCAAAGGTATAAATATATTTGGTGAATGTCCCCTGGCTCTTTATGAAAAAGCTAATCTTGAATAATCCTTTGGATAAATGTGCAAATGCAAGGAGCTGATTTTGAATACCTTTGCCCCCCTGCCCCTGAAGGGAGAGCTATGATGCGGAGAACACAGAAAGCTGAAAAGCTGTTCCCAGACACTCCCCCTAGACTCTGCAGGGGTGAGAGAAGTCTGATTCTCTTCCCATTGGACGCCTGCCTGCTTTGCTTCTTCCACTGCTGACTGTGGGCTTTTGCCAGACTCAAGGTCAGGAGTCAGTAGCGAAAACTGACAGTCTGAGACATCAGAGGAGGAAGACCTGGGAAGCCAAATACCAGAGTTCCCGAAGGGCCTCAGCCAAAGCAACAATTACAACTTTAACTGCAATAGAGGAAAAATGCCTTCCAGTTTCATGAAAAGACTCCACCCCACCCTCCCTTCCCCTACCCTCTGTAACATAGTAACTAGTGTGGATAGTAACTCACTGAGGATTTCCCTCCTGATAAATTTCTGAATCTGGGGTCAGCAGGAAGTGGACAGAGGCAGACCTTTGTTGTGGCCATTGTGACTTTGCAACCTTGGGTGATAACCTGTGGTTTTCTTGCGTGCCTACTCCTTGGTCTGTAGGATGGCGAGCACACATTTGGCCATGAGTTAGGAGCCCCCAGGTGCAGGGTCTGACCCACAAAGGACATTTCGTGAGTATGAGTTACAACAATGACGATGACAACCAAGGAAGACTTCATGGCCATGGGACAGCTTGAGTTCTGACTTTTATGCAAGGCTTGCAGCAGTCCATTGCTTAAGAAAACAATGCCCAGCATCTCTTGCATCAGAGCTGTAAATTTTCCTTATTACAGCATGTCTACTGATGGTCCTCGCCACATTTGGGCCATTGATTTGGTAGGAAACAAATAATCCTTAGACCTTTTCTTCCTCCTGAAGATCACTTTCTGTGTTTGATGCTTTATGTGTGATGAGTGATAATGTGTGTACCATCTTCCTAATCCCAGACCCTCCACTCCTGTGCGTGTGCGCATGTATGTATGTGCATGCACACACGCATGTGGTGTGATGTGGTGTACCACTCCCAATAGTTTTTGAGACAGTCGTAAGAAGTAAGGAGTAGTGGAAATCATGTGCTGTTCGTCAGGGTTTAAGAAAGACACCTTTTCAGCCAGACCAATGGCAGCTGTGGAGACGTTTGGAATGGATGCTTACCTTTTGACAAGGAAACCACTGAAGAGGGCAGAGGCCTCTGAGCTGCAAGGCATGATCTGAGGGAAAGCTTCGCTCTCAGACATGCCCACCAAGTCAACAATTTAAGACTGGGGTGTGTGTGTGTGTGTGTGCAATGCAAAACAAGCAGCAGCTCCCCACTTTGCTTTAGGGTCCAAGTAGTGGGTCTGCTGCATTTCCAGGCAGTGGGAAATGGGGCCTGCATGTAGCTACAGCTGGTTTGATTGTTTTTTATCCCAAAGTTATTCCACAATGCAGTATATGCCTTAATGTGCTGTCATTCTGAAGAAGCACATTCTACTTAAGTAAGTAATTCAGGTCAGTGGAGTTAACACACGTAGAATGAAACCTCAAGGCACTAAATATGGCTAAAAACCCACTTCAATAAACTCACAAATAAAATTATTGATTCTTTTCTAGATTTTTTTTACGAAGTTCTTCAGAATATTGAAGTGCCCTTGGATGAAAACCAGGATGTCAAATGTGAGTCCCTGCTTTGATGTTAGAATGGTCCAACATTAACAAAACAATTCAGTCCAAGAAGATTTGGTTAGCAGCAGGCGAAATGCTTTCAGAAGAGAAGACACAAGAATGCAGGAAAATTGTTCCTGGTAAGCAGGAGTGCATTAATTATGTTTAGATAGATAGATAATAGATAGATAGATAGATAGATAGATAGATAGATAGACAGACAGACAGATAGATAGATAGAGAGATAGAGAGATAGATAGAGAGAGAGATAGATAGAGGGGGGTAGCACCTAGATCAGTTACTTTCACATTGACAAGGAGCTGGAAGATTCTATTGCATCTCAAAATGGAGATGTTATTTTGTTTTCCAACTACACATGTATGTTCCCCACGCCCTCCAAGATCTTTTCCATCCAGATTCTGAAATACATCTACTCTGAAGGATGCATGATCCACTAATACACTGAGTAACGTCCCCCACCCCAAGTTTTCCAGCCAATTAATTCCAGGGCTATCTGATACTTGAAGCTATGCAAGGAACATTGGCTGGCTTGTTTTCTTACTAAAGGCTAGGGCCTAAGGATTTCATTGATTACAAGCAGTGTTTGATTGCTCCTGCTGTTTCCTTACTCTGGCAACAAATCCTTGAGGGAAGTTGGAGAGCTGCTTTTGGCGGACTGTTATATCCATAGCCAAGGATGCCAGCTGCAGGGTGAGAAACTCCATGTTATGCACGACTTGCATTTTTTTAAAGTCCCTGCTGTGAAGAAAGGGTTTTCAACTTGCTTGCTAATGTCTGCCTCATTGCAGACCTGGTTAATATTAAACAGCCTAGTCAACACAGTAAGATGGGAACACTAGTCCACACAGTGCACCGATGTGTGCACTGTGAAAAAGAGAACTTTGTAGAGGCAAAAGCCTATGTTGTGTTCAAATCACACAATCTCTTGAGCATGATTGCAAGATGCATCTGTGTGTGTGTTAATATCTTGCATAAGAACTTGCTTTTTTTGAATACAGGGATTATGTTAATTACTGGAGAGTTCATCTCTGAGTTCTGGAACCTTCATTCTGCACAGATTCAGGAGGGTGCACAATCCTGCTTTGGTTTACTTATCAAGGCGAAGGGATGGGAGCTGTCTACTCCTGCTGAATACCACAGTTCACAATTGCCATTTGGCGCTCTGGCATGTGCATTTGAATATCATTTGCATAACGATCATTAGAGCTCTGATTTGTTACTTGTCAGGGTGAATTAACTCCACAGGTGCTCTTTGTCCAAAGGCAGCTGATGGTGGCCCTTAGGGAGGATCATGCTTAGGTAAGATTATCAGGTCTACACATAAAAAGATATTTTTTACTTCTAAGCTCTGATTGGATTTATTTTTCTTAACCAAAGGCAATTGATAGTCCTGCCCCATAACAAAAAAAGTAGCTATTCCATCAGCATATTTTTTTTTTAAGAAATCTGAAAAAAGAACAAAGTTAGGTCATTGAAAGCAACATCCCCAAATGGCCCCCTCAGTCCATTTAGTATATGGTTCTCAAGGATTCTTCTAGTAGGTGAGTTAAGGACTCATGAACCCAGGTTTACAGATGAAGGTGTAAGATACCCACATGACATGGAGGTGGGAAGGAGCCTAAAGAATTACAGAAACGTCCGCATTGTTCATGTGAGAAGAGCTGAACAGTGACAGAATGTGGAAAGACTTTTTTCTCTACCTTAATGGACAATAATTATATCAAGCCACATAAAGATGTCAATTTTGTAGATAAAAATAATGGCTAAAGATAGGCAGTTTCAAAGACAACCCTTTTACTGAGAGTTCTTTTTTTTTTTTTTTTTTTTTTTTTTTTTTTTTTTTGGTTTTTTTCGAGACAGGGTTTCTCTGTGGCTTTGGAGCCTGTCCTGGAACTAGCTCTTGTAGACCAGGCTGGCCTTGAACTCACAGAGATCCGCCTGCCTCTGCCTCCCGAGTGCTGGGATTAAAGGCGTGCACCACCACCGCCCGGCTTACTGAGAGTTCTTGATACTGGTAGATAATTTCTCGTCTGCTTATGTTCACGGTCTTTCTATCCCTCTTTCTGAATCTCTAAAAATGTGGCGTGTTGGGTGAAGGTTTGTTCTCCTTAATTCTTTGTGTTCAGAATCACCATCACCTCTAAAGGACCAGTGTCTGCTAATATAGAACCTTATTTCTCAAAAGGATTCTTTGCAAAAGACTCCGGGAAGGACTCTCATCCTGAAAACAGTCACTATTCCAACTTCTCACCACCTTCAGCTCCCTAATGACTCTCAACCTGTGGGTTGTGACCCATTTGGGGTTGCATATCAGATGTCCTGCATATCAGATATTTACATTACAATTCACAACAGTAGCAAAATTACAGCTAGGAAGTAGCAATGGAAACAATTTTATGGTTGGGGGGGTCACAACATGAGGAGCCTTATTAAAGGGTTGCAACACTAGGAAGGTTGAGAACCGCTGCCAAAGCATTTGATTCTATTCTGAATCTATTTAAAACATGCGCTATCCATATCTACCTTGTGCATTTGTGTGTGTGAAGCTTCCAGATTACACCCTCTACTTTTGTGGAAAAAGGCAATGTGTGCAAAAAAAAAGATACTTTTTTTTTTTTTGTAATTCAGGCAACTGGAATAAACAGAATTTAGTGCAAGAGATGCAAGACGTCTCCAAAAAGAATCAAAACAGCCATCTCGCTCTTTGTACCAAATGTTGATCTGTACAAAAATGTTAAGGTTCAGTAGAATTGTAAGGAGGGAAGGGTGGGGATTATTAGTGCATGCAAAGGGACACAGAGAGGAATGAACTTACCACAGCCTGGAACAACCAAGACCAAAGGAAGAAAAGAGCAAACATCTGCATTAAAAACTAGTTGGGAAGCAGCAAGATCTGTCCCACCTTTTCACCAGCTCGTGTCTCACACATGGGTTTGCATGGTCAGGGCATTAATCGGAACCTTATTACTTTTTTGCTGGCAAGTCATCTGAAGATTTGGATTATATCCTGGTTAGCAAAACACCCCTTACATGACATCGTTCTGCTGCTCAGTTAGCCTGTATTTTCCCTCCAGTCATCCAACCCCCATATCCCCTTCTTGGTGGGATTTTCTGTTATTTTTCTCGCTGATGCTCTGCCAATGCCATACAGTGTATATTTCTTCCAACATACCATTGCCTCTCATCTAAAAGTCCTGCACACGTCTCTCTCCTTCATCAGATACACACACTGCAGCTAGTTCAGATTCTTTTTCAATCCCCCCTCCACATGTCTATAATTAGCATTTCTCTATAGACTGCTCTCACAACACTGTGTCTCTCTGTCTCTACCGTGATGTTGTTGGGAACTAAGAAGAATCCACATGGGATGGGGTGGACTACAGAGGTAACTGGGTCCTTTTCAGAGAGACAGAATCAGAAATGAGCTTTAAAGGTACCTATAGTGATCAGAGGGAAATCTGTTTTTCTAAAGACTTCAGTGGGTACATTATCTATATGAGCAACACTGGACCCAGACACTATCTGCAGCCTTAACAGAGTCCCAGGAGAACGAGAGGCTGTGTGTAGTCGTGCCTCATGAGAGGGAGAGGAAAGAGAGATCTGAGAGCTGCTGTGAGCATAAAATAGGTTGGCGTATCTGTCTCCGAGAGTCAGAGGGCATCTGCTGAGCTCGAAGGATGGCACAGCCTTTCTGAACAGGAACCATGGCATTCCTGGGTTTATACCATTTAAAGTATCACTACAAAGAGATAGTCAGGATTAGTGTGTAACACATCCCTTCAGGCCAATGCTACGGCTAGCGAATATCTCCAGCCTCGCTCATTGCTAATGCGGGACCTTGAGAAAGAAAACTTTACAACCACATTGGCCTGTGACAGAGGAAACAGCAAGGCCCTGGGATGCTCCGCTTTGAAACAGTGGTGATTTGAAAACAAGAAAGATGACTTACAGGATCTAAAAGCCAGTGGTTGGGAATCTAGGGTGTTATTTCTTAAAACATGCCTGATTCTATTTCAATTTAATTAATCACAGCGCCCTGTTAGATACATCAGGGTAAAATGCAAAGAAGAGAACGGTGAAAAAGAAGCCGCCTCTACTTTCAAAGGCTAGGAATGACTTTTTTTTTAAATGTTTTGTAAGTTTCATCATTTTTTTCTACATGTTTGTGCTTAATACATTCCTACGGGCAAACTGATAGTCAAATTTATAGAAACACTCACGGAAGTTCAGACACACCCCTCCCCTGGCCCACTGGTATATGTAGTCAGATGTCTGATAAAGAACGAAAGAGGCAACCTGAACTGAATGCTCAGGCCACGTTACTTCTAGAGTGACTTACCTGCCCATAAAATGCCACTCTGTAGTAGCGACCAAACAGGCGCTTCTCGGAATTCACCACCTCTGCCACTTTCAGGTATGACCAGTGAATGTCATAATAGAGATCTGATAATTTCTGAAACCATAAACCAGAGGGTTTTGTGAGTTCAATGCTGACATAACGAGAACGTTGCTGGCAAATGGATGGAGCTAGAAAACATCATACTGAGTGAGGTAACCCAGACCCAGAAAGACAATTATCACATGTACTCACTCACAAGTGGTTTTAGACATAAAGCAAAGAAAACCAGCCTACAAATCACAATCCCAGAGAAACTATACAATAATGAGGACCCTAAGAGAGACTTACATAGATCTAATCTACATGGGTAGTAGAAAAAGACAAGATCTCTTGAATAAATTGGGAGCAAAAGGACCATGGGAGAGGAAAGGGAGG
Organism: Arvicola amphibius; assembly: GCF_903992535.2. NCBI lineage: Eukaryota > Metazoa > Chordata > Mammalia > Rodentia > Cricetidae > Arvicola > Arvicola amphibius. The sequence goes on along the minus strand of NC_052054.1, from coordinate 111,237,200 downwards.
GGAGCAGAGAAAATATATAGCTCAATGAAATAAAATAAAATAAAATAAAATAAAAAACAGAGAGAGAGAGAGAGAGAGAGAGAGAGAGAGAGAGAGAGAGAGAGAGAGCGTGGCTATGTTTGCATGCTGTAAGTCATTTGCCAACTCAAATTAAAAAATTCCATGGCTTTCTTTGGGTACAGAGCACATACTTTGAAGTCTCGTTGCTTTTCAAAGACAGCGATGATGGGCTTGTTGACATCAGCGATGAGCTCATAGCGTTCAGACTTCCAGAGAAACTCCACGCACATGTAGAGCTGTTCCACCAGAATATTCTGCAATTTCCCCAGAGAAAAAGAGCTCTTTAGGTGATTGAAGAGCAGCTCATTCCTGAAGCTTGGTTTTGAATCTATTTTGGTCTTACGTGGCTTCTGGATTCCTGATCTTCATGGCTGAGATTAGAACCCACCGTGGGATTGCTGTACCACCTTGGATTGCCCCTCTCTCCTCATCATCACTTAACCACGCAATGGCTATGCTGAGTTCAGACCTTCTTGGTTCTTTGCTATTGTCACCGCTTAGCTCCCATCCTTGCCCCTTCACTCCCAGACATGCAGCCCCCGACATGCAGCAGTTTTCTGCAAACAGGTGTCTCTGTCCAATGGCTGCCCGCCAGCGACATTTCCTTTTGAAACGTAAGTCTGCTCACAAGGGCTCCACCCCCATAAACATTTGTGGAAATCCAGTTTATACCAACACCATCTGATTTCTCCAGACTGAAATTCAAGATGGTCTACGATACCGTTTTGAGCATTCTGCCTTCGTTATCCACACTCGTCAGACAAATATATAGAGCTTTTACTGAGGCCTCTTCAACTTCATGATAGCCGCCTCCATGTAAAAAACTGTCATTTTTTTTTAATTACAAAAAATAGAATGCCTCAAATCTTAGTTATTGGACATCTGTTTTAAACTGACTGCTTTTCATCTTGAAGATGGTCTGTTTTTATTTCTAAGAGTCTCAAGTCTTCAAAAGCAAGGATTATGCCTGATTTATTTTTGTTTTCCTGCCCTTAATACAGTGTCTTTCAGAGTGGTGCTATATAAGTTAATACATCAACTATGTGAAGTTATAAATTATGAATCTCTAAAGCAGGTATATATTATTTGAATATTTCTAACAGCATCTTTTAATAAAAGGCTCTGATACACCATTTGCAATCATTGCTATAAACGTCAATTGTATTTGCTATAGTAACATGCAGTATGCTCCAAGCTAATATGGAATTGTTTGCAAAAGTACATAAAAATACAACTCCCAGCTGGGTGGGGGTGGCTCATGCCTTTAATGCCAGCACTTGGGAGGCAGAGACAGGCAGATCTCTGTGAGTTCAAGGCCAGCTTAGTCTAAAGAGCGAGTTCCAGGACAGGATTCAAAGCTACAGAGAAACCCTGTCTCAAAAAAAATGCAACTCCCAAATTTGTTTTCTTTTTCCACATCTACATTAATACAAAGACTTTATAAAATTAGCTAATGGACTTTATTTCTTTGCGAAGGAAACTCTGTTTAATTCACCAGAATTGTTGTTGTGTGATTTCTACCAGAAAATTGATTTGTCATGAGAACCAACCAATTAACATCAGAAGACTTTCCTACAGAAATTTTGAACCCTTTTGCTGAGCCAAATTTGTAAATAAATAAACTTGTGTAAAAAACAGCTGTGATGAGCTCATAAAAATTTAGCATCCCATGCAGGGAGTGGTAGTGCACGCCTTTAATCCCAGCACTTGGGAGGCAGAGGAAGGAGAATCTCTGTGAGTTCGAGGCCAGCCTGATCTACAAAGCGAGTGCCAGGGCAGGCTTCAAAGCTACACAAAGAAACCCTGTCTTGAACCCCTTCAGATAAAAAAAATTAGCATCTCTTATTACATTTTCCCAGAGAGTACAGTTTGTGCATTTTACAGAAGAGCTGACTATGTGTCTCTGAGTAAGCGCAGTTCAGCTTAAAATTTCAATGAAGATTATGCTTTATCAATAGAATTGATGTTATTTGTGGCTATTGTGAAGGATGATGTTTCTCTGATTTCTTTCTCAGCTCCTTTATCATTTGTATATAGGAGGACTACTTTTTTTGAGTTGATCTTTTATCCTACCACAATTTTGAAGGTATTTATCAGCTGTAGGAGCTCCCTAGTAGAGTTTTTGGGGTCACTTATGTATACTATCATAACATCTGCAAATAGCAAAAGTTTGACTTCTTTTTTTCCAATTTGAATCCCCTTGATTTCCTTTTGTTGTCTTATTGCTCTAGCCAGAACTTCAAGAACTATGTTGAGTAGATGTGGAGAGAGTGGACAGCCTTCTTTGTTCCTGATTTTAGTGAAATCAATTTGAGTTTCTCTCCATTTAATTTGATGTTGGCTCTTGGCCTGTTGTATATTGCTTTTATTATAGTTAGGGAGGGCATTGGACCTTTCCCAAAGCAAAGTGCCTTACCCTCTCTGAAGAGTGGATGGGGGTAGAATGGGGGGTAGGTGGAGGAAAAGGAGGAGGGGAGGGAAAGGGAAGTGGTATTGGTATGTAAAGTGAAAAAAATATTTTGTTTTCTTTTTTAAAAAGAAAAGTAAAATAAATTAAATAAAAAAGAAAAATAATACACTATACTTATATATATATATATATGTGAAAATAGAATTGATATATGTTAAGCTTGGTCTTATTTGAGCCTCAGCTTCACTTTAACAACATTATCATAATGCAGAGCAACTTCATCTGACTTTTCAATGCACACAAAAATCACAGTTCAATGCATTTTTAAACTTTAATCAATGTTAGATCAACTGAGTCTAACCTCATTGTATGGTGTATCTTGCATTCCAGAATCTTCTTTCATTGCTCCTTCTTCTTTAATGTTTGGGGTGATGCTCAGAAAAGCTGGCCATCCCATAGAGAACATGCCTTGGGGGAAATGAAGCACAATGAAATGTCACTTGAGGCAACTCATATTGGCATTAGAGCACGGCTTGCTTTGTGAAGTTAGTATTGGCAGTATCATAAAGCACACAATGCACAGGATGGTTAGAGCATGGCTTCTGGAGTTGCCTGTGTTCACTGATATCAGATGCACATTGCAAGAAAGGGATCATTTACTTCTCCAACTCTGAAACCTCATAACATAAAAGCCTATTAAATATTTCAAATATATCAGTGGGATTCAGTAGATTGATATACTGATAGATATCAATACATGCTAATGAAGCATGTATTACCATTTCAGCATTCACACCTAAGTATCTCCCCGATTCAATAAATATAGCATAGTATAACCACTATTACCGTCAATATCACAGGGGGTGGTTAAAATGCTTTAATGTTGAAGAGCCACAGAACTAACTGGGGCAAACGCTGACACTTGAGTTTCATCAGTTTTCATCCATTTGGTTGCAGATACAATGTGAAAGTCTACACTGCTCTACAGGATCTAAAGATGATAAATAGCCGAGTAGGAAGGGCATGCTAAATAAAGTGATGTCTGGTGACTGGCGTATAAAAATTAGCGTGTGTGGCAGATGACAGTTAGAAGGGATTTAAGGTGAACTTGCTGCTGTGGTGTAGACCTGATCTCGTCTCCTAGGTCCCCAAGCAAGAAACTTCACTATCTCAAGGTTCATCGAAGTGATTTGGAGATGGCATTATTTGGAAATTTTACTGTAATTTCTTTAGAAAATATACACAGGTTTAAATGAACATGGACTGAATTATGCTTCTAAAAATACTGCAAATAAAAGTCCATTATCATTTTGTTTGGGTAGTTTGATTGTAACTCTATACTGTGTTTTCAACAGCAATTTGCAAGTTCAAATAATGTTATCAAGCATATTGTGGTCCAGAGGCTGTACTTGAATGAACTTTTAAAGAGATTATAGATAAAAATGTATTAATAATACAGCCACATTTTTACACAGAGAAACTATAGGTGTCGCAAAATACTTTTTATTAGACTTTGAAGGTGGAATGTTTTCAGTGAAAGTAAATAAATATCGTCAATCATATGTTATAAATTGTCAGAGTAGATTATTGTTATTGCTATTTATTAATTTTGCAATGCCAGAAGTCAAACACCAAGTATTACACTTGCTAAGTAAATACTCTATCACTGAGATACACAGTCTTAAAGAAGTGAACTAGAACCTACCTATCATAAAGGAATATACATCTATATGAATATATATCTACATTCTTACTTTGGATAAACTACTATACCCACGAACTATTCTCTCCTTATATTTATACAATTTATCAATTTCACACTAAAATTCCAGCGATGGGCCAGCATGTATAAAGGTAGGACCATAACTAATAAACCTGAAGACGGGATGATATTTCATTTTCTGAGAACTGAGAAGCAAGCTAAAATTCTTAAGTTTGGGAAGGGATTTCTGAGTGGCTATTGCTTGAGGTTTTATTTCTATTGACCTGAAATGGCTTTTGTTTCTAGGAACACCTTCCCAGAGGTTTCACTGAAGCAAACTTTAAGCTGGAAAGTTGCTTTCCTTAGCAGCCAAGGCAAATGAGCACAGTTAGATCCACTCACTTCCGCCACCTGGCGTTGTTAGTAATGGGATGCTATCACAGGGATGGGTGTCCTCTGGGAGCAGGGGTGGTGTGCAAATCTTTTCCATTTTCCAGTAACCTGTGGTAGTGCAAGATGAGGTTAGAGCATGGCTGTACGTTGTGGTTAATCCAAGCTTATGGAACCATAAACTGTTAATCGATGAGACATTGTCATCATTTTGAAACAAGAAGTTGCCCATCACCATCCATGGCACGGATGTGCCAGTGAAATCATAGAATTAAAAATATTGAAGTACAGGATAATGAGAAATATCTACAAAATTAAAAGTTATCTAATAAAGCATAAATTTAGTGAATGTCTGCAGTTAGGTCTCGGGATGCTGATTCCCAGGTTCCTAGCCCCTTTCCATGACCCTCTTACCCTTGCGTTTGAGGTATTCTGCGATGAGTGCAGCGATATGGATGTAACACATAGCAGCCTATAACAAAACATAAAACAGAGATTCCACAGATGTATTTAACTCTTCACGAAACTAGTGGTTTCCGAAGGGGAGTCAGTGTGCCCTCTCAGGATATGCCATGCAGACTAACCCTTCATTATGAAAGAAGTGAAAATATCAACCAAGTGGACGTTTTCAAAGTTTTGCATCTCAAATCATTGATGCTGCCACCTCTATGTTTGTCCACAACCTGATGCCTTCTAGTTAGAATCAGGTATCATTGAGCCCTACACGAAAGTTACTGCATTGGATATATAGATGTATATTATATACATTGGTGGAAAATATGGCACTTTTTATACTTTACGCTGTATATAAAAAGCCAATTATTCCGATAAAGAGTACAATGTTAATGAAGAATGAATGAGCCTTTGCTCATCACCTCCGACAGGTCTCCGTTTCTTGCATGAATCTTGGCCATACTTTCCAGCCAGGTCCTCCGTAGCTCAGGGGTGCTGGCATAGGAGTTGGCTAGGCTGTACTGGAGGTCCACCAGCATCTCGGGGTCCTTCTCATGTTCTTTCATCTGGGCTGTGGCCATCAGAACGGTCCTTATACGTTTGGTCAGGTCTTTTACCTCTGCTGGGAAATTGCTGTTCTTTGGGAAAGAGAGGGCCTGAGTCATTACCTGTTTAGCAATCAATTATTAACTTCAATCTATGCTCAAATGTTAAACAATATTTTATTGTTTTATGTGGGGGTGATTTGATTGCATGTATGTTTGTGCATCACTTGTTCGCCTGGTGGAGGCCAGAAGAAGATATTGGATCTCTTGGATTCAGAGTTATGGACAGTTGTTAGCTGTTTATGACTTGTAGGTTCTGCGAATTGAACTCAGGTCTTCTGGAAGAGCATCCAGTACTCTTAACCACTGAGCTATCTCTCCAGCCCTTCAAGTTATACTATTAATTATGGCTTGGCACCACAAGTTCTTATGTTTTATGTATTGTTCATAAATTGCATTTTATATATTGCAATTGTGGTTATATTCAAACATTTGGTGATAAGAATTATGGTGATTCAATCCCAGAGAACTCAGAAAACAATGAGGACCCCAAGAGAGACATACATGGCTCTAATCTACATAGGAAGTAGAAAAAGACAAGATCTCCTGAGTAAATTGGGAGCATGGGGACCATGGAAGAGGGTTGAAGGGGAGGGGAGGGAAGGGAAGGGAGCAGAGAAAAATATATAGTTCAATAAACTAAAATAAAAAAGAATTGTAGTGATTATGGTGAACTGTACTGTCTGAAAGCCTATCTTTCTAGCGATAGCTTCCTGATTGTCCTTGAGATTCTGTCCTCTCTGAGTTCCCGTCACGTGAACAAGTTTTGACTTCATTCCTATTGATGGCATGTGGCACAGGACGGGCCAATCACATTCTTTTCATAAATAGATCAAGGATATTCCTTTTCTTGACTCAAATTGGTAGTGTTTGGAGAAGTGCTTTTCCATCCCTGACACAAGTGTCCTCACACTTTCTGAGGTAAATCCACAAAGACAGCCATAAATTTGGCAAATGAGGAAAAGCTGACGCAATACATAGACAAAACAAGCAACAGAGGGAGGGGCTCTCAAATCACTCTATCTCTAGATAGAGCCGGGCTTGAAGCTTTTTCTACCTCTAGCCTTCTGAAAGTGCGAAAAGAATCGGGAGGAAAAGGTGAATTTGCTTCTGATGGTTTTGAGTAAATAATGATGCTCCTGGAACACTTTGTTCTATCTTAGAAATTCCCCTGAAAACATCATGGATGGAGAGTGTTAGAACTAATGATTAGCAATTTAAATAAGCACACAATACCAGTGATCAAAGTCTAGAGCAGATAAGCACAGAATTCATAAGCATCCCATGATTTTGATGTTAAAGAAAACCTCCACCTCAGTTTATTTCTGATTCTTTAGAGAATTAGCCCAGGAAGTATCTCTTACTTTCATCTGTTTATCTCCATTGGCAAAGTTGTTGGTGATTGCAAGGGAGTGTTGAAAGCGAGATCCTCCAATCCCCGAATCGGCTATTAACTGGCTCACTGCTTTGATGAGCTGGAAGAGAAAAGAAAAAAAGGATCACTCTGACGCAGGGGTTCTCCACCTTCCTAATGCTGAGACCCTTTAATACAGTTTCTTAGGTTGTAGTGACCCCAAACAAAATTATTCTCATTGAAATTTCATAAATGCAAGTTTGCTACTGTTACTAATCATAATGTAAACATTTGATACGGAGGATATCTGATATGCAACCATTGTGAACAGGTTGTGTTCACAAAGTGGTTGGGAAACACTGTCCTAAAGCAGAATGAGAATTTACATTTTGTGTTTTATGGATGATGCGGGACGATGAGGGTGTGCTTGCGTGGGTGCGCACGTACGTGCCGAGGCCAGAGGTCAACTTTGAATGCCGATCCTCAGGTGTCATCCATTTTGTTGTTTGAGACAGGAGGTTGATTGGATCTGGAGCTCACTAAGAAGGCTAGTGTAGCTGATGACTGGGGTCTTCCTGTCTCTGTCTCCTCAGTGGGGAGATTACAAGCATGCGCCATTGCACCTGGCTTCTCAGTGTGGCTTTTAGGACTGAACTCAGGTCCCTGGGCTTTCTAGGCACATACTCCACAGACAGAGCCATCTCCCCAGCCTAGAAACACCATTTTTAAGGGAACTGACTGTCATTAATTTCTCCTAGAAGCTTCAAAGAATGACATTCTTACGTATGCATCCTTCAGAAGATCACATGATCTAGAGGCCTCATTATCATTGTAAATACCCAAGGAGAGATTCAAGAATCTTGTAATCTTGGGATGCCTTGAAGAAAGGCATGGTTGTCTGTGGAATTCCGTGAGATTTGATCTCCCAGATTAACCATGACTGTCAAAGTTGTTTTTTTCCCCCATGAGATTCTAGTGCCTGGGCAGAAGAAACAAAGCTGCAAGAGGAGATATAAACTGCAATCTGTTCATTTCTCTCCAGCCCTCCTCTCATAGAAACCAGGATCAAGGGGACTGAGAACCTTTAAGGCAGAGTCTGGAAAATCAGACAGTTGATTGGCTGCCTGGGAACGGGATGCTTCATTCACCACTGAAACACATCAGCCATTTTAGTAGCAACATTAAGGAAAGACAGGCCTTACTTGTAAGTGAGAGCGGACAATGGACTTCTGCTTGTTAAATTCAAAGTTCTTCCTCATGAAAAAGTACAGAAGTGCCGAGGCCTCCATCTGAGTGGAGCGCGACCTGTGGTTACAGCATTTCAGGACTTCGTAGCAGAAAGATCCACAGAGGTCAGCGGGCCCTTGAAAAAATGCTGAAGGAAACTAGAGAGATGGAAGAAGAAGGGAGTGAGCCATGTTCTTTCATGGTTCAAACTCGCAGACTAAAGTACTGTTTAAAAACGAGCTTTCTCCATTTGCCGGAGAGGAAAAGGAATGTATGCTTTTATTGTTGAAGTCCGAGTTCAGTAAGCTCCTCTCATGTATTAATTAGTCTCTTGCATGAATGGTCCATGTGTAAAACTGACAACAAGCCATGAGATCTTTGAAATGTTCCATTATTCACTTGACAGTGTTAATTCAGATGCTATTTTTGGTCATCTTCAAAGATGGCTGCCGTAGCTACTGTGGCATGGAAACTTGAACAGGATGATTTTTTTTTCTTTTTTTTGTCAAACTGTTGAAAACTCTAAGCAGCCACAAAACTGGTAAGCAGATAGCAACAATATCTTTTTGTATCCTACTCACTTGGAGACAACAGATGACTAGCATCTAGTGAAACTGGAATAGCACAAAACAAACCTTTGGCCTTGCACACTGAGAGATGCACAATTTATTAAGTGTTTGTTGTCATCCTTAGCTGGGATTTAGTGGGACCTGGAGCATCCTTACCTTACACACAAACAGTCTCAAAGAAGCAAACACGTGTTTCAGGGCTGTGGCTGACTGGTTGACTTGAAAGAACAGCATGTAAGTATCAAAGACCCTTTTCATGAGTGAGTTTTGACAGTCAGATTGTTGGAGCTGTCTCTGAAATCCAGAAGAGATGTTATTTAGGATAAGTGGAGGAATGATTCCTTTCCTTTAGAAATGTCTCTTATGAACCTGTCATGTGCTAGAAGAAACTCCTGAGTAAGAAGACATGGTTCATGTATCAGCTCAGGGAAGTTTACACAGCATTATAAAAGCCAAACCCAACCCAACCCAGATAAGACAATAGCTAGAGAAAGAAGATGTGACAGGAGAGGTTAGGGGTGGATTACTTTGCTTAAGAGGTCAACAAAGATCCCTCTGATTAATGAACAGAGCTGAAGGAACGTCAGAGAGACCTGCGGGGATTTTCGTGTGGTAAGAGTCTGGGGATGGAGCGAAGCTTGTGAATTCAGACTGAGAAAGAAAAACTGAGTGGCTGGTGTGTGGCTGGGATTGCGGGGAGAGGATGAGGTGGCAGATAGGCATTGGGAAAGCCTTTCAGCTGTGTGATATTCAATGCACACGTCCATTGAGGTATAAAGAATTAAAATGGGGTTGTGTTTTTCTCCCACCATATTGGCACTTTACACAAAAACAATGTTTTCTTGGTGCAATGCGGCTAGAGAGGTTTTATTTAACAGATCCAATCTTTCCTGGTGCAGTCCTTAAAGCAGGTTCATTTGACTGAACTGTAAATGTTTTTAATCACATTATTAAGATACATTTGGGGTGAGAAACTCTGCATTCAGAAAGTACAATTGCATAAATTTGACTTTGGTATATACCGTGAAATCATCATCACAGCCAAGAAAAAAAATATCACTTCCTAAGGTTTTAATACACGTTTTGGAATCCTGTATTCCTTTCTCAACTCCACATCTCCATCCCATCACTGATGTGTTCTTTCTATTTGATGACATCAACAACACCGCAGTCTTCTCTGGTGGCTTCTGAAGCTTCATGTGTGGTGTAGTCTTTTAGGTGGTTTCTTCTTACTGTTGAGTAATATTCTGTTGTGTTTCTAAAACATCTACCTGTTGATGCACACTTCCTGTATTTTCTTTTTTTTGTTGTTATTTAAAATAAAGATGTGACACATATTTGCATGCAAATCTTCATATGGATAGGTGCTACTATTCAAATGGTTGGTTACAGGATAGTTAAATGATTAACATTGACAAGTAATTTTGTTTTTATTTACGTATATGTGTGTGTATGAGTACATGTGTGTGTGTGTGTGTGTGTGTGTGTGTGTGTGCATGACTTTGTGCAAGTATGTGTTTGTGTGTGGGGGCCACATGTCTGAAAGTATGTATGTAGGATAGAAGATGGCGTGAGAGTCCCTGGAACTCGTATTACAGGTTAGTTGTGAGTTCCAGTATGGGTGCTGGGAACGGAAGTTGATTCTCAACAACTAAGCTTTCTCTCTAGCTCCATAATTAGCTTTTCAAGAAACCATCATAATGTTTTCCAAATTATCTCTCCCCCACTTGAACTCTTACTATCAGTGAACGAGAATTATAATTTCTCTAAGCATTTGTCGAAACGTGGTATAGCTAGTCTTATTAGCACTAGAAATCTTATAAGTGCATCATGGCAACACCTCATCAAAGTTGTGTATCTAACAAATAAGAAGTGATGTTTGGCATTAGCAATTTCTTCTTTCAAGAATGTAGTCATCAGTTAACACATAGCACTGTTGGTCTTTTGTCTTTCCGCTAGAAAATGTGGAGTCTCATTGTCACTCTGTGTGGCATCCTTGACAGCACAGCAAGAGGACTTGGGAAGGAAGATATTATTGTAGTAGTAAAACACAAACACAAAGTGTCAGGATGAAGCAAGCATTAGTCAACTTGTGACAAAATCCGAGAACCTCATTTTTATCATGCTTCCCATTAATGTATAAGCTGATTTATGTGAGGTCAACTGATTTCATAAATCATCTTAAAAATATTCTTCACTTCTCGTGGTTTTTCCTACTTCCCAAGTCATCATTTTGCAGAAAATGTCCTGACCATCCTTACCTGGTGGACTTGAGTAAAGAGAGACAGCAGGTCCAGGATAGTCAGGCAAACTTCTGTGGCTACATTGGCCTCAGTGTCTACATGGTGGACAATGTCTATTTCATTGGAGTTGCCTACAAAATGCAAAACAAAACAGTGCGTCAACATATAAGCCAATTCTCTGTGCTCAGTAGAATACTATTCTACTATTTCAGTGTTTACTGGTATTTTGATGAATGACTCATAAAATCAAAGCCTTTGTTCACCTCCATTTATTTCAATTAAAAGGAAAACAAAACAAAACACTAGATAGAGTCTTAGATCTGAGTTTTCTTTGTATACATTAGCTGCAGATTTTCCATTATTTTAAAAATTCTTTTTCTTTAACTCAGACATCAGTACAATCATATTTCTTCTGGAATTAGCCTGTTTAAAGTTCTTGCTTTTGGGCTAACAGACTCACATGTGTGATCTCAGTGGACAGTCTACACAAACAGCCTCCTCAGAAAGGTACATTTATTTATAAAGCGTACTTTGAGAGTAAGGCAATATAGATTTTAAACAAGTAATCAGAGGCCACACGCTCATAATTCCCATGTTTCACTATGCCAGGTTCTATTTTTATCATATTGCCAAGCTAGACTGTGTGCTTCTCCGGAGTCATGATGTCATTACCACTGCTTTTGGGACATGGACATTTTTATCATCTTCCCTTAGGGTCAGCAGTAATTACCTGGTTGAGAGAGAACCCTAACCTCACAACACCAAAAGTACCCAGACAAGCCACCCACAGCCCATTACACTGAGTTTCAAGTGAAATTCTCCTTTCTTCCCAGTGAGGGAGCTGTATTTTTAATTTGTTTGTTTATTTATTTATCAAGCTAGCCCTGGTGATTCTTTCTTTGAAGAAGTATTTCCAGACCCCATGGCAGACATCAGAAGAATGACTTCAGTGGTGTGACATTTTCTCCCCTCTGACATACAATGAATTTCCTGTCCTACTCACAGGCTGACAGAACACAGGTAGCCATCTTGCTCCCATTGCCCCTGGCTTACTTACTGTTCATGGTGTTGTCCAACATCTGTAGAAGTTTGGGGTTGGAAAGTGCATTTTTGCCTCGAATTATAGGTAAAGTTTGAGATCTGTGCTGTTTATGTCCTTCATGACCAGAAGTGGTATGCACCCTGGAACAGAGATGGGAGATGTGGCTGAGGCTACCCACCAATACGGTCATCAATATTCATTCAAATAGTGTGCACTGAGACAAATACAGAAAACATCTGTGAAGAAGCTTTTTACTGGTAATATTGACTGCAAGCAACACAATGAAGGGACCTTTAAAAACATTTGAAGAAATTTATTTAATCACTAATAATATTAAGAAAGATATATAATGTGAGAATGCCATAGTGGATGTCTGTTCTAGCATATTTTGATTTTCTTCTTTTTTATTACCAAGAACGTTGTTAAATAGACTCAGTTGAAAACTCTTCTTGATGTTGTCACTAACTTTATTATATGCTCAGACAACCATAAGGTTACACAAGGACCTCAAACTGGCCTCATCCATTTGCTTTTAAGCAAATAAGGTCATGTCTCTTTTGTAAGAAAAGGGATAGCTACAGATGTGTTAACCTCACCAAAGCAAACAAACAGAACAAAACAAAAAACAAAACCTAAAAGACACTCAAAATGTTTGTAACTCATTATTATTTCATGGATTTATAAGAATTTAAGAATGCTGAGTTAACTACTATCTAGGCAGGAAGGCAACTAAAAATACACACTAACATGTCCCCTTGGGTCTTTTTTTTTTTGGAAGTAAAGATAAAATCTGGATTGAAATAACTGAAGTAATCCTTTACTCTCTCATCTGGTTTTGCATGTGAGAATTCCCATAAGGTATGATTTATTTGGGCCATGCCTCTTGCGGTGGTAATGTAGGTGATGTAGGTGGTGTGTAGGAAAATCACATTTGAGGTTCTAGGTGCTCATCTGAGATGGCAATGATGACAGTCCTTCAGTGTGCGTCTTTCAGTGCTATGCAACACGCCCAGCTGCAGAAACTAGCCAGTGTGTTTGTGCAGTTAGGAATGCTTCCTACTAGGAAGCATTGTCCAAGGAGTAGCCAGGCAGTGGGAAATTTGCTGTCGTGTAAATTACCCACAAACAACACATTTGTGAATGAAGAAGGCAGCCAATGAGAGAAGCCTTTATGAGTCACACCTCAGAAGGAACTCTGGCTTTTGTCCTTGTCTGGTATTCAAGGCTGTTTGGACGTGGCTGAGCCAAAAGATCAACCTGGGTTGAAGCCTAGGAGAGCCGACTTTGGCTTGCTGGGACCTAGGACATCTGGATCCTGCCTGCATCTACAGGGAGTAATGAGTTTTGGGATATATGGCTGGGACATGGGGAGACTGATCTTTTTCTCCCAGGAAGCTGGGGTGGGGTGGGGTGGCGTGGGGATATAGGGGTGGGGTGTGTGTATGGGGAGGCATCCCTGGTTTCCAGGAGATGAGGCTAGCAGGGGCAGGGCCTGTCCAGCCTTTCAGGAGGAACCTTAAGACTTGTCCATAATACATGATTGACTGTGGGGCCCTTAGGTGACTGCAATTGCTATGAAACATGCAAAGCTTTTCTTTACTGTCTTCTCTTCCATTACAGTTTGCAAGGCAGACTCACGATTGCATCTTTTAAATTTACTTTCTCACTGGAGGCCAATTTCTACAGGTCTCCATGGATGGGAGCAAAATTTATTTTACTATTTATTGACTACATCCATTTTCCTATTTCTTCATAAAGCTCTTTTCTAAGATATCCACATCACACAGTCTTACGATACGCCTGGGAAGAATAAGTCAAACTCAGGAAAGTTTGGGGAAACAATATTTATTTGTTAGGCCCACAGGATCTTGGAGGTGGGATTTCAGGGCAGGAGATTCTGACTGGCAGGTTAATGATGGAGCGAGCGGGCTCTGCATGTAGGAATTAGGTAAGCTAACGAGATTTGTGAGCTCACCCATGTTTCCTCATGGCCTCTGACCCTTTAAAAAACAATGTGAACTTCAAGAACACTAAGGAAATCTTATAATTACTCAACAGAATTGGGAGTCACGATCCCAGAGTTTCTTTTTCCTACACTGCTAAGAACTAAGGGGGCATTTTATTGGAGTCTTGGTTTTCGCTAAATTGAAATGTCTGTTATTGCTTTTCCAATCAGGGTGTGCTTTAACTGAGCATGATCAAGGCATAGTCCTTTGTTTTTATTTTGAGCCAGCGATGCAGCTGGAGAAGTATCTAAGAAGTTTCTTCAGATTAACGTATAATGCTACTCAAAACTGCATTTGTTTTGATATATGTGCACGTATGAGTCTATTTACCCTCATGCATGCATGTTCACAAATAAACAACAAATACATAACTTTAAATACTAAGCAAAAGGTGATATTACCATTGTGACAAGAGACCAGAGGTCTGGCAGGAAGGATTGGATCCTTTCAGAGTTCCATTGTTCTGGGCAGACTGCACAAACTTAAATGCTGCAGCGATTTTTCTGCAAGGGACACACATTTCAATCACAGCTCAGCATTTATAATTTATATATAAAAACAGAGTAACAAATGACTAGCAATTAATGAATAATAAGGTATTTCATATTCTGTGAATTAATTAAAAGCAAGGGGCTAGGAGATGGCTCAATTTGGCAAAGAGCTTGCTATGAAAGAAAGCATGGGGATCTGCTTTCTCAACTTCAGCACCTATGTAAATGCCTAGGAGGCATGGAAGGCCATCTGCAATCGCAATTTCAAGATGCAGAGACTGGGGATCCATAGGCAAGATGGCTAGCTAGCTACAATAATCATAGGGTGAACTCTGGTTTCAGTGAAGGGACCTTGACTCAGTACTTTTGGTGGACAGTTATTGAGGAGGACATCTGATGTCAGCTTCTGATTGGATCCAAACACACAGCCCGACACCACATGCATAAGCAAGTTCTGGGACTAGGAAATCAGAGGGCTTTGAATATTCCTTGTGACAAATAATGCCAGTATGAAGTAATTCTAGACAAACTTTTGTTTTTAGTTTACTGGAGGCATGTTCTTTAATAGGTGTGTTTCACCAATATAAACCTATCTCTCTGTCTGTCTATATATCTATCATTTATCTATTTTATATCTGTCTGTCTATCATCGATTTTTCTATTATCTATCTATCTATCTATCTATCTATCTATCTATCTATCTATCTATCTATCTATATCTATCTATCATCTATCTATCTATCTATCATCTATCTATATCTATCAATCCATATAATCTATGTAATGAAGCTCCTCCTCTCTCTGTGTTTGCGTGCATGCACACACCTTCTAGAGGTCAGAGGTCACCCTCAGTTGTCAGTTCTCACCTTCTTCCTTGTTTGAGACAAAATTTCTTGTTGACCACTGTGCATGCTAGACTATCTAACCTGAGAGCATCCAGCAGGAAGGGAATTCTCACAGGAGCACTGTGATTAGAGACCCATGCTGGTCTGGCTTTATGTGAGTTCTGGGGATCCAAATTCAGGTCTTCATTTTTGTATGGCAAGTACTTCACTCACTGAGCCATAGTAAAAGCTTCATGAATTTTTAAAAGTCTGTATTAGTCCATTGGAATTTAAAACAATTACCTTATTATATTGCGTTTCCCCAGGTATCTAAAATTTTGAAGACAAACACTAGAAAAGGGAAAAAGTCACATTCTAATTATTCATATTCTTTGATCTATACATAGCAGTTCATCTAAATATACAGAAAGAAAAATAGTAAATTTTCTTTACATATACTATATACTATTGTTGATATTTATTTACCATAGGGCTTCTTTGAATGAAGAGTGGTATAGTGAGCTATTTTGAAAGTTCCAGAAAATAAGTTATTGGATCAACCGTAAACTTACTCCAAGATGCTGAAGAAGTCTGACACCTCGGGACTGGGAGCTCTCTGCCAGTAGGCAATCAGAGTCTCTAGAAAAGAAACAACATGGCATGAGACTCTTAGAAATGTAGGTTTTTCTCTCTTGCTCTTTTTAAATGGACTTGAAGTCATTCGCTTACCAACTGAAATTGTCTTCATAATATGAAGGAAACACATAAGAAGACTCCTGGTTTCTGCTTGATCTAATTTGTCAAATCGAAGAGTTGACCCAATCAAAGATAAGGGCCTTGGGATCTGGGAATCAAAAGACCGGTAGAGATGAGTCAGGCTGAGAGCATCCTGGCTTGTGAGGAAGGCATCCGATGGCTCAGTGGGGCAGGGAGCGGCACCTTTTCGCAGATGTCTGTCTTCTCGCTGCTCTTCTCGGTGGTGCTTGGGTTGGATTCGAGGCTTGCTAAGGATGCTCTGGAATCTGCATGGTTCACTGTAGAAATAGCTATGGATGAAAATGCTGTAAACACAAGCCACAGCACACAGATGGTGATGAGACGCATGAACACAAACAAGAACTAAAACGATGGAGCAGAGTTGCTCATTGTTGAAACAGAAAACAGAATTGCAAAATAGAATCTGGGGGCGACATGGAAGCCATACAACATTTAAAACATTACAACAGTGGCCATGATGGAGCTAAAAAAAAATTTAAACCATTTTAAGTGGATATAAAGTTTGTTCTTTAGATCTCTTACAATGCTTTTAAAAACTAGACAAAGATAACTCTTACTTTAACAGAAAATGATTCAGGGGAAGGAGTGTTTAACTTGACAGTTAACGAGAAATAAAGGATGACATTTCCAAAATAGTTCTTAATTCAATCTTTCAAGCTGAGGAGCTATCATATTTTAGGAGGCCGTGCATAACAAAAAGCTAAAGACTGTTTGCAGAATGAAGTAATTTGATAACACCTGAGCGGACAGCTCTTTAAGCCAAGTGTAGAAGTAGAAGTCACTGGATAATGTTCGAAGAAATATGTTAAAGACTCTAGTTATATAGTATGGTGTGCTTTGCTGGGTACATTATGCATATGAATTATGAATAGAAAGCACCATGATATACAATGTAAACATTGATGAGTGTTATACGTGAGTGTTCTCAGCAGGCCTTGAGTACCTGCTATGGAATTTAAAACGTCTTTGGAGAACGATGTGTCCACAGAAGTTGCATGCTTCATGGACGTCTGGGTTTGGAATCCTCCATTAGTGCTTAGATCATCTCTAGATCCCTGAATTCAAAGTGGAGAAGAGAAGAATGAGAATTAGGGTGCTTCGGAATGGTAGGCCCACATGCCTTTTCCATCCCTCTCAATTAGACAGTCAGATTGACATTTTATGTTCGAGTCAAGATGTTCCAATGAAGTTGGCTGTGAAAATGAATATTGCCAAAAGCATCGTCTTGCTCTCAATTTGCTTTTCTTAAACAATGTCTTCAAGTTTTTATTCTTTTCCAACTAGGTCCTCGTCACACTTCTATGTTTTTTGTTTTGCTTTTGTTTCTGTTTTGTGATCCATGGGGTTTGGCAAGTTACTTGAATAGGCCTGGGCTAGCCACTGGAGCACGAGTAACTCAACAGTAGCTACAATCACTGAGGACAGCATCTTTCTCCAGCAGCCCTCTGCTGCCGTTAGCTCCCCAGGGTGGGTGAGGTCCCATGATCCCCTCCCCATGGATGACTGAATATTTACTGGCACAGTCTTATGTAGGCCCTGTGTAGGAAATCACAGCTGTTGTGAGTTCCTGAGTTAAGAAACCATGTTTCTCACAGCCTCCTCCCTGATGCTTGGCTGTTACATCACAGCATCTCACAGCCTCCTCCCTGATGCTTGGCTGTTACATCACAGCATCTCACAGCCTCCTCCCTGATGCTTGGCTGTTACATCACAGCATCTCACAGCCTCCTCCCTGATGCTTGGCTGTTACATCACAGCATCTCACAGCCTCCTCTCTGATGCTTGGCTGTTACATCACAGCATCTCACAGCCTCCTCCCTGATACTTGGCTGTTACATCACAGCATCTCACAGCCTCCTCCCGGATGGTTGGCTGTTACATTACAGCATCTCACAGGCTCCTCCCTGATGCTGGGCTGTTACATTACAGAATCTCACAGCCTCCTTCTAGATGGTTGGATGTTACACCCCCCCTTCTTCTGGCCAATTTTAAAGTGAGGTAGCAAAGATAATTACTGAAAAATAATTGGAATAATTAATTATTGGAATAATTACCGATATAGTAATGTATTAAATTACAGATGTAATTATCATCGTATAATGGATATTAATATTGCTAGGAACTAGCTTTGAAGTCTCTATGTAAATGTTTTCTGTTACACAGCTTGATGTTAAGGACCCTATTACATTAGGACCTTTATCCCGGTTTTCATATTTGTTTCCCAGAGGCCTGGAGAGCTTGGATAACTTTCTGAAGGCTATAAACATGTTACACAATGCTGATAAGATTTGATCAAGGTCCCTCAAACAAAAACATTTCTAAGGGCACGACCCCAACTTTCAGTAGGTCCCATCTTGGACTGTTACTTGCTTATAACATCTCGCTTTTGTGAGGCAAGGTCTCTCAATGAACCTGGAGCATAAGTTTGCTACAGTGCCCAGCCAGTGAGCCCTAGGGTATTTCCTGTCTACCTTCTCAGGCCTGAGATCATCAACCATGACACAGTGTTTAGCCATTTATGGAGGTGTTGGAGATCAAAGTCAGGTCCTCAGGCTTGCACGCGAGTACCTCACCAATGGAACTGGTGTATGAACCCTTAAATAGACTGCTATGCTATTTGCCATGCCAGCCGAGTGGAGAACACTCACAATGGGCTACACTGGGGCTTTGACTATGTAAGACCCTTAGCATCTGTGGGAGAAAGATGATGGGAAGTAGTAGGTGAGTGATGCACTTCAGATGTAAGGTCATGAAGACATCACAGAAGCTGCAAAAGCTGTGAAGACTTGTGTAGTGATGCAGAGAATTAAGGGAATAAAAACAGTCCTGAAGAGAGGGCTGGGCCAGATAGAAGCCTCAAGTAGCCATTAGGGACGAATAGTATTGATGTGAATTCTTGTCAGATGGTGTGGTTTAACCCTTAACTTGCTTACAGGCAGGAAGAAATGGTTTTCCAGGACATAAATACAAATAAGAGAAGTTCCTTTAAAGAAAGTGATTTGGAGAGGTGTGCAAACATACCTGATTGGATGTATTCACAGTGAATGGATACAGGTCCTTCAGGTAGATTCTTGGCATATTGTCCAGCAGCATGCCATACAGGGGCATGTAGAGACTCGCTATCTGTGCCTGCTTCCTCTAGGAGAGGGCAGACAAGAGAAATGATTCACATGAAAATCAATAGACTCAAGGGGTTTATATTCATTTAATGCAGCGAGCCATTAAATGGTGTTTGGGGGGAGAGAGAAAGAAAGGCTACTTACAGGTTCTCTGTATCGATCATCGAAAGAATGCTTAGCCATTAGATTTTTTAGGACAGCTAAAGCTAAGTGCCTGATATCTTGGTCCTCCTGCAGGGCAAAGCCGACTTCCCGGAGCAGAATTCCGATTAAGAAGTGTTTGCGGCAAAATTCATTTGTGACTGAGTATTCAGGCATATCTTTGAGAGAAAAGAATGATGTTACTGAAAACCAAATAACCACTTTACGATTACAAAAAGGCAAACTGGACCATTACTGAAAACCCTGCCCCCAAGCAAGAGGGATTCCACAACACAGTCTTGCCATAGAGATGTGGTCTGCTGTGGCCTTGGCAGTATCTTCTCAGAAGGGAAAACGTTTGCTTACATAAACACAGGTTCAAACACTAACTCAGCATGGCCAATAGCCACAGCCTATCAAATGCCCTGCTCACACCACGGCAGGGGCTAAAATATAAACATGCTTTGTGTCTGAAGGAATTGAGAGAAGTCCTAGGAAAAGGTGGCTACACTGAGCTTGACCTTGGACGTTGCTAAGGAAGGACCTTGGGAGAAGAGTAAGGTTTACTTTCAATGACACACAGTTCTGGAATACAAACAGGTATGTGGGAACAGACATGTATGAAGGGCTAGGAAATACGGTGTCTGGAGAGGAGGCATGGGGATTGAGGTTTGAGTTATTGGGTGTCGATGCTAGAGAAACCCAAGGACAAATTCAGTATCCAGCACTTAGGTCTGCCTGTAACTCCAGTTCCAGGGGATCCAAAGCTCTCATTTAGCCTCTGCAGACACCAGACACCCAGGTGGTACACACATGCATACATGCAGGCAGATATTCTTAACACTTAAAAATATCCATCTTAAAAATGATAAACCATAAATCATCTATACAAGTTAGTGGCAAAACAAATAAAACAACACCCCAAACCCAAATAATTGGATTCAAAAGATGGTAAAGAACTCGAATAAGCAGTTTTATTGGGAGGACATTACGGTTCCCAATAAGAGGATGAAAAAAGTGTTTAACACCACCGATAACTAGGAAAGCGCCAATCAGAGTCCCAATGTGCTCCGGGTTCATGCCTGTCGCAGTGGCTGCTATCAGTCAAACAACTGATGATGACTGATGGGGACAGAGTGGAGAATCAAGAACCCAATCCACTGTCCAGGTGGGCTTGTATTGTACAGACAATGTGGGAAACAGAATGGGGATTCTTCCGATGAGTAAGGCATAACTCCTGCATCACTTAGTAATGCAGCTTGGGGATATATATACCCATAGGAACCGAAATCAGAACACTTCTTTTTTCTTTTTTAATCAATACATAAAAACCATGACATTTCAAGTACACAAGGCAGCATGTACGGTTTACATATATACACACAGTGTCACATAATGTTTAAAATAGGCTAAACATATCTATCTCCTAAATATTTGTTATTCCTCTATCATGAGAACATTCAAAGTTCTTTCTTCTTGATTTTTGAAATTCATAGTACATTGCCTTTGCCCACAGTTCCTCTACCGTGTGACAACTTCCAGAACTTCTAACTTCTACTGAACAGGAACTTGCGATATCTTGATCAGCCTTTCTCCCACCTCCCCTCCATGCTTCCAGAACCTCTCAAAACTACCACTGTTTTTAAAATTACATATAAGTGAGATCAAATGTCACTGGTCCTTATTTCCCGCTCACATATCTCACCAGCATGAGATCGAGTTCCATCCATTATGCCTCAAATGACAAGATCTCATTTTCAATGGGCAAACAGCAATCTGCCTGGCAAGATACGTTTGTTTCCTAGCAGCTGAAGCTCTAGGCTGTTTCCATTTCCTGCCTCCTGTGAATAGCGCTGCAGTGACCATGGAAATGCTGCCTTCTCAAGGACACAGCAATCATGCCTTTGCTTAGTTACCCGGCCGTGGGACTGCTGGATCATACGGTAGCTCTGTATCTATTTATTTATTTTGAGGGGCCTCCAAACTGTTTTCACATACGGTGTTACCAATTTACATACCCACCAAGAGCGTGCAAGGGTTCTCTTTTCTCCACACATCCTGCCAGCATCTGCCATTTTAGACTTTTTTATATAAAACCAATATCTTAAACATCTGAAACCCCATATTTGCTGGAATTTTATATCAAGGATAGGAAATGGGGAGGGGAATGTTCTGCTTTTTGCAGATAGTAGAAGAAACTATGGGAAGTGAAAATGAAAACACAGATACTTCAGGATCTCATCTGTGGATGTTGAAAAATTGAGCTCTTGGAAGCATGCTGGAAAAGCAGTTTTGAGGGACTGGGGAGAGGGCAGGAACTCTCAGTGACAGAATGAATACATTATGAGAGCAAGTATGCGGCAGGGAAACTGTAGATAGTACTAATGCCTTATCCAAGCCATATAGGCTAAGTTGTAAGGAACAAATATGTACATCCGGGAACTTTATCCACTGTACATATGAGAATAATTTCAGACGACTTGAGAAATTCAAACTTTGCAACACTTGGAGGATAAAATATAAAAGAACTAAAGGAAAGGTATCAAATTCTGTGTGACAAGAGAAAAGTTCCGATAGGTGTTTGGATATGTTGGTTATATGTTAACGTATAGATGTTCGGAGAGTCTGTGCTCGTTGACATGAAAATATGGCTCTGCTAAGTATGCAGGTAACATGAAATTTGACTACTTACCGGAGGCATGTAACTCTTGAATTGATTCCGTAGGGGTCAGAGGATCTAGATTTGGAGTGAAGAGAGAATAATTTCAAACACACAATACATCCATTAACTAGTTTAACTTACAATAGAAATTTAAAATATATTTTTATTATTTGCTATTCTATCACCATTTTTCAAGAAGAGTTAGGTTGTATGTTCCACCCACCCCCAAAATAATTTCATGAACAAAATTATTTTAATTCATATCCTTGTATTTGAGAGCCAGGTTTTTGTACCAAAAATCTGCCCACTATGAAATATACAGCAGATTATCAGGACTTTTTCTGTTTTTTTTTTTTTTTGACTGAGAATGAATAGATGAACTCAAAATGATAAAGGTTTGATCTCCTGAATACCTTAGCCAACATATCTGCCAAGAATAATGTATTAGCTTAAAAAAGAAATTCTCCTTCTCTTCCTTCATCCCTTTTTCCTCTTCATCTTCCTCCTCTTTCCTTACCCCACCCCTTATTATTTATTTTTCTTCAGTGCTGAGATGAAATCTCAAGCTTCATACATTTTTAAGCAAGGACTCCACTACTGAGCTACACTTTCATTACAAATAAAAGAACATTCCAAAGGAACAAAAAAACCCAAAGTGTTATTGTTCAACCTAAAATTTCTACTTTCTCTCCACTACAGAATATGCTCAGTATCCTAGGAAAAGAATGGTATGATGCTTATAGGTTATCTTTAAAATGTGAATAGCCACGTATTTCTAAGCCTAGTGTTGTGACTTGCCTTCTGTAGTGTCAGTGCAAATTTCCTTTGCCTTCTTAATTTCTGGTTTCTTGACCATGAATATGGCAGTGTAAACAGGCCCATAGTCTAACTGAAGTGTAAACAGTCTAACCGTCTAACTTTAAGTCCCTGACTCAATTTCAGTATTCTCTTTGTGTTTTGATGCTCAATTAGTTTCTGATATTTATATTCTCTTATGGTTTCCCCACAGATATATACACATCACATATAAAGGTTTTAAATGTGCATTTTACGTGCAGTATTTAAGTGTAATAATGTATATCAAATTTAGTAAATAAGGTATGCTCCATTCTGACGTCTTCACCCAATCTTTTTCTCTCTCTAGCCTAGGAGTGTCAAGAGTTTATAATGCTCTTCCCTCCCTCTCTCTCTTTCTTCTTTTCCTTCCTTCCTTCCTTCCTTCCTTCCTTCCTTCCTTCCTTCCTTCCTTCCTTCCTTCCTTCCTTCCTTTGCACAACTCATTTGTAAGAACTTCATTCTAATGTAATTATGCATGTTAATTAATAATCTCCACTAAAATTATACTCACAACCTTTTCCTCCCCGTCTTTAGATATCAAAATCAGTGGAAATCTGCCTTTTGGAGCTAGTAGGATTCTAGGTTACTGTTGGACCCTAAATTAATCTGTAAGTACCACTTGCCCAAAGATCAGGTAAATTCCTGGATTCTGGGAGTTGTAGTTCTTGAAAATAACAACAAAACCTTATGGGAAAGTATGGTGGCCTATGAGTTTTGTGCATATAAGCCCTGACAACCTGTGTCTCAGGGCACTCAGCTGGGAAGTCACCAGTAGTGGTCCTGACCAAATCCCATCTTGGTGGGCATATAATCTTTTAATGAAATAGCTTGATTTAATCTGGTCAAAATGGTAGAACTGGTTTTGCTCCAGTGAATACTGGAATTAACAGTTACAATTCTTTGATTTATAGTAACAAGATTTAAAGTTCTGTTGGCTTTCTCTTTGATGAAAAGGGGAAGAGAAATACAGGGTTGTAGTCATCAACCATATAGGGCAACTTCTTCTGCATTTTTACCAGATTATTAGGCTTCCATACCCAAATTACATCTTTAAACTGAATGGTTAAGGAAAATGGAGAACAGAGGCAGAATAAACCACCAGCCATGGGAGGACTTAGGAAGCCATTGGGACTTCTTACCTGGAATGTTAGCCGACCGTATGGGGAGGCACAGAGGAATGAAGTGCTCATGTTGACAGACTTCTTGAAGAAAATCAAATTTATACTGGCATAAAGTCTGAAATAGAGTCAAACAGAATGGCTATTGTTTGCATATCAAGAATGTTCATAAACACAAGTGAAAAAGGTGTGTGCTTCAATTTGTCCCCTACAAAGAAGAAATAGCTAATTTTCTATGACCACCAAGTAGTTCTCTGGTGTGAAGGAGGCTACTTTCTCAGAAGTGCTTCTTGTAGCCACATTCTGGATCTAGGTACACTGTTCAAGGCCATCTCAGGAAAGGAGACCAACAGTAACCCACATTCAGTTTCTCTGAGAGAAAACCCCAACTCCTGCATTTAGCTTATTTTATTTTGTTGTTGTGAATGAAACTTTTATTGACATGCTGAATCTAGAAGCAGATACATATATTTTTGATACATACATTTTTATACCATTGGTTTCCAAAAAATGTATAAGAAATTACTGTAATTTGCTTATAAACCAAAACACGTATTAAATCAATGGACTTTGGATGGTTCGTTCTGTGGTGTTCTCAGTACGGACGGTACACACCTGGTTTGAAATGTACAAAGAGGAAACTACAGCAATCTGGACTGCAGGTATTAATCTCACAGCTCATCAACGATGAGACTTCCTTACCCAACATGAATGCACACTGTTAGGAAATTCTAAGACCTCCTCATCTTCTCTCGTTGGAGAATTTGGATCACTTTTCAAAAATGTACACATTTGCCTTGTTTTATTACGACTGACCAATAAAAAGGATATTGCAAGAACTTCACAGGGTTGAACAAGTATTAAAAGAAACCCAATTTTTGATTATTAGCGTACCAATAACTTTAGAACTTTAAAGTTATTTGTGGAACTGGCTATTGTTCTTCATTAAAGAATATCCAACAAAACTGTCTATTGTCGTTTCATTTTCTAATGAACACTTCATATCCAATAAAAAGGTTCAGATTTAAATCAAAATACATTATTTTAAATATTCATAAAAGTTTCTTTCATATGTAATGTGAAATGTACAGTAATTGAAGGTTGCATTCCTGAAAGCAGTTAGAGATATTAAGCACTAGGAAAGAAATTGTGTAAACCTATAAGAATTCAATAACTTTCATCCTGTCTCAGTTATATTGGCCCAGACACTATGGCATACACTTTATTTTATCTCCTTTTGCCTATGAATTAGTCTTTTGGTACATCATTTTATTCAACAGTCACCCATATGTAGTTGTCTTTTTAAAATTATTTTTAGTTCTGTGGTTATGTACCATGATTTGTTAACCTAATTTTTCAGATTATTGTACCATGTAGAGAGAAAACAAGGTACTTTTCAAGTATTTTCTGCAGCTCTCATATTTATAAAAATGTGTTAAGTGTCTTAGGAAACCCCAAAGTAAAAAAACCTTCCAAACTCTAGCCTGTTTGGTAGTGAAATACTTGAGTAAAAAACCTGATTCGCTTGTCACAGATGGACGCAGCTTCCCTGCTTGCTATTTTCTTGCCTTAACCTAGGAATTTTAAATGTGCAGATTTAAGAATAACTTAAGGTTTGTATTTGTATCATCTAAGTTCTAAGAAACCCAGAAAATCAACCAACTTCTTTCTAAGCCAAGATACAAGCCAAGGACTTACTCTTTTTCTTTTCTACAAAGCCAATACTTTCCCATTTCCCACTTCTGTCAAATGGATGTCTTGGCTTCAAAACACAAAAATACTGACAATATACCTTCCCGTGAATCCAATTTCTCAATAAAAGCTGGTTTTTGTTCATAACCTATCAGAAACTGATGATATCAAATTGAATTAGAAATAGGTCATATTAAGCATTTCGCAAAATATGTATTTGGCTTATTTTATAATGTGTTTCTTGTGTGTATTCAGTCCCGTCATGTCACGTGAGTGGAGCTCTCCCAAACATCCAACAACAATCACAGACCAGACGGTGATTATGAGGCGGAGGGGGCTACAGTCAAGGAAGACAATGGTACATATTTCTGAAGCAGAGTCAGCTTCACACACCACTAGTTCCTAGTATCATTATCTCCCCATTTTCCCCTTCCTTTGCAAAAAGGCATGTCTTTTCCACCACATCTGGATTTGGACAGTGAGTCACAGAATACAGACTTGGCCTAGGATAATTGTGGTTTATGTCTTAAGATACATCAGTAGGAACAGTTAGTATAGTCAATAATGGTTATATATATTCTCTCATGGACAATAGATAACCATCCTTTAACAGCAAGTTAACTTGCCACTACCATATTCACTATCAGTTTACAAAAAATACCTCTTTACCTCAGATTGGAATTTTATTTTCTGACAGCAGCATTTAATAATGTAGAAAATTGCCATTTCAAACAAGAACAGTATTGGATACGTCCTTTGGTGAGCACATGTACACATGTGAGCAAGTGTATAATTAAATTGCACACACATTAATTATTCTTCACTAAAATATGCCATTTTATCTTCTGAAAAATATGTAGGTCTAGTAAAAGCTATACTTAAGTGGAGATTATTTGCATTTCATGCATGATAGGAACACAACCGAATATTTTTTAAAGAAACAGTTAAAGGACCATTGGGATAGAGCTAAGGCTAGTCCTAGAATACAGTTTACAGATATGAGTGCATCTATTAAAAAAAAAGAACAGAAAGTTCTCAAATAAATAACAATGTGTATTTCAAGGTCTCAGAGAAAGAAGAACATGTTAAACTTCAAAGGAATGGGTTACAAAACTAGCAAAGGTCCAGGGAAGAAATTAACAAAATAGAGACTAAAAGAATAAAAAGGAGAATCAACCAAAGAGTTGGTTCTATAAAAAGATAAATATGATTGCCACACATTTACTCAAACTAACAAAAGAAAGGAAAGAAGCTCAAAATTAATAGAATTAGAGATAAAAAGAGAATACATACAATGTACATGCACAGCACATACATACAAAGTACATGATGTACATACAAAGTACAATGAATGTAATATGCATGTACATGCAAAATGCATACATACAAAGTACAAAAATGTCCTTTGAAATCCAGCACAATGAAATCCAGAAGATTGCTAGGAAATACTTTGAAAATATAACCCTGGGACATCTACAATAAACATGTTATTAATAATACATTATCTAATAAAGTTAGATCAAGAGAATATAAACAACTTAAATATCCATAACAGTCAATGAGACTAAGATAGTCATAAGAAGCCTGTCAACAAAGGAAAGTCCCAAACCAGATAGTATAGAGCTTATTTTGTGACTCGCTAGGCCAGTGTGTCAGGTTGATACACAGAGACCCCTCAGTTAGTTATCGTGTTGGACTCGGCAAACTGTTCCTTCCTTCCCTGGTCGGGCCTTACCTTGAACTCCCCAGAGGAGAACATGCTGATGTAATTGTTCACCATCTTAAACACAAATCCCCGGTCCATAAACGTAAAGCAGCGCTGAGAAGACAAAATTCCAAAGTCAAATCTTTTTGCTTGAGGGATGTTAGAAAAGATGATTATATATTTGAAGCAGAGTAGTATTTAATTAAGTGTGATATGTGTCTTTTAAAAAGTCTATAAAGGACACCCATCTGCATTAGCAACTAGTTAAACTTCCACAGAGAGTATAAACACCTGAAATTCTAAATGCACACCTAAAAGCAATATTTAAAATATTGCTTGGAATTTTGCAGAGAGATCTTTTAGACTTTCTCTTTCGTATAGAAAGCTTTCTGCTTCGTAATTTTTTGATTACGTTTTATTATTGTTTTTAGTATATCGATCCTGGAGTTGTTCGGGTGGAGACCATCTGCTATACACCCTGGGCGGGATGGAAAGTGGTAAAAGGGGCCAGCAGTCTTTATTCCTGTTCCTTCAACAGGGGCTGTTCTCTATTTCATCCAGGGAAGCATACATTTGAAGAAAAGAGAAGATCCTGCCATTTCAATTAGGGAACTGTTTGTGTCTTGCTTAGTCTGCTGTCAGATTCTCCCAATCTAGTGACAAAGATCTTAGGTCAAATTTATACTGGGCACATTGATGATTATGGACTATGTCCTTCATTCAGCATTTGGCAAAACAGCTTTTTTTTTTTTTTTTTTTTTTTTTTTTTTTTTTTTTTTTTTTTTTTTTACCAGTTCCCTTTTCACTCTGGACTCTGATCCTTTAGCTCGGTGTTAGGAGCTGGCTTAAGGTGAGCAGTAAAATGATTGTGGAGGAACATTCATTTATTCCCCAAGTATAGGTTATCTAGCCAAACGGATTAGATAGGAAGACATTCCCTTGTAGAAATGGGTTTAGCTACCCCCTTTTTTGTTTAGAATATTTTAAATCACATTTATTAAGATCTCACGTCCACTTCCTTATATATCAAACATTTTCAAACGGATTTCAAAAGCTAGTTGAAATAAAACAAGGGTCAGTCAGATGAAGAGGCAGGACATGGACATCGACGAGGAAAAGCAACTCTTGCCTTGACACTATGCTGCCCAAAGAGGAGCGCTTGACCAGCGGTTTGCCAGAAAGAGTTGAGACCCATTTTGTTAGGAAAAGCAAAAGAATAAAAAGAAAAGGAGAAAGCAGAAGAGCTGGACAGGTTCCTGTGATGTGGATCCATGTGAGACTCATCTGCTTTAAGGAGAGAACAATAAAAATACACCAGATTTTGGCACAACATCGTGAAAATGGTGCTGCATCATGACAGAGGTTGAGGGAGGATACCTGGAAACACAGAGCATGTTTATACCCTCGTGGTGCTTCCAGAGAATCTGTTCTCTTGTTGATTGGAAAACAAGTAGTACAATTACGGCATTATAAACTTCCCATCATTAGATTCCAATGACTGATAGCATTCACGGCTTAGATCAGGAATGCCCCACCCCACCCCAAGCTCAGGTTTTGAGCAATCAGTCCCCAGGATGTATTGTTATTTTGAAGACTGTAGACCTGAGGCTTGGCTAGTGGGAACTGCTAGGTGTGGGACTCTGAAAGTTCTACCCTCCCCCCATCTTCCTACTCTTTCCTTGTGTCAAGTGAACGAGCTGTCACCCACTCCTGACACCAGAGCATAGTAGTTCTGCTTTGTCTTCCCTAGGAAGACGGACTGTGACACTCTGAATCCAGGAGTCAACAAATGGCTCCTTAAGTTGCTTGTGACAGCCAGGAGGACTATTTGACTTTTGACTACTGATGAGGACTTATACAACCAAAAGTGGGAAACATGGCTGTTATTAACAGATTGCTGGGAGGAGCACAGAAATTTATAATGCAATGCCAAGAGGGCAGTGCTGGGTGAGAGAGCTCAGGGCTCCTCAGTTCCTGGAACTGGACCAAATCAAGACTTTCAATTTTACATTTTCCAAATCTGGTTTTATGTCCCTTTCTTTGTCTCTGCTACTTCTAACAATCGTCCCAAAAGATTTTTTTGCTTTCTGTGTCAATAAATGCCTTTAAATTAAAAGTATGTGTGAATGGTGGACATTTATGGTACAAAACATCATGTTTCCATTCACAAACTGTGTGTGTGTGTGTGTCTGTGTGTGAGATCATCCTGGATTTATTGTTGCTGCTATTATTAGCTATATGTGTTTATTGTCAAACTATGTTTTGTCCCCATTATCATTTGCTTTTTCATCTTGGACATTTTCCATTGCCTCATTGTCTATGAGGTTATTCATAGACAGCAATAACCTTTGCAGAAACATACTACAAATGAACAGCTGTCTTTCTGAACAAGCACCAAGCATCTAAGCCAAGAGGAGTATATCTGGAGTCTTCTACCTATCTTAGAAAATTGCTTAGTCATCTTTTTTTTCTTTTGGTTTAGAGAAGAATATTCCAAATGTTTCTTTAAATGTATTTTGCATATAAGTTGGACCATATATAAAAATGTTCATCAATAGCAAATAAAACTCAATATATATCATATACAGTACATGTTTGTGTGTGTATGTGTGTGTGTATGCAATACTTAAAGTTATATTTTAGATTATTGATTGATTTGTGCATTTTTGTAAATTTGTGTATATGTATATATGTTTATGCAAATATGAGTTAAAAGTATATTTTTACATTCATTGATTGAAAAAAAAAGTTCATCAAATTTTCTATTCTGTTTAGCGCTTCCAGTATGCTACCAGCGTAGCAGAACATTTTATTCTCATGGGTCTTCAAGTGTAGTAGAAAATTCATTCATTTCTCTTTTAATGCAGACCATCCTTTTCTTCTATTGAAAGGAAATATTATGAAGGAAGAGGAATAGTCGAGTATGGGTGCAGTGAAAGTAGAAATGGGAAATTGGGGGCAGAAGGATGTAAGGAGATAGACGTTTTATGGGACTGGGGAGACCAGAGGCCAGGGGAAAGTTTAACCAGAATGAAGTGTGCATGAAGAAGCTATCTTGGAAACTAGTGATTTTGCAGCCGAAGTAAAAAGTATAAGAGGAGGTAAGAGAACACATGTGATATGAAAGATGGAGGGAGGAATTCTGGGAGCTCAAGGTTTAAGTGAGGATGGGGGCAATGGGATGAAGGGAAATAGGGTTATGGGTGGGTTGATTGAAGTTAAGGGGGTCTGAAAAAGCCTTATGAACCTACTCATTTGTGAACTAATTGGGAATATAATTAAAAACAGCTTCATACTCAAATTGATCATTTTTCTATGAATAACTCAACATTTTCATCAGGCTAAAGAAAGCCAGAGGCCACGTAAGAAGAGTGCCATGTTCTTAATGTGACTCCGTGGTGTTGTTATCTCATCAGTGACTGATCTAAATGTCATGTCACAGACAGAAATACTCCAGAGATGACATCATTACGCCTTTCCACAGCTCCTCTTACTGATTAAAATCATTTAGGAGCACCATGACCTGACAACATTTGCACATTGTAATCTAACCTTTATTTTTCTTTAATGACCTCTGAGTCAGGATGAAAATGAAAACTGATTTCAAGAGGCGAAATGCGGAAGTGGAAGTGTTCACCTCGCCGTCCGAGACTTCGTCATAAGAAGAGAGTAAGCTAATGGCATCCAGCATGCCTTGCAGCCACAGTCAAGGGGACCTGGACAGACCTGTGGTCTCACATAACGGTACCTTAAGGAATCTGGCGACGCTATGGTTCGCCCGTTTTGTTTCCTCGGGAGCTTCCTTGTATTTCCAAATCACGTGGTCACACAGGCCCATCACCAGATTGTCTAGTTCACTTTGGTAAGACTCCGGGAATCTTTGAGCTCTGGGAAGCTAAGGAAAGAATGTCACATTCATCATGTGTTATGTGACTTACCAAGCTGGGACAAGCAAACTGAAAGACTTACCTTATTTTATAGAATGGCAAATCAAAGCAGCTCTTGAAAAACTTGAAAGCAGTAATAAAACTTAAAAGTCTTTTAAGTTTCAAGGTCATAATTCTGCTGTTTTTATTAAATGTTCCCTTCTAGCTTGACTGGTAAATTTATACTTTTTCATTAAAAACTACTAATCTCAAATTCTCAAGCAACATGTGCAAGGCAAAATGTGAATAATGTTATGCACTCATATATTCATTCCCCTCTCTTGCCTCCCAAGAAATATCCATTAAACTTTAAATAAAACATATTAATTTTAAAGTGAGCATTATCTCAAAATAATTTTTAGTCAGATAACTCCATTTATCTCAATTTAGAATGATTTTTTTTAAAAAAATATAGGAACCTTCCCAGCAAAAAGTTATGAAATTACTCAGCCTTAAAAGAGACATCTTTAGCAAGGCTCCCACCCCATCGAAGCCAACATCACAAAAGAAAGGGTGGAAAGAATTTAAATCATGGAAGATTGGGAAGGGTGTCGTGAAATGTTGCCATCAGATATGACATTTCTATGGCTACTGTGGTCACACAGTGGGTATAGAAACCTGTAAAAGACTGGACCCTTAAGATTTCAATTGTGGAGAGAGGAAGTGCCCATGAGGCCCTACTTCACTTCCTAAGGAGAGAACAACTGTTAGTGGATGCTGGAGGAGGGATGTAATTTTGTCTATGAAAGACTAGATGGGAAGGAAAAGGGGAAAGTAAGGGTAAGGGAAACAAGAGAGGGCAATGGGAGCAGTGAATATGATCACAATATATCATATGTATGTATGAAGTTGTCAAAATGTAAAGAAATATGATGATAATGAATATCCAGGGGATGGCTCGGTTGGTGGTAAATTGCCTGCTTTTGAAGTGGGAGGAACTGTAAAGGCTGAGCATGGTGGCTTGCTTCTTCAAACCTATCACAGGGGTTCTTGGAGCTCACGGACCAGAGGATGTAGCCAAACACTGAATTCCAGCTTTAGAGAAAAACCATCTCAAGAAAATAAGTTGAAGACTGATTGATGGCAACCTCTGGCCTCCACATGAACTCACACACATGTATTTCTGCACACACACACATGCACCCACACACTACTACATGTACATTGTACACATACAAAAACAAAAGTGTAAAAACTTATGACAAATAAGCAAATAACTGGGAGGGAATAGTTACTGGTTTGTAACAGTTTCTGACATGGATTTTAGTGAGGCCTAACTCTATGGCTCCAGAATTACCACAGATAAGAAATATCAAAAGCCAAATAAATGAAAAAAATTAAAAAAAAATGTCAGGGTCCTTCTGACACTAAACAGAAGAGTTTGGGTGTAAAATTATATAGTATTTAATACAATTTTATGTCATGTTAGAATGTCAGAACAAAAGGGGAGAGTTTGAGGTAGCTGGGGTGTCTCTTGGGGTTTATATAGGCCTTTCCTATACTCTCTATAAGTTGGCTTTACCAATTATTGCCACTGCATTTGGAGTTAGAGCGAATTATGTAATTTTCAGCTGCAAGCACCCAGCCTTCCACGCTGTAAGGATACAAAACACGAGGGTTGTTATTACAGGGGTTGTTTTAAATGGAGATTTAATAATGGAACTTTGGAGCTGAGTTTTGTCTTTCTTTCTGTAATGCCACTTGTATTTTGAACGCCTCATCATTATTCTGTGTGTGCATTTAAAATTTATTGTGGAAGTCATACAAATTGATAAAAGACACCCAACCTAATAAATCACATATATCATTTTCATTCTTCTTCATATATCCTGGGCAATAAGGATAAATAATTTACCATTACAAAATCAGCAATCATCTATTTATTTATTGTGTTTGTGTCTGCGGGGAGTTTTGTGTGTAGACAGGTATATTAATCTCAGGTGTCTTCTGGGGCCATCCTCCTCGTTTTGTGGAACACTATCTCTCAATGGGACCTGATGCTTGCTATTTACTATGCTTATTGGCCAATGAGCTCCTGAGAATCCCTGCCTCCACTTTCCAGAACTAGAATTACAAATTCAGGCCACCACACCTGGCCTTATATATGGGTGCCAGGACTCAAACTTGTGTCCTTGAGTTCTTGCAGAAAGCACTTTGCTGACTGGGCTATCCCCCGGCTCAACAAACAATTGTTAAACAAGTGAAACATATTTGTAGGTTCCTCTTTGGGTGTTCTTAATTTCTAAGACTCATTACATATACCAGAGCTTATATTTTCTCCTCAGAGACATGTACAAATGCTGTAGAGTTTGGTCTTCTCTTTCTCCCTCCCTCTGTAAGGCTTCTGTTGAAATTCTACTTGGGTTCTGCTCCTACTCTTAACCCAAAGGCGTGTGGTATGGTAAATGCTCAAGGAATGTTTCCAAACATTCCCTGGATGAATATCAGGACAGCATGAGGTGAGGGATAACAGAGAAAGGGAGTGAAGCTCAGAGGCTCCCAGAGAGAGAAAGAGAAGGACCCAGAATCTCAGAATCAGTCTGTGCCTGAGAGCTGTCTCTTTGCCTCTTATATTCCTCTCTAGGGCTGTGATTAAAAGCTTGCACCACTACCTTCTGGTGTCTATAGTAAGCTAGTGTGGTTACTGGGATTAAAGGTGTCTGCCACCACTGCCTGGTCTGTAAGGCTGACCAGTAGGGCTGTTTTACTCTCTCTGATCTTCAGGCAGGCTTTATTTATTAAAATACAAAAAAGTTAGGACCAGAGAACTTCAAGATGAGGATGTTTGTATTTTTAAGTAGGCACAATCCTGTCTCCGGCCCTAGCTAACTTCCACATGCAATACATATGAGTTAAGAGGAAGCTAAATTAGAGGAAAGCTTCCAAAAACTCTACTGAGTTACTTATATGCAGTAATGATTCTATTTTTTTTTTCTCCTGAAGGTCTTACAGACATTTACCAAGGCAATGGATGCAGGAAGGAGGGGGGCATACACACTTGAAGCACTACTGGACACAGGATCTACATGATATTCCTATCTAGATCCAAATCACTCTCGTGTCTACTATGCTAAGAGTACAGACTTGTAGGGACTGAAGGGGGAATCTTGACCAAAGCTCTTATAGATTTAGATGGGGTGGTGGGTGTCAAGGAACCACTCCAAAGTTATTTACCTGGTCCCAAATGTGGCGTTTATGTAGGAGAAACTGACATTTGGTTAACACTGAACATGGAGCTTGTTCTTTGGAGCTGTCCTTGTGAGGATGCCAGAGGGAGCGCTGACACTGCCTATTCCCCCACCAGGAAGGCAAGTCAAGACAATGTCCCTGATCTGCCATGCACACCACATGCAATACTGTTCTGATGCTACTCCTGGTAGTGGTGGTGGCGGTGGTAGGTGGCAGTGGACGCTCGTGTTCCTCTCTTGGCTCTATCCAAACGGGGGCTGAGAGCGGTGTGTGAGAACTGAAGGCATTCCCTTGGGTGCTCATGAGTGGGTCCTCATTCCTTGACTGTGATTGTGATCACGGATCACGTGGAGTGTAACCTGGACAGTGACTTTGGCTGAAAAGTGAGGTTGACAGACATTCAGACCACTGTGGAAGGAGGGCCAGGATCACACTTTCTGGTGGGTCACCAAGACCTTCCCAGCTATTAGTTAGGGTGAGAGGACTTGGAATGGATTGTAGAGGGAGTTTAGCTAGGCTTCTGAGGAGACTAGCCACTGTGATGGGACCTGAAGTTAATTCCACCAACCCCTTCTCTTCTAAGAGAGGCCTATGGGGGTGGTGGAGCAGCAGATTCATGAGTATGTGCAATGTGTCGTGATAATTGTGGACGGCACAAGTCCAGATATTTCTTTAGCTAATAGAAACCATGTAAAAAGCTGCCGTATTGTGATGTGGAAACTCTTCCAGCTAATTGCCTTTAAGATACTGGCCTACTTTGGGCATGGTCTCATGTACTATAAATGCTGACAAAAAGCATGTACAGATCTCTTGGCTTCTAGATTCAGTTCCAGTACCCAATGTATGCAGATCGCTACCTTTTCTGTGAGTTTGTCCCCGAATAGATAAACCTTTGTATACTCCATTCTGGGCTAGTGTGGAATTTTTTCATACTGCAACAATATCGCAACCCCAATCAATCATTCATGGCTTCTATTCAATGAGGGAGCTGGCCAAGGCTTGCCAGCAGGACCTGTGCGGTGACCAATTCCCTCAGCGAGCATCCTCTGCTTTCAGATGATGCACTGGCTAGGGTGGATGCTTCGTCAGTGCCAGGCTCATTTTAACCAACCCCTTCCTTGTCCATTTTCTCTCATCGGTATCAGAGCTGCCTCCCTCTTTTCCCATTTGCCCTTTAGAATTACTTCTCCCCAATAGACCCTTGCATTTCTAATTTTGTCTTGGAGTCTGCTTCCGAATGGGCCTTTATTAACATGCGTGATCTTTTCTTGTACTTAAAAGGCAATTAACCTAAATTGCTAAGGTTCTACAC
Source organism: Arvicola amphibius (assembly GCF_903992535.2). Classification (NCBI taxonomy): domain Eukaryota; kingdom Metazoa; phylum Chordata; class Mammalia; order Rodentia; family Cricetidae; genus Arvicola; species Arvicola amphibius. The sequence continues at coordinate 111,201,346 of NC_052054.1, read as the reverse complement.
AGCCAATAAAAGTGGAACTAATGAGAGCGTGTTCATTAGTGTAATTGTTGCATGATATTACAGTGCTATATTACCTATGATCTTACCTGAATTTTATTTGTATCAGTCAAGTGCTGTGCCATTGATTTTAGAATAATTGCAAAGAAGAACCAAGAATGCTATAAGAGAAAAAAGACAATAAAATATTTATTAATCTATGTAAAAATAATGATAATTATGACCTTTATAATACAATATTGCTACGTTTTTTTTTAACCTTGAAGTAAATGAGTAAGTTAAATAAACCAGGGCTGTAACACATTCTCTGTTACCTTAGGATGACTTTTATCAACGTTATAATTGTCATAGCTCACATATATTTCAAATATATTTAATAATATCAAAAATTGAAGCTAAAAGGCAGACAGTTTACTTGAGATGACGTTCTATGCATTCGTTTATGAAAGATTTCTTTGGGAGATATTTTGTTTGCTTCACTAAAATAAAGCTCTTGTGGCAGGCTCACCCTCAGGCTCTCAATTTTGCGCTAATTTTCTATGTGTTAATCATTTTCTCACCGATACTTATACACTGAAGGTGTATTTCCTTTATTCTACCACTGAACTCCCCATAAAAATTGCTGTTTCCTACCTATTCCCCTGAGACTGCCTTTTTAAATTACCAAAGGTTGCTTAGCGCCTCATTAGGGAGAGTCATTAGCATGGGGTCGGATCAGATCACCACATCTCATATTCAGCCATCATGAACCTCCTTGCTGTACTGTCAGAGGGCATTTGGATCACATCCAGTTTTTGGCTGGTTCAGTGCTGGGGTAATTAGCACTTTGTAGATCATCACCTTAAGCCCAAGGGATTAGCTTAGGTGAAGGGCAGGAGGGCTGATGTCCATTCTAAAGAAGAAGATAGTGCTTAGTGAAGGGATCACTTCACCGAAGAAATCAAAGTGTCTGCTTGACAGTGAAGGTGAAAGCCACACTATTAGGAATATTTAAGGAATTCAAGGCATGCTGCAACCACCTCCATCTCCAATCCTGTCCCAAATGCACTTTGAGTCATTCTACCCAATGCTCTGTCATTTGCTTCCATTTTCAGCAGACTCTCTCCACACCCGTGGTGGCCCATAGGCACGGCACAGTGCTCACGGCTTCTCTAACTTCATTTAACCCCTCCCATCCTTGTCCACAGTGGTGCTCTCGGACTCAGAACCGTGTTACAGCCTTACCGAACAGGAAAGGCCTTTCCTACCCCTGCAATGCTCTGCTCTAAAATCCCCATGGCCCTTCTCAAGTGTCTCCTCTCTCAGGTCACTCGCCTACCCTAGTAGAGGTGCAAGTCTCCCTTTTTGTCCTCTGTGTGCTCATTCCTTTTAATTGTTCCATGCTTTCTTTTCCCATTCGACTTGCCAGAAACATCTAATTATGTCTAAATCATATCAACAGCTCATTTTCCCCCAATAAGCTTCCAAAGGCATGGAGTTTAGCTGCTCTAATGCATCCCAAGAGCCTAGGAGTCTGACTGCTTCAAGGTAGGCACCTGAAAGATACCAACTGAATAAATATAATAAGTTTACTCAGAAGGCTGCTTAAAATAACTACTTGGTTTGTCAGAATTAGATTTTTGTGAACTTAATGTTGATGGTGTATGATGTCTTTCTAAATGTTTGCAATCAGTTGAATCCAATCACATGAATCTGTTAAGTCACAATAGACAAAAAATTTGCATCTAAATTCAGGGTTCCAACTTTGAATTATAGGTTTTTCATGGTGTCTTTTTCATGTCCCCACAATGTTTCAACTTGAGACTAATAACTGGTTGTCACTCACCCTCTATTGTCAATATGCTCATTAATATGCCATTGCAATCCTTTCTGAAGTTTTTTTTCCTACTGTAAAGCCGTCCAAATTTTGTGCTATCCTTACTGTTTGTGAAGATTTCAGATAGTTCTTAATAGTAATTTATGCTATCTTTAGATCAAAGCACTAAACTCAGGTGCAACTTAATCCTCTCGGTTTCTGGATACAGAAGACCCCTCTTTTACTAGATAACTTGTTATAATTCAGTTTTGATATGAAATGTATGTTAGAAATTAGAAGGAAAATGACTTGTGGAAATCAGTGGGTCTTGTCACCTAGTGCTAGAGTTCTGTATCCACTGCTAGCAACTTCTGTACTGTTATGAAGTACTATATACTACCTATGTACTATTATGAAGTACTATATACTACTTATGTACTATTATGAAGTACTATATCTACTCATGTACTATTATGAAGTACTATATACTACTTCTGTACTATTATGAAGTACTATATACTACTTCTGTACTATTATGAAGTACTATATAATACTTATATACTATTATGAAGTACTATAAAATACTTATATACTAATATAAAGTACTAAATAATACTTATGTACTATTATGAGGTACTATATAATACTTATGTATTATGAAGTACTATATAATACTTATGTACTATTATGAGTTACTATATAATACTTATGTACTATTATGAAGTACTATATAATACTTATGTATTATTATGAGGTACTATATAATACTTATGTACTATTATGAAGAATATTACCTTTAGGACCTGCTTGACTATTGTTGAATCATTTGACTTCAAAAGATCACTCAAATTTTTCACCAGTTCCTCATGTATCGTTCTCTCTTTGTAGGATCTGGTCTTGAATACAAACTGAAGAAGACCCAGAAAAATGAACAAAGTTAATTACTCTTAAAAGGCTTTGAAGATTCTTCTACACAAATCATTCATCTCTCATATTCCACTGCTTGTATCATCTTTAGTCATGGAGTCGGTGGAGGCCTGATGATAAGAGTAGGGGACACTGGCTTCTACTTGGGGTCTTTGCAGAAGTAGGGCCTTGCTCACCTAAGCTCCCCTTGGCACTCTTTCTGTAGAAATCAAGAGAAAGAGCCAGAGAGCCATTGAGCAGGGTCAAGGAATCATGGAGGGCTTGAACCCACCTACTTAGGACACACTCCCCTTCTTCCTTCCACTGGCAACGGGTGGCATGGTAGCAATTCTTCATCCTGAAAGGGTAGAGCACCCACTCAAATAGCCAAGTGGGGAAGCAGGTGCCTTCCAGAAGTGAGGAGGTGAATCCCCACAAGCCCAGGTTTTCTCATCCTATGCTACACACAACTGTCAAGAGGTTGGTAAACATCAGCCATCAGTAAAAAAACTAATGATGCTTACTTTCCTTTCTTCCAAGGACTTTCTTGGCAATAACCTTCTTTATTTCTCCATATATTTTAAGAACATCAACACACATATATGAATACACATATTTCAAAAACATTAAATGTTTCGCATTGAACTACAGTAGTTTATTTATGAGAGTTTGCCTCAAGAAAGGGCATCGCTTTCAATGATATTCACAATTTAGAAGAGACTACAACTTAGAGGGAAGGCAGGCAAGCAGACAGTACATTTCCTTTTGGATCGCTAATGCTTTCCTTGGATGCTGAAGCCCATCAGCACGATGGTAGGCCCTGAGGTTTGAAGCTCATCTCAAAGGCGAGACAAAAATCTGATGGACTCATAAGACCAGCTACAGCTAAGGGTAATTAGTTTCCCCTAAGCTCTGAGCTTCTTATGAAGACAAACTCACCATCAACTGTTGAATTCTATGCAGTTATTTAGCCTGAAGGGTATTTCATTTCTACTAGCCCTGGAGTATTCTAACATTGCAAACCTTATTCTTAGAACTGTCAGGGCTCTGAGCCCCTGTGAAGCATAGCATTAAATTAGATTGACATAGACACACATCTTTGAAAAAGGCATGGTGGATGTGTGCAGTTTTGATACTGTAGATGGAGTGAGTTAGCAGCACTTGGTACCACTGAACTTGAAATGGTGTTTTGTTTACTTGTGGTTATAATATAAATTACAATGATTATCACATCACCCAAGGATATACAAGCATGTCTTGGAATCAGTTCATCTTTTTTTTTTACAGTGCTCTTAGGGGTGGGGCTTAGTATATGTCTATGTGTTAAATGTTTCCCTTCTGTCTATATACATCAGCAGAAGTCTGATCACAGAGCTGGATCCTCATCTGGCCTGTTTCCTCTTTGCATCAGAGGAGACAGCTGAGGTTTCCAAGGGCTCACTTCTCAGAACACTCCACTGTCTAGACTCTAGGCTCTCACTTCTCAGTTTAGGGAATTTAGTTTAGTGACCCACATGTTGGTTGTACTTATTAGGAAGTATTTGTTTATTTCAAAATAAATTCTAAAATATATATAGGAATTGTCCATCTGAAACTCCATGTAAGTGTATCTCTGGATTTGAGCTACTTTAGAACAAAGGAGATACACCATTCTTTTTCTGGTTTGCAGATTGTGACACTCTTGTCAAGATATTTCATGTTTCCTGGGTGAGAATGAGGCTTGGTCCAAGGTGTACTTCCAAGGGCACCACAGAGTAGGCGTCTAAGCCTTTAGGGTCTCACAGGAGCTGGCTGTGGTGATGACAGAAACTGCCAGAACAACTGAAGTTCTTAGTATATTTTTAAACAACTCCATTGAATGAGGAAACAGATACTACAGTTGAAATGAAGTTGTCTGAATGAAGTGTATGATGATTCAAGGAACTGCTTTATTCTATTTGTTCTCTTTGTAGACTGGAATAGAAAGTGAGGGCTACGTATTGAGTAGATTAACTCTCTCCAGATAATTATATTAGCAAGTACAGCCATCAGTCTACTAGCGAAGTAAGTGATACCCCTCTAGGAGGCACAGGGTAAACTATAAGGTATCTGTAGGTGTAATTAGCTGTTGGTAATTAAAGTCAGGGTCCTAACAGGCAAAATTATAACCCAAGGAAATAGCTGTGAAATGGCTCTTTCTAGCATACAGGCTACTATAAGAAGAGCCATACATTCATGTTTTGGTATTTGGGGAAAACATCCAACATTTATGGCAGAAAATCCATAGCTAGAAACCCTCGCAGGTGGAATCTCAGAGTGGTTCATTCAGATTTTTTTTAAACAATTTCCTTTTGTAGCAAAATTTCTATGACACCAATCATTGTTTAAAAAAGACGTTTCTGTAACTAAGGCCCCAATTTTTTCCAGGTGCGTTTCTAAACATCTAGAATGTACATGTTTGTCGCTGTAGATGACTTGAATGTATTTTCTTTAAAAAACAACATCTCAAGAGATCCAGCCTGTGTATGCAAAATGGGAACGTATGTGTTCTGAAGTAATTTAGGATGCTTGTATTTGCTTTCGATGAAAGGATGTTTGGAGCAGAGCTATGGGGATGCAAACACCACCACAAGTTCATTGCCATCAATTCAGAGTCAATTGAAAACGAGACTAGCACATCTCCAAGGGGACATTTGACAAGGGACACTGAGGAAGCAGTGCACACCAATGAGATGGGCAAATGGTTCATGCCAGAAGATAAAGGACTTAACATACCAGAAGCAGGTACAAATACACAGTAACTGGGAAAATGAAATAATGCCTGAGAAAACAATAAAAAGAGCTAAGAAAACATTACAGGAGAAACACAGAGCATTCAATCAACCCTCAGATGTCTTCCTTGATTAGCATCGAAGTTTCATATGTTTCTAATGTCAACTTCAAAGCAGCAACACTTTTAGCTTTCTCTTCTGTCTTTTTCCACCATTCCGACCTCAATATTCATTTCCACACGCACACAGCGCTTTTACGTTTAAACAGTACAGCTCTCCCATTAATGCAAAGACATATGGAATTCTGCTAAGGTAAACTCGTGTTCTGAACACGGTGGGCACCACCCAACTTCAGGGTGAGAACCTCCCGCTTAGTGCAGACAGGAACGAGACAAGCCACACAGCGCAGGGCAAATGATCAGTGCCCTGGTGGCAACTCCCTACCTTAATGTATGACTGGACCACATGGTCTAGCTGCTCCTCATGACACTTGGCCACAATGTCAGCCAGAACCCTGGAAAAGCAAGAATGTTCAGTGGCCTGGCTGAAGGTATAAAAGATGCTACTTTATTAGAATACTTGAAAAATGGGATATTTCATGAATGAGTGCATGCATGAATGAACCAACCAACCAATTCACACTCTTCTTTGGCCTTCCTCACTCCCCAGCGGAGGGCACTTCATATATCTTTAACACCTGGGAGCCAATTTCTAACACCATTTCCAAACAGAAGTATTCCAAGAATGGACTAAGCTCTAGGGAAGGTCTTAGGGTGTAATATTGTGCTAGAGACATTTACTCTGTGCTGAATGCACTATTTGTGGTCTCTGCACTTGGTGACCTTGTCTTCCTGGAAAAGGGAACATTGTAAGTACCTAATTAGACTCCGATTAATGACCATGTTCCATTATAAAGGGCTCACTTTCCAACCTGTGAGCAGAAGACCTATTTTTGGAAAAAGAGATTAGGTTAAGCTGTGTATTTCCGTCATTAGCTGGGCTAGGGTTTCATGAGGCAGCGGTACATTGATATCTTTTCATATTAACATGACCAGTCGCTGAAATATTTAAAAGTTCTGTCAACATCGACACACATACACTCACTAGTTGATGGCACCATTTGGGATTTCCAATCTGGGTTCAGAACTGGATCTTTGGGGAACTGATATTGATACTTTATTTTCCAAGAACTTCAGGGTTTTGTGTTATTTCAAGGTTAAAAGCTTCATTGTAGAAAAGATTAAATAATATGCCTCTGAGCAAGGAAGATACAGTCAACATTTCAATGCTAGCTATGATTTTTTTTATAATGCTATGGCTATTTTTGAAATAAAAATAAATATATAATCAAATTATTAATTCAAAGTAACATAAATGCAGAATTCTGAGTTCATTACTAGACTTATTAGTGATGTTGGTAGAGTATGGTATGATCAAATTTAACACAAAAGAAAGGAAATGGTGCAGTTGGGCAGTGGTGGCGCAAGCCTTTAATTTCCAACACTTGGAAGGCAGAGGCTGGCAGATCTCCATGAGTTCCAGGCCAGCCTGGTCTACAAGAGCTAGTTCCAGGGCAGCTAGGGCTGTTACACAGGGAAACCCTGTATCAAAAAACAAAAACACAGACAAAAACTTTTGTGGGACTATGAAACTATGATACAACTCTTCTGGTAAACATTCTAGCAGGTTCTAAAATATATTCTAATGCTCAACCAATGAATTGTGTAGTCATTGCGTTACTGTGGATCCACAGAAGTAAAGCATGAGAGCTACATTTATATAGAATTTATATAAGAGTATTTATAGTGACTCTATTTGTTATAGCCCCAAATGGGAAAATTCAGATGTCTTTCAACAAATGAATTCTTCTGTGGTACAATTCATGTCATAGAATGCTACTCACCCATGAGAAGAAGTGACCTACTCACAGGTGGGCAGCCTGGGTGGATCTTCAGAGAATTGTGATGCGTGAAAAAGCTAATGCCAAATGACTGCACACTGTATAATTTCATATATACACAGATGTGTGTGTGTGAGTGTGTGTGTGTGTGTGTGTGTGTGTGCTGACAGTGGGGGAGACTAAGTAGTGAAGACACCAATTCTCTCCATATTATCCATTTTAACTGCTTATGAATCTACAGTTATCTCAAAACAAAATATTTAAAACACAGAAGAAAAACAAATCTAGCGTTCTGCTAGTGATAATAGTCAGGGATCTGAAAACAAGGGCATGAGGGTGAGAAGTGTTTAAATCTGGAAGGTATGTTCACGTGAAACATACACAAATATGGATGGTCAGAATCATTGCATCAGGATTCTGTCTGATCAAAGGTTGCACAATCTGGGCCCCCAGTGTTGCTATGGATACCTGGTGACGGTTGCACTGATTTCATCTTCCTCGTTCTGCACTAGAATTTTGAAGAGCTGATTCAAGATGATGGGCAGGAAGCTCATGATCGAGTGGATCTTGTCCACATTTAATAAGTTCTGCAGTGAATTGACGGGAAAAACACAAATGAACAGCGGTTCAAGTAGTTCAGCACAGTCTGCAGGTGTTTTCAGGACTATGACATGATCACGTGATCACCGCAGCTCCCCTTTATCTGACCACTTGGTTTCTTTCTTTGTTGTGGCAGAAAGGTGTAGGTTATGTTGAAAGGGTTTTGCTTAATTAGCAATGGTAAATACATTCTAATTTTCAATTATTTTTGTTTTGCATAAAAAACGGATCTTTGCCTTTTCTCCTTTTTTATGTGAACAGAATCATGTAGAAGAATGAAGTAAAACTCATTGGCTCTCTGACAGGTAAGGGTAAGGTCTTTTTAAAATCCTTAATAATCTTTACTTCTTGGTTTTCTCCTCTGTGGGAAATAGGTTTTCTTTGCCAGTTTCTATCCCACAAACCATTCAATCTGCATATCATGTTACCTTACAAGCAAGGACAAAGCCCGAGGTAGGTGACTGAGACATGTCTTTTTCTCTTTTTTGGCACTGATGGAAAAATGCATTCACATGTGGGTCCTGCAAAGGCAACAGAAGTGTTTATTTGTGGTGGTACACAGACTCAGGGTGAGGGCGGCAAGCACCTCTAAGCACGATTCTCCAAGAAATCAGACTTAGAGCCTTTTCTTTCCTGTCGACAGAGGTCAACTGAAGGCCCCCAAGTGACTACAGTGCTCTGGATGATGATGCCCGCACATTTTATACTCAGTTCTCTTATCCCTCTGGCCCTGACTGGAGACTGACATCCCCTGGCTGCCTGCCTCCCTTCTTTCTTCTCTCCCTCCTTACCCGCCTCCTTGCCTGTTTCTCTTTTCTTCTTCTGTCCTTTTATTCCTCCATCCCTCCCCCTCTTTCTTCCCTTTTTTCAATGTTCCTAATTTCTCCAGTCCACATTCCAGAGATCTTTAGAAATCTCTCTTACATAGTCTATGATGCACAGGGCACCATGCTGTCTTTGACGTGCCTAGTGACATTTCCAGGTTTAATGTGTCTGTATCAGCCTGGAATCAGGACACAACAAAAAGTGCGATATGTATAAATCCCAAGAAATCTTGGTTTTGATCTGTTGAAATCTGCTTGGAATTTCTCCAAGTTCTGACTTATGTATCAACTGACTTTTTCTTTCAATCAAGTGAAAAAAATTTGATTTTGAAAACATATTTGTGATGTTTCTTTTGCAGTAAATTCTAGACGGGCATCTGGCATGGGTTTTCCTTACACTGGCGTTTGGGTGTGTGATGCTTTCATTTCCTATTTATCATTTATTTCTTAATTAGAGACAATTGTTTTCCTCTTAGGTATCTCTCCATATATTTGTCCAGTTAGTTATTAATTAGTGAAAGCTGGCTGTGTGTCAGGCCTCTGTCCTTTTTGACAGAAGAAAGGCGGGACAGACAGGATGTGGGACGGACCTGATCACTTCACCTGTGGACTGTTCATCATGACAATGTGCTTCCACATGCACCTGATGATTTACAACTTTAGAAGCACATGCACCTGATGATTTACAACTTTAGAAGCGCGTCACAATAAAAACAAAATGCCTTCTGGGCAGGTTACAGGACAGTGCAGCATGGTCTGCAGGTTCAGGGAACCAGGAAGACTTAGGAGAAGTGACAATTGATCTAATATTTGAATGATCAGGCCAAGTCAACCAGATTGATGAGCAGAAGGCAGGCAGAGAGGACAGGTGCATTCCTACCTGGCTGAGGAAGGGCAAGTACCCAAAGCATCTTGGGAAATGGAGTATGAGTAGGAAACCGCAGCGTGGGAATGCTTTGGACCTTGGCAATCAAGGTGAGGTGGGGTAATTAGTTGTGGGACCCAGGACTAAGGATGAGGATGAAAGTATCCTTGAAACATTGAACTCCATTCATTTTAAAAGCATATCTGTGAATCTTTATCTGTATTATCTATGTGCTTATCTCTATGTGGTCCCTGGATTATCTAATCATTCTTAAGAATCAAATATGTGGTTGAGATAAAACAGTGTGAAACAGAAAAAGCTGCCTCACAACAGAAAGAATAAGCTCACAATTTAACAGTTATGAATGCGTAGACAGCACGTGATAGCTCATGAATTGCTTTCACATGAATTTTCTTATTTTGCTCTCCATCACAAGCTTAAGTAGTGATATTTTATGTGTACAATTTTCCTGATGAGGATGTAGGAACCATAGAGACTAAAGTGACTTGTTCAGCAACCAAGCCAGAAGCTGGCCAAAGTGACTCTCCAGTGAAGTCCTGTCTATCTCATGGTCCTGGGTAGGCATGGGAATTAGACTTAGTTTTGTGGTAAATGTCAAAAGTTTTTTTTTTTTTTTGCCGTTGAACAGGTTCTAGATCTGGGTGTTGTAAGTAGGAGGAAATCATACTATAAGTGAACGGTCATGTTCTAAAGGTTCTTCTGTATTTTGGCCTCAAGTTTTATGATTTAAGGTGTTAGGGCACTTTGTCTATCTCAAGAGGTGAAAATTACACTTTAAGTGTTTTTCTTGACAAGTCCAGCCACCTGCCCATTTGACAACTCATGACATGATGTGTTTCTCCCTACACATGCAGGAGTCACAATCCTATTTTGCATCATAGTTTATGTCTATGGACATGGCTTATGTCTAGGACATGGTACTCACCTGAGTGTTGACTGTTGATACAACAAATGTTGACACTTTGAAAAGTGGCTTGCCACCATCGACCCATTTAACATCACTTCCACCATGCTGTAAGAAAGAGTTTGCTACCATCACCGACAAAATGAGATAAGGGAATCAAGTCATTTAGTTTATGTTAATTTTCTGCTCTGAGTCGTTATTGCCACATTGCTCTAGAGATGGGAAAATGTGCAAATTCATTAGGAAGATTTGGAGATGAGTCTGACATACTTTCATAGAGTCATTTTTTTTAATGGTCCATTTTTAGTGGCCACAATAAAATAAGAGTAGGATTATTGTAGGTTAACTTCAAAAAATTGGAGTGGACACACACACTATCATGCTAGTTTAAATAACAGAGAAAAAAAGGATAGCCTTGTTTCATAGCTGATTTAAAAAATTTCTTGTAAATTATACACTATTCAATACCTTCCCACTTGCAGAATCTTGAATGCTTAAGTAATTAGGAGGCAGGGTGGTTGTTATCGGGATATTATACTCCTGAGAAGCTATTTGATCATGTCTCATCAGAGGAAGCCATGCATATCCCACTGCAAAAAAGCAACACAGAGAAGGTTGTGAACACAAACCTCTATGCTAAGAAGTACAAATGTACCACTTGTCACTATAAACAGCAGCTTCATTTAAGAATCAATAAATCACAGCTTTTCAAAATGGTCTCCAACTCAAGTTAGACATATGTCACGTTGACCTGTTTCGGGGCTCTTTTTGTAAGTACCTGAAGTCTCCAGGGACTCTTTCTTCTTGGCATTAGCTTTGGCATTTATGTCGCACGTGATGTGATAAAAGGAAAACAGAAGGTGGTGCTTTTCATGGAGCTGTGTTGGGAGCTCAATTTTCACCTGCAGTGAAAGAAGCCACATGGGGATTGAGATTAAAATCATTCGCTTAGCGTCAGCACAGGAGTGAAATGTAGGTCCGTGTGCAGTCAAAACGATAGAACCCGCAACAAATATTCAATCTGCTGGCTGTAATGTACTAATATGTTATTTTTATACCTTATTGTGGTAGATGACAATTGAGATTATGTATCTCTCATCGCTGATTTATGATTCCAGAGTACCCATTAAACACACATATTCAAAAACACCCACTCACCAACAGAACTACAGAGCTTAAGGAATATAAACATTAAAGAACTACTGTAAACGGGCAGTGGTGGCGCACGCCTTTAATCCCAGCACTTGAAAGGCAGAGGCAGGTGGATCTCTGTGAGTTTGAGACCAGCCTGGTCTACAGAGCAAGTTCCAGGACAAGCTCCAAAGCTATACAGAGAAATTCTGTCTTGAAAAAACAAAAACAAAACAAATAAGCAAGCAAGCAAACAAACAAACATGGTATAAACTGTAACTCCTGGCCTCCTGAGTATGCTCATGGGCATGGGTATTAAAAGAACACTTGTTAGCCATTCAGAACTCAGACACTGCCCCAGAATCCAAATCTGCCTTTTAATAAGGTACCCAGGCAACTCGTGTGCACATCACTGAGAACTGTGGCTGTAAACAAGGTAACTGGAAGCCTGGCCTCTGTCTCTCTAAAATACAACACAAACATATGAAATGACTTTTGTCATAGCCAGTAAGGAGTCATTTAATGAAGCTGTCCTGAAGGTTTACTAATGATGCCTCTGATTAAAAACAAATATAAGACAATAAAGTGACATGGGTTATTTATCCCATATTTCTGGAAAGGAAGAGTTGGAAATAACCACCTACATTTTTTATCCCCTTTTAAATTAGGTTTCAAAGCTCTGTCACATGCATTTAATTTCCTCATTGTCTTGTGATGGGGACACTACAGAGGAGGGACTCAAGGCCAGAGATACTGGGGGTTCTGAGTGAGCAAGAGATGTAGAGTTAGTACCAGGGGGTTCCCAAGGGAGTCCTACATCTTCTGATGATCCCTGCATACCAGGATTCCAGGAGCCGATCCCGGTAACCTGCACTTAGCTTTATATGAGTCACTAAGTTGCTCTGAGAACAGTCAAGTCAAGCAATTAATAAAGCCCATAGATTATTAATTAGATGTCTTGGGCATCTTCCGGTTTATCGTCATTCTGTTTACAAAAGGGTTTAGGACTGATAGATTTCATAGCGTGGTACCTGACATGGTAGCATCAGTGTTATCTGGGAACCATAAAATCTCAGGCCTAACTCAGCCATGTTGAATATTCACATCTGAGTATTCTTCAGATAAGTCTGATTTATAATACAGTTTGAGGATCCCTGGATTTTGATGAGTTACAAGCTTATGTGCTGTTTATACAACAGTGCACTATTTACAAAATCCAATATACATTTCAAAATCCATAATAGTAAGCAGAACACTAGAAAATTTCTTCTTAGCCCACTTCAAGATTACATAGCAATGCACCAAGTATTCGAGAATCCCAGTTAAGTAAATGGTCGTGAAAGCATCCTTGTCTTAAGGTTTCTATTGCTGTGATAAAATATCATGACCAAAAACAACTTGGGAAGGAATGGGTTTATTTAAGTTTACAGTTCCATGTTACAGTCCATTTTCAAAGGAAGTCAGGCAAGAACTCAAGCAGGGCAAGAACCTGGTGACGGGAACCGAAGCAGAAGGCCCAGAGTAGTTTGTTTGCTGACTTCTCTACCTGGCTTGTTCAGACTGCTTTTATAGCACCCAGAGCCACCAGCCCAGGGGAAGCCCTGCCCACAGTGATCTGGGTTCACTGAAAATATTCAATAACAGCAACAAAATACACCACAGGCTTTCCCACAGGTAAATCTGGTGGGGGCATTTTCTCAACTGAGGGTCTCTCCTAAAATGGCTCTAGTTTGTGTGGAGTTGACATAAAATTAGCCTTCATAATCCCTGACTTAAAAATCCTGCAAATACTTACATTTTGTTATAATAATGCATTGGATAATTTATACCTATCTTAAAGTTAGTGCAATCGTTTTTCCTATAATCAAGAAAATCAAACCTTAGCATTAAATCTGTGCTGCAAAGACCACTAAGTAATTCATAATCTCCATGCCACTTGGAAAAGCTCATAGGTTTTAGGAGATTCCAGGAAATATAAGAAAATAAAAAAGATTAAAAGCCAGACTTAACAGCATTGAGACTCTGAGAACACTAATTTATGAAATTCTTACATCTACAGGAAATACATCTTTCACATGTGTTATGTGAAGGTCAATCAATATGGCAGATATTCTATAATGTGATAATAACTCTTTCCTTTAGCTTTTCCTTTTAAAAAAAAGTCATCTTACCTGGATTGATGGAGGAAAATAAGAGCATTAAGTAGGCATGGGAGTAGGAGGTAAGGTCAGGGGTTTCTGTTAATTAGTTGGAAAATGACAAATATGTCACATGAGTGGTAGACAGAGATGGCTCCCAAAGATGACTCTGTGTTCTAAAACCCAGAACCCATGAATATGTGACTATGCAAGCCACAAGGGACTTCAAAGATGTGATTAAGGTGAAGATGTTGGGATTATATCAGATATGACCAGAGGGTACAATGTGGTCACGATGGAAGGCTCTTTCCTTCCCGTCTTTATTCTTTCCCTCCTTTCTTTTCCCTCCTTGTCAGAAAGGATCCATGTGCCTCACCCTCGTCTCACACTCTCTAGACAGCAAAGAATTGTCTTAACTCTAGGATCTTCTTATCCCTACTTCCCAAGGGCGCTGATGACCACACATGTTTGTACATGGTGCTAGGACTAGGACCCAGGACTTAAGGTATGCTAGGTGCCCCATGCTTGTCCTTATAAAAGGTAGAGGGGAGAAGAGTCACAAACCAAGGTGTGAGGTGGTGTTTAGAGGCTGTAAGAGGTAAGGAAACAGATCTTCCTCTAGAAATTTCTGGAGACATCCTACTTCACTGACACCATTATTTCAGGGACATGATAGCCAATTCAGACTTCTAACCACTAGAGCTGTAAATAGTGTGTATTATTTTAAGCAACTAAAGGGTGCTAATTTGTTATGGCATCAATAAAGGAACTCATATAAAATCCTAGCTGTCTGTAGTATTTTGGTTTGTCTTAGGGTTAGAAGCTGGGTTTAATCACTGAAACTTGTCTCAGGCTGTCTATAACATAGCTAATATGTGCGTAGCCATTTACCACTAGCCCAGTGATGCTTCTTATGAGTTATGGGAAGTGGGAAAGCTTCTCTCTAGGGCTATGTGGCCTGGTGTGAATGCTGACTGTCACTTAGTAGCTGTATGGCCCTGGCAAAGTTACTCAAACCAGTGCCCTCATCTATATAACAGGAGGTACTAACAGTGCTGGATTCTCAGAGCTTTGGAGGAGGATAAAGAGTGTTGAATTTTCTAGGACAAGTCACACTTCTAACTGTGAGATGAGGGGACTGAGCCCAGTGAAGTTCATGCATATATGAGCAATAGTGTTGATTCATAACATCTAGGCATCCTTCTATCAATATATACTGACTGGTAAAGCTATCGAAAACAATCTTTACTAAAACCACCCACAAAATAAATGAGAAAAAAAAACAGTCTCATTTGAAAAGAATGATAAAATAAAGCCATCATTTTTTTTTTTGAAGCTCAGACCTGAACTCAAGTGACCAGCCAGTCACTTCAGTTAGTGTCACTGTAGAGCCTCGGGAGGTGTACGCAATGGTCTTCAATCTGAGATGTAGTTTAGACAAGGTTTCCCTGACCTTTTTCCCCATGACTCTCAGGAGGAGGCTGTTGGGTCTGGTCCTTACCTCATCAGAGAAATCTGGATTTTGAGAATGGTGCAGGACGGCTGTGTAGGCAGCTGAAGTAAAGAGCGGCCCTCCAGGTTTTCCGTAAATACACTGTTCAGAAAGTGAAGAGGGGAACAAAATGAGTGCCTGAAAATATTCCCAGCTGAAAAAGGCCAGTTCCAGCATGCACTGGGATTGGTTTCCTAGGATGACATCCAGCTAACTTTGGACTTCTTTGGCCCATTGTTCTATGTGCCCTGTGCAATGGGGCATTAAAAAACAGCTAAAAATCTTTACACATCTTAAAGGTATGGCCCAAGGGTTGAACACTGAACCAACTCACTGTAAAACTTTTGATTGCCATAAATATGAGTTAGTGTTCAAGATAGGCCCCTGAAGGATGACTTTCTGATAGAGGTAAGGTCCTCAGGCTTGGCTGAACTCTAGTTCCATGCCAACCAATGCTTACCCATGAAGGTGGAGGTTGAAGGACAGACTCAGCTTTTGATATTATATCCTATCCTCTTATCAGGCCTGAGGACTGGCTAGGCTTTCATAACTGGAGCTCATGACCTGTCTTCTAGTTTTCTATCTAGTTTTCTATTATGGGGATCCCCATGTCTCTGTATGATGTTAATAAGGCAATGAAGCAGGAAGCCCACACAGTTGCTGTTGCCCTTCTTTCCTAGTTCATCCCCATTAGAAGCACTGCATTGGGGGAGAGAGCTTCTGTGCTTCCTACCCAGACATTGTCTTGTTTGCTTAACCATGACATCACATACTAATTTTCCACTACTGATACTAATTCTGTGAAAAGATTGGTCTGTGTGGATGTTCACAGTGACTCAAGATTACACAGAAGAATGCCTCTCTATCCTAGATGAGTTAGCTCATTTTTAAGTTCATGTGCACTCTTTGGAATAAGACTATGTATTACTTGCTAGCATCACCAGAGTGTTATTTATACCTGATGGTATTATGAGGAATAATCTGGGGCAATGGTAGGGTTAGTTAGACATTATCAACCTAGAAGATTTGACCACAGTCTCAGTAAAAATAGACTTCCTGTTTATTTTTACAGGCTATCTTTTTTGTTATGTTAACTCTTAAAAACAGAACATATCACATATAAACTCTAAAAAAGGCAATCCAGTTTAAGTTTTATAGATCTGAAGAGTAGCATTATTAACTCAGTTGATCAGCAATGTAGACTGTTTCTTCAGAATCATTTTCTAGTCCCTTAGGCACTTGGTTTCACAAATGTGAGCTCTATGGAGACACCTTGCATTAGCCTACTGTTCTGTTCATAAATAATAGCTCTCCAGGGACATCCTGCCTTAACCAATAGGCCTGTGTATAGAATCCTTTATGTGAAGACAGCATAAAGGCAAGCTGGATGTTAGTGCACCAGAAAGACTTTTCACAGGGAGTTGTTGTAGTAATTTCACATTATAATGACTTCCCCTTTTCCAAATCATGAGGTAAAGAGCTGTGGGAGACTAGCAGTTCTGATAGATGGCGCTAATGTTGGCTGTTAAAGCCAAGTACAATTTCAGGAGATCGTAAACAAATGCCTGAAACTACTCTTAATTCACCATACTGATACAAAGCTCCCCCAGTGGTGCAAAAGACCAAGGCACCTGCTTTCCCTCTCGTGCTGTGTCCCCAAGTGACTTGACTCACCTTCATGGGCTTGGCACCATCTTCATCAGAATTTTTGAATTCAATGCACACAGTTATATTTCGTGCCTGAAATTATAGTGAGGGGGAAAACGGAGATGGTAATTTCCTCTTAAATAACACCCCAAACAGTATAAGAGCCTAAAATAAGTAGCTTCTAATTAAATCTGAAAAAAATGTACAATAACCAGCATCGCCTTTTGACATTATCCATGGTCCTCAGAAACAGCAGGATTTGGAGAGAGTTTTTAAAGGAAACAAAAAAGCTCACAGTACAAAACTAAGCATGCTATTTTCAGGGTATTATAAGAAACTAAAAAATGGTCTAGGTCAAATTTATATTAAGCTGATTTTAAAAAGGATTATTAATGTATTACACAGCCATGCATCTTTAAACAATTCAGAGATGAACAACTCTAAGATAACTGCTGGGGAATATTCCTTTTCACTGTGTGAAGACGTGTCATTGTGACCGGTTTAATAAAGAACTGAATGGCAAGAGCCAGGTAGGAAGAGGTTAGACAGGACTTCTGGGGACAGAGAAGTCTCAGGGAAAAAAAAAGGTGGAGTTACCAGCCAGTTGGAGAGGGAACAAGACACGCAGGAGGAAAGATAAAAGCTACAAGTCATGTGGCAGCGTGTAGATGAATGCAGATGGGTTAAATTAAGTTATAAGAGCTGGTGGGACAAGCCTAAGCTACAGACAGAGCTTTTATAATTAATAACAAGCATCAATGTCCTTTTTGTGTGAGCTAGTGGCCTAAATAAAAATCTGTCTACAGATACCTTTTTTGTAACACTTCAAGATGCTGAAAAATGCATTCGTCTTTGAATAATCCTAAAGTGAATTCTAGGATGAACCCACCCTTGGCTAAACATTTTCTTCAAGTCTTGGCTCAGAGTTATTTGAAGTTGCTCTTTCAAGAACCATCTTGTGTGATCTATATACAGCGAACTGAGACGTTAAGACCTCGGAAATGTGTGTCATACCTTGTTGAAACATTTCTGGCTATCATACTTGAGGTGCTTGGGGTAGACATAAATTTGATTTTTATATACTCTGTATGGACGGCAATACTTTGTTGAATCATAAATAAATTCTTCCACCTCCACTGTAGGTTCTGACTGAGACATCACGTTGAAAGGCTTGACAGGGATAAAGGACGATGTTACACAGTCTTAAGAAATCAGAAAATAAGAGTTTGTCATTTAATATGGGTTTTCTAAAGCGAACAACACTTAACGTATTGTAACATGAATCTGCTTCAAATGGAAATTTTAAGAGAATGAAAGTGTCAGATGGGGGCCCTGCGCATGAGAAAGTTATATATTTAGTATTAAAATTCATGGCTAAGAAACATAGCAAATATTTGAGATGGATTTATAATTTTTTATAATGTTTCTTGTATATAGAATATACTATATATATTCATGCATATAAACTAGGTAGATTTTATAAGATAAGGCATAACCCACTGACTGTCACATGCTATTATAAATAAAATACATATATTATTGTATGGCAGAATAAAGTTATTCAGTGGGTCTATTAGTGGGACTAACAGATGAATTAACAGTAATTTTTCATACACGGAATGATTTTTACAGCAAAGGCCTAAAGTCCTCTGTACAGTATTTGTTACTCTTAAATTTTTATCACCTTTAAAAATCTAACTTTGTAGTTAGCCCAAGGAAAAAGAACCTAAGAAAAAATAATGAGGAGATGGTTAGGAATGTGTAAGTCAAAACTTCTGTCACTACACTGTTTGAAGGTGGGAGATGTCATGTTGAAACAGAAAGAGGCCTGCTGGTTTTTTTTTTTCTACAAAGAACCTTCCTGGACTCAGCTAAATCAAAGAGATCGGCTATACATACTTGGGAATCAGATGAAAATTTTAATATTTAATCAGGAGTCAATTATAATATTTTTTGCTATATTCTCAAATTTCTCTATCACGCGACCATTCTTTACAAGAGAGCATTTAGCTTTCTATTATGTTGTCTTTTCAGTAGGCAGTAAAGCCTTGTTCCCTAAATCACATTGAGGAAATGGCTTAGTTTGTCCTCTGCTGTTTCCCGTCAATCAGTATGAAAATGATTTGGGATTGGAACTTATGTTAGAATTCTCATTATAGTTTATATTAAAATGATTTGTGAAAACTTATCAGGAGAGATGGACATCCTACTATTCCCTGTCTCTCGTCTCCTCCTGGTCATCATTTATTATAGGAAACCTTGATTCTGTATTTGAAAACCCTTATTCTTAGGTCAGTAAGAGCAGGGGCTTCATCATGTTCCGAATAAGGTAAACATTCTTTGTAATAACATTTCAGTCACATAGGTGGCTGTGCCCCGTCCTCAAAGTAATTCATTGTCAGTGCAGTATGGCAGAACCAGTCTACATTAGAGTCAGGGAAACTAAACAGAATATGAATTCTCTCACTATTGGCTATTCATTTACTTAAGCCTGACTTTCCTCATTACACTCCAGGGTTTTAAGGATTATGTGAATAATTTAAATCTTGCTGGGTATTAAATCCATATTTGTAGAAAAGATAATAATTAAGCTATCCAGAGTATAGTGTCTGTTATGAATTCATTGTCTGTCTCAATGGACAAATAAGTCCCATATTCTTATAGTATAATGAATTCCTTTCCATTTTGGAAGACAAAATCTCCAAGCAACCCACATCTTGTGCTTAACTAGTTAACCAACAAACTAATCAAACAACCAAATAACCTCCCACAAGATGCTCAGAAGTCTCTAAATGAACCATGACATCAATGACATTGGCATCATACTTGGTTGCTCCAAGGGGATGTTGTCAACAACAATATCCAGGCTTCCAGGGATGATCTGCATTTTGCTTGTCCGGTCAGCTCTGTAAAAGGACATCACACACACACACACACACACACACACACACACACACACACACACACACACTGTATTATTTTCATTTCCAAAGAAAACCCTATCTTACACTATAATTCTGAGCTTTGAAAAGGGTAAAGAGTAACAGTATATTGATCTGTTTGGATAGTTTAATTCCTGTAAAATATATGCTAGTATAAATTAAAACAAAAATCAGGGAGGAGTCAAGTTACAGATATTCTACTAATACCTTAAACTATTTTCTCTGACTTCACTTAACACATGACCAGATGAATATAACAGCAAATTATTATTATGGTCTTGTCAATAAGACTTATTTGAATTTGCTTAAGCATTTGGCTATCAACGTGAGTTTTAAGAATTTTTAAGAACAAAGTTTTTGCTACAGTTGCTAAGATTTTGCATTCATCCTTAGATTCCATAGCAAAGAACTGACTACCTCTATAGGTATGTAGGCTCTTCTCCTATTATCACGCAAGTTCACTCTTTGACTCTGGAGGCTTGTTTCCTTCCCTGCTTTCAGCTAGCACATTCTTTGAAGGTTGAAGAACCTTCAGGAGGTGGAGTCTTGCTGGAGAAAGTTGGTGACTGGGGGCAGGCATTAGAGTTTTACAACCCAACTCCAGTCCCTGTTCATTCTCTGTTTTCTGACCGCAGAAGCAATGTCACCTGCCACTATGTCTTCTCTGCCACAGAGAACTATATCCCCTGAGAGCACAAGACAAAGTGATCCCTCTTCTCTTAAGCTGCTTTTGTCAAATATTTGGCCACAGCAGTAAGAGGAATAACTCATGCACATCCCAAATTATGATGATGACTATTATTATGTTTTTTTTTTTTTTTTTTTGAGACAGGATTTCTTTATGTAACAGTCTGGCTGTCCTGGAACTCACTCTGTAGACCAGGCTGGCCTTGAACCATAAGATTATTTGAGCCTCAAACTTTTACCTCTCTTCCCAACTCCATGTTCAGTGCATTGCTGGGTTGAAGTTAGCAATGGCAAATTTCTACCACGGAAATTGGTCCCCAGGAGGAATCAGATTTAATTTAATGTCAGTACCGCATTATGTATTCTAGGTGCCCCTCACATGCCATTTATAATTTCTTACTATTCCCTGACAGCATAAGGTGTGTCAGAGTTTGTTTTGGTCTTTGTTGTATCAGTTTATCCCCAAATCTTCGCATGTTTTATTCTACTCATCATTACAGCTATTCAAATCTTAAGAGACCGCCAAAAAGGAAAAGTCCTTTTGATTTTCTCAGGGTGGCTTGAGAAGCCTTGTGAAGAACTGGGTGCAGGTTTTGACCACTATGTTTGATGAGCAAAGGGCAGAAAGGTCTCTTTTGTTACCAGTACTCTGCGTGGACTACAAAGAACTAAGATTAGTATAGGTTCTTGCCTAACAATTTACTTATCATTCTAATTTTATAGTTTAAAGACTTCTTTAATGATGATGATGATGATAGATAGATAGATAGACAGACAGACAGACAGACAGACAGACAGACAGACAGATAGATAGATAGATAGATAGATAAAACATCCATTCTATTTCAATAGATGCAAATAATTTACTGATGCTATGGAAGGTATTGGCTAAACTTTAAACATATCATATATTTTTAGGGGTATAAAAATTAGTTGATATGGGGTTGTTGATTCTCATATAGGAGAAATAGAACCATTATTCGAAGCTAAGGAGTACAAGAACACTCTGTGTATTAAAGCCTAATAGTGTAAGATAAACACTATAATAAGGACATCTAAGAAGTGGATTGTCCAGTCCTAGCTGACCTCTCCCAGATAATATCATGCATGGAAGAGACTAACTGAAACCACAAAATTGGAAGTACCACAAACGATGCTATTTCTAGATACTAAATTTTGGGGGTGGGTTGTCACACATTTATAGGTGAATGACATAGCACAACATATCACAAATCTTCTGCACAATCCTGGCAAACTGATCCTTAAGGCACCATGATTTGGACAAAAAGAAAGTCACCAGACAAACATCTGTTTCTGAAGATGCCTGGACAATTGAGACTCAGCGTCAGGTGTTAAGGAGAGAAGAGAAATCAGGGTTGGTTGCTTAAAGGCGCACTGAGAATATCCTACCTTCTGTAGTCTGATACCAGTTTAAGCAGGTCTTCAGCTGAAATCTTGCTACTTTCTTGTCTATACAATGGTGAGAATCTTGAGTCTCTGTCCACATTTCCCTGGTTGTCCTTAAATACAGATCTGGAGGAAAATAATGTTTACTCAGGTTTATAGTTGGTTGCTGTTTAAGAAATTGTGTTTTTAAGGAGGAAAATTAATGGTCGTTTTAATTCATAATTGAAAGAACTCAAGGGACTCATCAAAATAAAAAAGACACCAATTCTTAGAGTTTTCATTTATAAACACCACATTTTTGTTATATTTCTCACTTTTAACTCTTTATCTAAAGTGGGAATAGTTCCTGTTACATCTGTTTTTATGTTGTTTCACATTTAACACGATATCAAAATCTTGGAACATTAGGGGAGTTGAAAAGAAATACATTAATGTGTGTGTATGTCTGTCTGTGTGTGTGTGTGTGTGTGTGTCTGTGTGTTTGCATGCAAGGCTCCATCTATCTTGTTTTGTAAAGTAAGATCTCTCACTGGCCTCAAACTCCCTGAAGAGGCTAGGCTGATTGGTCCGTAGGCTCCAGGCATCTTCCCGTGTCTGCTTCCTCCGTGGTACCACGATAGCCACACACCATCATGTTCAGTTTCTTACCTAGATCCGGTGGCTCAAACTCAGGTTCTCGTGTTTCCAAGGCAAGCACTTCACTCATTGAGTTATCTTCTAAGATCCCTTTCTAACTGTTTCCTCAAGGTGTCCTAACCTGGCCTAGAGGGGGCCGCGGCACTTTGGGGGGGCATCATTAGGATTGATGAGTGTGCAACAAGGATCAGGTTGTAATTATGACTGTCGCACGATAGTGAGACTCTTAAAATGTCTTTGTAAATGAGCCCATGTTCTAACTTTTAGGACTCAAATAGTGATAAAATGCAGGAAATATGAGTCAGAGTTTGGCATTAGATAAGGCTAACATTATGTTGCTCCTTTCCTTGATCCTGCTTTTTGGTAGCTATAACGCCTTACTTAAAGCACATAATTGCTTTGGTCTAAGTTATGAAGTGAGGTCAGGCAATGCTTCACATGCTCTCTGCTGATGTCGGTCCCACCCCAAAACTACTATGCATCCAAAAAAATTCAGCCCACATATAATTGCTTTTTCTTCAACAGCAGAGAAATGTTGGATTTTTATTTCTCCTAGTTGAAGAGCCGTAACTAGAATGTTTTATCATTTAAATGAATCAAATATTTTAATAAAGTAGCTGAAATGGCTTTGAAAATGATATCAACCATAGATTTCAGTGTAGAGGAACATGAAAAAAAAGGAACATGGGCTAGAAATTTATTGAAATGATATTTTTAGACTCTGTGAAATTACCTCCTTACAGTTCTGTTGCAATTCTTGTTGAGCAGTAATGGGGGAGGGATAATCTCTCCTTGATAAAACTTTAATGAAATAACATCAGGAAAACATAATAAAAATATCTAACTTGAAGACTAGAGAGAGAGAGAGCTCAGCAGGCAAAAGGCACTTGCAGCCAAGCCTGCTGGCCAAGTTCAGTTCCTAAGGCCAGCACGGTAGAAGGAGAGAGCCTTCGCCTGCGGATTGTCCTCTGAACTCCACGTGAGCGCTGTGGCAAGCTGCGCATGCCCTCTCCTGCCTCCACCCCACAAAATACATAAAAACGTGGTAGGAATTTCAAAGCATTTAACTTAAAAATGGCTTTTGTATAAATAATCTATGTGAGCTGTAAACTCCACTTTGCCCGTACCCACAGCTGTCTTGTGGAAATCTTTTACTTGGAATAGCCATTCATGAAGTATACTGCAGCCTGAGCACTTTGGTTTGGATCCTTCTACTTTGCTCTCTCAAGTGCTATGGTCAGAGGCATAGAACATTCTGTGGGTCTTAGACATTTCTCTGTGTGCGTGGAGACAGCAGATGAAAGACGAGAGTGGTTGTCAGGACCTAGCATGGGCCCATGACTATGATCTCAGCGCTGGGGTACTAAAGACAACAGGAGGATCAGGTACTCAAAGCCACAATGAGCTATACAAAGAGCCCCATTTCAAAGTAGAAAAAAACCTCTCCAAGGACTGAAGATGTACTTCAGTGGTAGAACATTTATCTACTATTCATAAAGCAGAAAAATTATTAATTTGGTTGATTGACAGCTTCAATTGTATAA
This sequence comes from Arvicola amphibius, assembly GCF_903992535.2. NCBI lineage: Eukaryota > Metazoa > Chordata > Mammalia > Rodentia > Cricetidae > Arvicola > Arvicola amphibius. Next base: position 111,177,160 of record NC_052054.1, on the reverse strand, counting down.
AAATGAATTACTTAATAATAATAGACCGATAAAAAGACAGAGAGATGGACTTGGTGAGGGTTTGCTTTGTCATGGCAAGATGCACATGGAGGTGGACCACCACTCACTGGGATGTTGTCAGTGTGAGAATCTTAGATCATGCTGCATTGTGCATCTTCAGATGTACAGATATGAGAGTGAAACTGTATTTTGGCCCTGATCAGTTCTGAAGGAAGTTGAGCGCTGACTGGTAGTCATTTATAAGGTAAAATGAGACAGAGTCCAATAATCTGTGAGCTAATCCTGGCATGGACTTGGGTTCCTATGATCCTGGAGGTGATAGGCATGGGAAAAGCTTAATTGCAATAGGACATATTTCTAAATTCAACATCTTTTAGAATTGTTAATTATAAATTATCCTACCTAGCTGTGTGTGTCTGTGTTCTGCATCTATTCAAAAGATAATCTTTTTGCTAAAACGTGGCAGTACAGCTGGTACCAAATCTGAGAACATACCAGATAAATTACAAATTAGACGCTCACAGAGAGGAGATCTGTGTGTACTGCAGCAGCTGGGTAAAAAGCTGGTTCCAAGCAACTGTTGATGCTACTGTTTTGACGAGAGTTGCTTTCAAATGTTTTAGGGTACACTCACAGTTATACTGTGAAACAAACCGCAAGATGGAACATAAAGCATGAAGGAAATTTCAATGGCGAATAAGCAGTACCAACAGTGTATTTCCTATGTCCTGGAGCTGGTCTATTCCAGAGTGATGTGAGTGACAGCTAGCCTTCCTAGGGTCCCACTGAATTCTCTTAGCTTAAGTAGTGTTTTCACTGGAAGGTGAGGGTAGGAATTGCTTCTTTGGGTGGTTTGTGTTGGGTCCAAATGACCCAACATATCATAATCTCTGCATATTCAGCCATTTTTTTCTCTCGTTTTCCAGAGAAGCTCACATGAGTTGAAATCATTTTGGTGGGGTATACAGCTCATTAACCAACAGCTGAACCACTAACTGGGCCCTAATCCAGCAAGAGCTTGTGGCTTTGCTAACTTCCTTTTCCTAGCAATAATTCCTCTAAGAACTGATAACACCTTCAGACCCCATGGAAGCTTCATCTGTCTCCCTCACGGTTGGTTGACAATTTTAGAGTCAGGGTGTTACTTCTCGGTGCCATTCTGCCAATAATTGACACATTATATACTTCTGTCCACCACACTACTCCTCATTGACCCAAATTTACAAGAAACAGGAAGTTGCGGAACATGAATATGGACTCCACAATGAATTTCAATAATAATAATAATAATAATAAATAATAATAATAATGACAATATATTGTGTATATATATATGTATATATAATGTTTTTCATGTCTACCATTAGTTATCTTGGTAAGGAAAGATGGGAAGGGAGAGATAAAATAATATTCATGATGTCTTTTATACCAAATCCTTGTACATCTGATTTTAACAGAGCATATTGTTCATGAGACAGGTATTTTCTGCTCATTCTACAGATGACACTCTGGACCCACAGAGGGATCTTGCTCAGTGATCCATTAAGGGGCGACCTGAGCCTGTCAGCTTTGGTGTGCTTACCAGGCTTGGCAACCGGGCTCTCTTGCCCTTGCTGCAAGGTTGTCTGAATGCAAGTTAGTCCTTGCAGCCAGCAGGGATTTGTCTTGCCTTACTGGTGCTGGCATCCTTTTGCCCTTCTACCTGCCAGCCCCCAATTTGATGGCTGTAGCATTCTGACACATATGGGTGAGTTTTCTCTGAAAGTGTCCCTCAATGGAAGCTGTGTGAGCTGAAGAATACCCAACAGGTCAACCCTTCCGTCTGGCCTTTGCATTTTGAGTTGAAGGGGCTGCCTTTGGGATAGTGCTGTCAACATTCATTAAGGGAGTGTTTTGTTCCAGGTAGGCCTGTAATTAATCCCTTTTCATTCAGTTGGTTCATTGCTGATCTTGAATTGTTGTCCTTATGAATATATGCCAGTGTTTCTCCTATTTAAAGAATTCTTACAGCAATGCAGATGTAATAAGTTTGAGAGGGATGCTTGGAGTTGATGGGTCAGATGATCTGAAAAGCAAGTTCTGTTCTCAACAGAGGTTCCGTTTTCTTCAACGGAGGGTCTGCTACTTGTGCCCAAACACCAGATTTTCCAACAGAGTAAACTGGGGATATAATTGTCTATGCTAATCTACACCCAAATCAAAGACAGCATAAGTGAGCAACTCGATGGCTTCATTTGGTCATTCACGTTCAGAGCAGAGTTCTATGCCCAAATGAATGCATAAAGGTGTACTGGAAAGGATGATCTATCTCTGTTTATCATATGTCCATTAGGCTCTTGCGACTGACCAAACACTGTGTTCATTAAACCAGATATACACGAACAAGTTATGATTTTGATTTGATACTTACTAAGATCCCCCAGTATATTTGGCCAAGCCCCCACTGTTTGCAGTTCAGGGGCCTTTAGTATAAGCTGCTTTGCTGAGCTAATTTGTGTAGTGTATGTCACTGCAGAGTTCATGATGTCTATGAAGATGACAACATATTAACATTTCTTGAAACACAATAGGCATCATAAAACATTCAAAGCCATAGCTTCTGATGCAGATTGTTAGGGCATCTCTATTCTGTTATTTGCAAAGTAGAACCTTACCTCACAGCCCAAGCAAATGGCATCCGGTATTTTCCCAATTTGCTACAGAACTGCCTATTGGATTTTAGTACTTTTTGTGCAAACTGAGGAAAAAAAATAAATAAAATATTATTTAGGAACAGTTAATTATAAACTGTATATATGAAATAATAATGCTTATTTTTCCATTTTATTATCTACTGAAATTCTATATGAATATAGATTACATATGATACTCTCTGTGTTCAAGTTATTGTAGAACTCTAGGCTTTCTTTGTTAATTTGTAAATTTTAAGTGTAGAAAATCCCCTAATCTTGAAATATCAATTATTATCCACTCACCTTGCTTCTCTTCCTGCCTTATTCCCTCCCTCATTTCTAGCTAAGAGAAGTTAAAATCTTGAATGGAAAGTTATGAAGTTTATATTTACAATTGGTACCAGATCACAGCTTTATTATTTATTCAGCAAGAGACTTTCTGTGAAGGACTGTGTGGACCCTGCATTCTCTGTCACACCCTTCTCAGATCTATTGCTATAGTGGGGAGGGGGATAGCCACAGGGAAGAGGAAGAAACACTTCCATTTTCAATGCTGGAGCAAACCCAGGGCTTCACACATCCTAAGTGAAGTGGGACTGAATGTCAGTAAAATTTTATTTACAAAAGCTGGTAACAGGTTGAATGTGGTCTGATCAGATAGTTGCTGGACCATGATATGAGAAACTCATAAATATGTTAAACTAGAGTCTAAATTGTTGCACGTGCTCAAAGTCGCTGGTTTTGTGTTATTTCTTTGTTATCTTTCTTTTGTATGGAAAATATATACTTTAAATAGTTTATCTTCTAGTAAACAGAGGTCATAATTTGATTACTAAATAACAAGGTGATGGAAAGAAGAAAGCAAAAAAAAAAATCACTGGTCTTACCGTTCGGGCCACATTGCTCCTCATGTCTATCTTCCTGTAATTCACTGTTATTATATTTAATGTATAAAGCTTGTCATTGCTATTGAGTCCATTGCCAACTTGCTGATATTTTTGCAAATTGACTTCACTCGATTTTGACTCCTAACTTTGTTATTGTATAAATCCTTTGATTTTTGGGCTATATACAGTATAAAAAGTATACAAATTTCAGTTTATTTCTACTAATACAGTGGTTCAACCTGAGGGGCACAACTCCTTCGGGGGTTGAATGACCCTTTCACAGTGGTCACCATGGGAAACACAGATTTTACATTATGATTCATAACAGTAGCAAAATTAGAGTTATGGAGGGGCAATAAAAATGATTTTATGGTTGGGGAGGTCATCACAATATGAGGAACTATATTAAGGAGTTATAGCATTAGAAATATTTAAAACCACATAACAGATTCATAGACATCATAGACTCTTGACTCAAAAGGACATAAACCAAAAATGTATAATTTAAAATGTTTTTGGTAGGTATTAATTATACTGGTAAATGAATATTAAAAACCACACATTTATCAACTTTTATAATTCAGGAAGGCAGCATGACTTTATTTCTTTAAAGTAACTGAAATTATATGAATATAATCTTTACCTTGTTGGAGTCTGGATTCTTAATATATGGTTCAGCACCACTCCCAATATTTCCCATTAAGACTTTTTCGACTTTGGCCACCAAAACAATTTCAGAGTGTGGATCACTCACAGAGAATATAGCCTGTGCCCAAGGAAAGCAGTAAGTAACTACCATAAAATGACCCTGAAGACATTCACAAAATGTCATTAAAAAAAGACAGATTTAAGGATTTTTTTGGCGGGGGGTGGGGTAGGGGGAATTGTCCATATGACTTATTGTTAAGGAACAATCTAAAGGACAAGGTTTTTCTGTCTCATCACAAATAAACAAAGTACAACCTGCTTTGGGAATTTTAACCATTCCTCTGGAAGGCCCTTTATGTGAGGTTCTTCTGATTGTCTTGGTGTGCCAGTGTCAATGTTGCCATTTTCCAAGGCTGGTGGGGCCCCTGAGAGCATCTGCCGGACAGCAGGGTGATTCAGATCTATGTGGAAATCGGCAGAGATCTTCCTGCTTTCTCTGAGGTCATAAAGCGCCACACTCACAAAGAAAGGCTCAATCTATGGGGAAAACAAAAGCCAAATGCTTCTGACATAAAACAATGCCCACCCACCAGTCTGTGTACCACTTGCCTCTCACAACACATCAGGCGCAAGATAGGCAGAAAGCAAGGTCTCTGACCCAGTGAGAAGTATTGGGAATCCCTCCCTGCAACAGAGACCGCCCCCCCCCCCAAGCCCAGGGCTGCCTCTCATTTGTTTCTTGACCTTAGATTCACACCTAATGTTCAAGCACATTAGGTTTTGAACAGCCTTCTATTTGCTTTCCCATACTCTAAGAAAATACCCTTTACCCCAGTTTCCCCAGATCCTTGGAAAACAAATGAGATCCTAAAAGTTTTTAAAGTATACTGAGAAATACTTCACTAGCCCAACTGCTTTTCATCCTTCTTCCTTCCTTCCTTCCTTCCTTCCTTCCTTCCTTCCTTCCTTCCTTCCTTCCTTCCTTCCTTCCTTCCTTCCTTCCTTCCTTCCTTCCTTCCATCCTTCCTTCCTTCCTTCCTTCCTTCCTTCCTTCCTTCCTTCCTTCCTTCCTTCCTTCCTTCCTTCCCTCACTTTCTCCCTCTCCCCCTCCCTCCCTCCCTCCCTCCTGCCCTCCCTTCCTCCTTCCTTCCTTCTCTGTTTATATATTTTTTGAGACCGGGTTTCTCTGTGTAGCCCTGGCTATCCTAGAACTTGCTCTGTAGACCAGGTTGGTTTCAAACTCAAGAGATCCATCTGCCTCTGCCTCCCAAGGGCTTGGATTAAAGGTGTGTTCCATCATCATCCAGCTAAATGAGTAGCCCAGGGTGACCTTGAATTGGTGATCCTCCTGCCTCCACCCCCTTCAACAAATCCTACCAGTTTGTGCCACCACAACTCGTGCTTTTCAGATTTATTTTTAAAATCATAGCTTGAAATGGCAATAATAAAATTTATTTTGCACTGACTTTGTGCTTTCTGCCATTTTCTGCATTTTTAACACATTTATGAACATGATAGCGTGGCACAGATGAGGATCCGCTTGTGAAAAGACCTGTTGTCAGAGACGATGGGAAGTCCCCTAAAAAGAAGTCAATATTTAAGAGGAGGTTTTAAAGAAGATATCACTTAGTCTCTTTATTTTGTACTAATTTTGAAGCCCACACTTCTAATACTAGTTTTAGGGTCAACTCTTTCAGTAACTATGACAACTAACTTTAACTTCTGGTCACTTTGCCATCTGCCAGTTTTCTTGACCCTAAGGTTACCATTTTCCCTTCAATAATATTTATAGATATATATTCCAATTTGACCCTCTGTAAACAGAGATGGCATTTCTGTTTCCTGGTCACCCAGAGAGAAGTATGGGCTCCATCAGCAATATTATTTTGCTTATCCATTCAGGTTCTTTGCTGGTTCCCAACCATGCCAATCATATTCTCTAACTACCTTCTCTATACTATCCTGGACCCATATCCTGACAGACCTAGTAGTAAGTCACTTCTGTGCCTTTGGGTGGTTTTCTCCTTCCCCTGTCCGGGGCTCAGCGATGCTCACCTAAGTCTAAGCTTCCATGGAGTTATCCACCTACCCTGCCTCCCAGATGTTGTGAAGGAAACTGAAGGTTGAAAATAAGGCAGAAAGGGGAAAGTGATGGAATCTGAGAGGCGGGCAAGTCGCTTGCATTAGCTTTAAAGGGCTTAAGTTAGAGTTTGTTCATGGGGCTCCTGGACAAGACAAATGGCAAAGGCATAATGAGAGGAAAGGACCCAAAGAGCACACTAGACTGGAATCAAAGTGAAGGTAAAATTACTCAGGAGCTGCCCATAAGAGGAACATTAAGGCTTGGTAATCCTCAGCATATGCAAAAGCAAAACAGTACTGCACAAAGAATATTTCCAGGTCTACAAGCAAAGGAACCTAAGCTCATGATAATGGTCACTGACACAGGGGATAAAGATACAAAGACAAATTCTTCATGAAACACAGAAAGTCCTCTGCAAGACATCTCAATGGCCATGGATATATGAGTTTTGGGTTTCTGGGTCAGGCAGGAGAACTGGGCTGGAAATCTGGACCTGGAAGCTTTTTGAATGGTGCTCCTTTGTAAGCTGCGATGCACAGATGTGTTGTTTTGAATGGAATGTCTCCCATAGACTCATAGGCTTGGATACTTGTTGCTCAGTTTGTACAACTGCTCGGGAAGGATTAGAGGATGGGGAGTTATTGGAGTAGTTGTGCCCCTGGGGGCAGGTTTTGAGTTTTCAAAAGACAGAGCTATTCCTACTGTAGTCTGCCTCCTGCTTGAAGATCAAGGTAAAAGCGCTTTTCATTCCTGCATGTCTTTCTCCACCATCGTAGACTCTAACCCTTTGAAACTGTAAGCCCAATTAAACGCTTTCTTTTATATGTTTCCTTGGTAGTGGGGTTTCGTCACAGCAGTAGAAATGATAAATAATGCAAGAGAGAAGAGAGTCAGCGTAGGTTTCTGTGGAATAGCAATGGGCAGAGAACAGAGAGAGGCCAAAGCAGTTATAAAGAGACTGGGTGGAGCCTGGGAACTAGAGAGGAGCTGATGAGACTGGAAAAGAGAGACTTTGAATGAGAAAGGTGGGGAGACAATGGAACAATGTGGAAAGGGGAAATGCTGGGGGTGAAAGGACACAGGGATGAATGGGTGTGACGCCGATGGGGGTGTCCGGGAGAATGAACCAAATAAACCATGCATGAAAACAACATATGAATGTGTTACTTTGTATGCCAATTAAAATCAACACAGAATATTCAAAATAAATATAGAGTGCGAAATGGGGAGATATTGTTTCTTTCCTTTCCTCCTTTTTTCTTTCTCCTGTCCTCCCTTCTTCCCTCCCTTTCTTCCCTTTTGCACATGGCTTCACATGTACCAGGTAAATGTTATACCATTAACCTCATACCACAAAACAAAATATGATTAAAAAATTTTAAATGCTGCCAAAATATCATAGAAACAAATATTCAAGATATAAAGGATGTTTAACCAGAAATGTATTAAGAGCAGCAAAAATTAAGGGATGGGGCACATGCCAGTGGAGGGAGTGCTGATTTAGTATGTGCACAGCCCTGGGATGAAAAAAAAAGGAAGTGTGTTAAATCAAGCAAAATATGTATATATAATTTTGTACACATTTCATTTACATAGATACATGAATGGATAATTAAATATACTAGATAAACGAATATAATTAAACATACTTAAATATTTAAATGATAATTAAATAAACTATGTGTATATATGTGTATGTGATTTTGTAGCTATGCAGTTAAGTAGAGGTTCTAAAAGACTGTCAACAAATAGAATTTTACTTCTGTCTGCCAATATTCTGTGAAAAAGAAGGCTGTACAAAGCCCCGCATCCCAACTACTGCACAGTATTGCAGGCTCATGCAGTGAGTCTTGTTAAATATCCTCCAGCCTTTGAGGTCTATCACATGACTAGCTTGTAACAGAGGTACAGTTCAGTCATTTAATGATAGTGAACTCCCTCACTGTTAGAGATGGTTCCTAGTTAAAATAAAGTTCAACACAGTCTCTTTTGAGGCTGCAGTAAACAGCTTGCTGTGTGATTGTGAGGACCCGAGCTCAGATCCTTATTTTTATTTTTATTTTTTTATTTTTTTGCTGAAGCATGCATGGTCAGCCCGTATATGGCAGTTCTGTTGAACTTGTCCATATTGGGTTTCATGGTCTAAGTTGATGAGGGCGAATGATCCTTATTTCCCCACCCAGCATTGAGGACTACACTCCACACATGAGCATGAATTTATGTGAGCGTGCATCCGCACATAAACATGTACACAATACCACACACACACACACACACACACACTTTTGCTTACTTAAATGTAATTATTGAGTAGAATTTTTATTTTAGTAATTTAATTTAGCTTGGAAAAACGCTTCATGGTAGTTGTAGTGTGCTAAGAAGTTGAAAATGCAAAGATAGAGATTAGTGTAGGTACACAAAACACTTTGAAGTTCAAGAAATAGAAACCACTGTTTTTTCCTGAGTTGTTGCATTTTGACCTTCATTCCCATTTGTTGAATGGAAATAAATTACCTCCATTAATAACACATCAGAAGTTACAGCTCCTATGGGATTTGTTTATTTTTCCAATCTGCATTCACAACGAAAATGCCAAACCTTACTTTTTGAATGGCTGGCTTTACAGGAATGATGTGTTTAACAAAACATCTTCAGAGCCTGACACATTAAGTTGTAGGCTACTGAGGTTTAGGCTCATGAATTCCTTCTGGAAATTCAGGGAGAGAAAAATTTAAATGTAGCTACTATGAAACAGTTGTATTAGTTCAGATTGCTGGAGTTTCACAGAAATATCTATACTGAGAAACCACCAGCTAGGATTTGGTGTTCTATTTGACTGAAAAATTACACACTGTCAAAGTCTGCTTCTTTGCCATAAAGAAGTCTTTCATTGAGTCTGTAGACACGCGTGTATGAAATGCAGCAGCTAGCTCTCCCGGAACACGAAGAACGGTTCTTCAAAACATGCTCATCAAAGTTAAGAATGACGAGGTGCAAGAGCGCCATTAGTGGAAGCGTGCCACTGGATAAACACGAACTTTTCCCGAACAATCTCACTCAAGGATCAACTGCCACCAAAGTAAGGCTGTTGATTGATTTTGATCTGATTACTAACAAGTGCAATGCAATTATTTTTTAAAGTAATACCCTAGTTTATTTTTAAAAAATACTTGTATCTATTGTAAGATTACTTAAAACAAACTCAGAAGCTCAAAACCACTTAACTAACCCCTTGGCCTAAGAGACAGGAAAGGACATGGAAAAGCCTTTCTCAGGGGCTGGAGGGATGACTCATTGTCTAAGAGCACTGGCTTCTCTTGCAGATGGCTCAAGGCACACATTCACACACACATGCAAAACTAACACACGAGCTGAAATGGAATAAAGTCAAATAAAAATAAAATTGTTTCTAAAAGGATACTCTGCTGAGACTTGAACAAATAGAGCTATGAAGCTTCTGAACATGATCCACATGGAAGGTGTCACATGCCTTTGGCACTGGAAAGAAAAGCTCATTGTCTCTGGGAGATCGTTTGCAGGTTCACCGAGGAACACAGCTACTAGCGTGTCCCTGCTGTCCTTGTGTCATGAAAGGCTGTGTCCTTTAACCAAGTATGCAGCTTTCAGGAGAGACATGCATTGAGTAATGGGGGACACTATAGATATCTGCCTAGCCAACCAGATCATTCGAATCAATGCTGGTGATCAATGGGGAGGGGGCAGAGAACAATAACAGATATTATCACAGCCCCATCCCCCTCAATCCAAAAATATGCCCATTTTCTTTGACTTTTTGTTTCCTAAATGGATTTTTAAATTGCACTTAAGAATGGGTTGGATGGAAAATATAGATTTAAAATATTTATATTTTTACTGTAGATCAATGTATAAAATGATAAAGCCCATTTATTTTTATATAGTGTGCTGACTAAGTGGCTTTACAATTTGGAACAAGTTTTCTTAAATTTCCAAATGGTTACAAGGACAAAGATTTTGGGCACTGTGGTTTGCTTTATGTTCAACACAAAAGCATGGTTTGATCCCTTCTAATATCTTTTTCCACAGGGGAAGTGCAGCTCTCTGATGTCATGCCTATTAGTCCTTCTCTAATTTCTGTTTCACAGTCTCAGGACCATCACCCACAGTGGGCTTGTTCCCTCTCAGTGTTTTAACCCACAATTCTCTGGTTTATCTCTCTTCCAACAGCAATTCTTTCTTAGCTTTTTGTTGGTGACTTTACTAAGTCCCCTTCTCTATGCATGCAGAAATTGTTAGATGACTCCTCCCAGGTCAGTGCCTAAACTAGATCTTCAGATCTATATTTCCATTCATAATCACCTCTTTGAGCTGAATGAATGTTACACTGTACCAAGAACCCAGAACTTTCCATAGGTTACTTATTTGAATGGTTGCTGTTACTCCCCCCCCCCCACCCCGTTTACATAGAGGAGGCTGAGGTCAGACACCTGAGCACAGGGCACAATTCCTAAGTTGAAAATCTAGGGAATTTGATCCAAGGTGTCCATTTCAATAGATTCTCCTCGTCAGATAAGATGTACATAGTATGGATCTATCCTGTTACTACAGTAGCAGGTAGGAGGCTTAAAGAGGACAGGGGTGTCAAGGGCAAAAGGTTAGGAAGTCTCTGGAAGAGTTGGTCAGTCCTGCAACCCACTGTGTCCCAACTCCCTCATGGAAGCAGGTATAGGACTGGGTAGAACCAAGCAAGTGAACATTGCCACTTCTGCCTTCAAAAGCACATATAGATTATGTATCATGAACATGAAAATAAAGTTTCTTTTCTGGGAGAAATATGGCAGCTGAGGCTGAATAGAAATCAGAAAAGAAGCACTGTAAGGGACTGAGGGATAACCCCAGATCACTGACTGTGGCTTGTGCCAATGGCGGGGATGGGTGGGGGATGACTTCTCCTCTCTGCAGTTCCACATCTAATTTTCTTCTTGCATCCATTTGCAATCAGTCTAAAATGGTTCACTATTATGTTCCTACTAAAAGGAGATTCTCAACAGAGTTCTCTTAGTACAAGAAGAAATTCTGTGTGGGTTTGGTGCCCTGTGTATTAGGTGTTTGGTAATGCCGCGAAGTGCCCTCGTGATACCTGGCATTGCGCAGAACATCCACTCTTTTACTTAATGTTTACCTAATATTTCTTTACTTGGTTCATCATTTAGTCTTATGTTAAGCAGGAATACGGTGAAACCCTAGCATGGATTTGCTAGCTGACTTTCCTTCAAGTGAAAGCAAAACACAAATATCAGTTTAAAAGCCGTCTCGAATCAGGCATGGTGGTGTGTACCAGGTATCCAAGCACCCGGAGAAGTTGAGCCAGGATGATCATAGGTTCCATGCTAGCTGGACCTTCTCAGTAATACCTTGTCTCATAAAACCAAAGGCTATTGATATGGCTCACGGGAAGAGCACTTGCCTAGTGCTTGTAAGGCCCTGAGTCCTACCCTCAACACCACAATCAATAATTCTATCTTCACTGCCACCAAAGAGATACAGACAATCCTGGAGGAAACCACAGCGCTGATTTCGTACAGCGGATTCCAGAACTGTCCCTTTGTTGCTTCTTCAATATCTAAGTTAAAAGGGAAGTTTTATAGCCGTATATGAAGAAATCGTCTTCAGAACTTGTGTACCTTTGCAATATGAGACGTGCTGGTGAATAGACTCCCCGTACGCGAGAGGCTAAATCCTGGGATTGGCGGGAGTAGCAAAGGCTGGGCTAGAATGGAAAGATATGAGCTCACTGGTTGTATGAGAGAGAACGAGAGAGAAGCTTACATTGGTTATGGGATCGTTTTCATTCTCTGTAACACATCCCTGAAGGTTTAAGTTGAGAGCTCTACAGATGATCATGATCCTCTTGGCAGCTTTCTCTTCAAAGGGTTTGATCACACACTCATGTTCCAAAAAGTCCCTTTTCTGAAGCTTCAGGGTCTAAAAAAAGTGTTTGAAAATCTTAGTTAGCCAACACTCATCGTGAAAAGAGAACTTTTAAATTTAAAACGACAGTTACAGGGGTCAAATTCATCTTGGCTCAGCATCCCGACTTACATCTATATCTGGATCCAGGGAGAACAGGTTGAGTCTGTCCGTGTTTCGCGTTGTTTTGACAGTGTCTTCTGTTTCTGTGAGGTACTGAGGAGAGACCTGTGTTAGTCCTCAGCATCTAAACTTCCCCGTGTAGCCCCAGACACAACTACAGAGGCCAAGAAAGAGTCCCTTCATTTTATTACCGTTAAGTTATCCATCAACACCAAGAAAATCGTATAAAAACAGGTTCTTATTTTCAAGGGTTGTGTCAGGTTAAGTAAAGCTCTAAGACTGATAAAAAAATTCTAGATCAGCCTTTTACTAAATCTTAAAGGAAAGCATCGGCATTTTTTCCATGAAAAAAAATATTGTGTGCAAATACAGAGTCAACTTCATTACTTTGGCAAAGTCGGGATGTAGGCTGTTCTCTGAAGAATCTGTTTCCTCCAGCGTACATTCACAAGCCACAGAATTATCCAAAGGATCTTAAAAAGACAGACGAATACAGATTATTTAATAATATGGGCCACGGTTTTCTGCATCTATAGAAACATTGGGTTAGATTCAAGAGCTCAGAAGGCTCCTGATGAATCTAGACTTTCCTTTTTTCCTGTCTACAGTGCAATCAGGGGCTGGAAATAAAACTTCCTGACAATCATTTTAGGATTCCATAATCCTGGCTATGATGCCTTGCTATCATCCTGTATATAGAACTTTGGATCCTTACAGTGCTAACAGGATATATAGGTTGCCTTGGCTTCCTTAAATAATGCACAAGAATATTTTCTCAAATATATAAATATTTTTCTAATTTTCATTCTTAGGTCATCCATTTAGAGCTCATTGTTTGGCTTCAGCCACTTAACTGCTGCAGAACACTGAAGACATGAATTCTCTATTTGACAATTAATAAGCAAACAATAACCATAGAAACACCTGTTACGGCCTATGGCAGCTACGTGAAAACCAGCAAGCCTTCTTCCTCATTACCTGTGATTTTTTTTTAGGGGACAGGACATTCATGCAAGAGTATTTAATGAGAATGCTCTGGTTTCTAATTCACCATTGTCTTAAGGTTTTTCTTGGGGAATACTGTATCAGATATATATATATGTATATCTATCTATCTATCATCTATCTATCTATCTATCTATCTATCTATCTATCTATCTATCTATCTATCATCTATCTATAATACTTGAGGTAACACTTTCACCATTTTTTCTTCCTTTCTTTGTTTATAATGATTATAATATTATGAGGGAATGACTGGAAAAAAGAAAAGAAGCTATGAGTGTATACGTGTGTATACGTTTGTGTGTGCCTGCACATGTGTTTATGTGTGTATAGGTTTGTGTGTGCCTGCACACGTGCTTATGTGTGTATACGTTTGTGTGTGCCTGCACATGTGTCTATGTGTGTATACGTTTGTGTGTGCCTGCACATGTGTTTATGTGTGTATACGTTTGTGTGTGCCTGCACATGTGTTTATGTATAGGCCAGAGGTCAATATCTGTTGTTTTCCTCTATGGCCTTCTGTATAATTTTTTATTGATCCATTTTTCAGACATGCATCTAACGTGTTCTGATTATCTTCCCGCTCTCTCTCTCTTATCTTGTGCCCCATTGCTATCACATCCTCTTTACATGTCCCTTCCACAGATTCATGAGGTTTTGTTTCGTGACCCATTCAGCTTCACCAGGGCCATCTGTGATTAGAACTATCTGTTGGTAACTATCTACCTTATTTTATGAGACAGGTCCTCTCGCTAAACTCAGGGTTCACTGATATGAAAAGACAGGCTGTCCAGCAAGCTCCAGGCATGCCCCTGTCTCTGCCTCTCTAGCACTTGGTTTATAGGTACACACTGCTGCATTCAGCTTTTACAGGGGTGCTGATATCTGAACTCATGCCAACACATTTATATGGCAAGGACTTTAGTGACTGAACTAATTTTCCAGGTTTTTTTTTTTGTCTTAAAAAAACTCCACGACATATGACGTTGGAACTTTCATATATCTGATACATGATAATCTCAAGGTCTCAAAACTTTCAAAACAGCACGATCCACAGATGCCTTGTAACTAAGATAAAGTAAAACATGTTATTTCTTACAGATACTATATCATACTTATTAAATGCAATATAATGCCCAAATCCAAAATGTAACTTCTATAAGATCTTCCCATCAGAAATGTGTATAATTTTGGTGTTATTGGGTCATAAGTCCCAATATTGTCTGTTGGGTGATAGCCTTCCAGTCAACTCAGAATTGCTCCAATATGTGGCAGCTGTGATGATTTGGCAAAAGTAAAGATCTGAAGTGAATTTTCTAGAGTATGTAGCTCAAGGACGGATAAGCCCAGTCTGACAGATAGCTACTACACACAGCCACAGTGAACTAAGCACGCAGCTCAACACTTGTCCAGAGCAGGGAGATGATCTCGCACTCTTACCCAGCCCCAGCTCGGTAAGCTCTGCGCTCTTCCTTCCCTGGAGCGGTCCCTCTGGACTGATCTGTAGGATGCGGTTGAGGGTGTGGATCCACTCGTCCATATCGGACTCAGTTTCAGCTGCCAGTACAAAGTAGGTCAGGTCGTTCATTTTCAGCTCAAAGGCGTATTTCCTCAGCCTGTTATTCTGTGGTTTCAAAAGAAAGAACAAAACAATAAACCATGAGGCAGAGAGACACTGACGTGGTCTTGGGATTCCAAAGCCTTTCCACCCAGGTGGGTGACAAAAAGAAAATCTTAGAGAACACAACAGCGCTTTAGATGAGTCTAGTCATTTGGTTTATTTTTCGGAAATGTTTGTACTGAAAATATTTTATATGTCTTTTAATTGATTGGACGGCTATAGTAATAGTTTGTTTGGGACCTAACAAATAAAGCTTGCCTGCAGATCGGGGTGCCATTCATGCCAGGAAGTGGTGGCACACACCATGAATCCCAGCAGTCAAACTAGTTAGCCATAGAGGCTTGGCAGTGGTGGTGCATGCCTTTAATCCCAGCACCAGAGAGGAATATAAGATGGGAGGAGACAGGAGACCAGGGTCTTAGTCTGTAATCTGAGTTCTGGTGGGGAGCATTGCAGTCTATGGTCACTCTGAGGACAGGATTGCCATTGTTTGTCTGAACCTTGGTAGAGATAATAACCCTCTAGTTGCTTGGCTACTTTGCTTTTCTGATCTTTGGCTTGAACTCCAATATCTGTGGGCTTTTATCAGTCATGCAACAGCTGCCATTTTGGCTTAACATGCTCATCTTTAGGTCTACATGTGACTATACTGCAGCTATCTTCAGGTAAAGGCTTAGAGGCCCTGTTTTCATTTTGGCACCTAAATTCAATCTGTGACTCCTGCTAGTAAGTCTTCTGACTCCATCACACCCTAGAGACATTACCTCCCAAAGCAGTAACAAGCTTCATGCATGTTGCTTGAGTACCCAGGAGCATTTCTTTCTTTGAATCTTCCTTGATCCTTTAGCATAGTTAACATATTAGCCATTACTTTATTAAAACCCCTGATATGCTGAGCCGCACTCTACCTGGTTTTCTTTCCGTCTACCAGTCTCTGCACATTCCCGTACTTCCTGATGGCTCATCCCTCCGAGTGCCATTTCTCCAAACAAAACCCTTGGCTCTGCCTTAAATTCTTTTCAATTTCACAGAGTCTAAAGGCTCCAAATATCATCCACGGACAACAACATTCAAACCAACATCCTCATTCTTCTTTAATTTCACATCTCTACACTGTATTTGGTGACCAACCAAGGAGGCCTTGCTAGGGTTCCCTGAACTGACCTTGTAACATCATTCCTGCTGAAGGAGCCCCACCCACATATTCTCCAGACACAGTAAGTAGACATTGCATCTCATAGGCTGACATGGTTTGTATTCCTTCTTCAAATTTCCACTGGAAACATTATTCAAACTTCCAGCCTAGACAGGGCAACAAAGGTTCTTGGTTTCTGGAGTATGTAAAATAAATTGGAAGTACATATTTTTTTTAATTCACTTTGACAAATATAGATATCCTTTTACCTTATTTTTGTGAGTGTTTGGATAGTTTTGCTGAACATCCAGTCTTATAACAGTTCACACAGGGTCAAAGCAGTCATACTTTACAAAGGAAACAGAGTAAGCTAATTTTTAAAACTGGTATTCTAGTTGGGAAATTGTGAATGAACACGTGATTGAAGGACTAACCATTCTATCATAACCAATCTATCAATCAATCAAATAGCAGAAAACTAGAACATTTTGTGGTGAATAGGGTTAAGATATGGGCCGATTGCTGAATGGATTCTTTATGTTGGGTGATCAAGGAAGTCTTTCCCCAGAAAGTAGGGTATAACTTGAAATCTGTAAAAGGAAGGGGTAAGGAGAAAGGGGGCATACACACAAACAGTTGTGAGTTTTGTATATTCCAGCTACAGATGAGAAATGTAAAACCAGAATGGAAACCTGTCCCAAGTAATTGCATAGGTTTCTAGTCACAGCAACAAGACATAGAGAACAAGGTCCTGCTCCACTTCCATATCTGTGATCCCACTGTCACCTAGAGCCGGGCTGGGTGAGCGCTGTCACATCATATTCTTAAAAGGCATTCATGATACAGAGTCATACCTTTCCTAAGTACAACAGATTACACAGTGAGGCAACATGTAAGCCTTGAGCTGATGCACAGTCATGGCATGAAGGAAAAGGAAGAGCTAGCAATGAGGTTTACTGTGGTTCGTAGAACGAGCAAATCTTCTGTCAAGTCTCCCAAAGAGCTCATTGCTTCTCCCTCTGGATAATGGTCTAGGGTTATGTTTGTTTGGTAATGACTCACTCATAGGTCTGACTCTCAAACAATTCACAAGTCCCACGTGCAGAAGCTAACATTCTACCATTGTCATTTAGTGCAGTGATGGTTTACTGCCACAAGGTAGGGGTTTGCTATGTTGGCACTTTGTACTGGGCAAAGCTCTACTTCGTCTCTGGGCTTGCAGAATGGGAGACATAAACATTAAACACCTCGCCCTAGAAATATCAAATTGGAAAATAAGCCTTCTGAAATTTTACATAAATGTTTTGAAAAGAGATACTACATTCTGTAAGGACACAGACTAGGATTTTTTGGACAAAATAAAGTAATTATTAAGATTTGCATTTTGATAGCAATTCAAATAAGTTGGGAAGAAAAACAGACAGACAACAGCCTCAAACTTGGTATTTAAAATGAACATCTAGGGAGCTTAAGAGTGCAAAGCTTCAGATGCTCTACGTGGGACGGGTGCTCAGACTTCCTCCATCCACCCCCATGGTGCCCTTTGGGTAAACTGTGATGTAGGAGGCATAACACTGCCAGAGATTCTCACAAAACAGAGCTTCTACAGGCAAAGACAATGGGGTGAGAAAGCAGGTTTCCTGTTAAGGTTCTGCTTTTTCACGTGACAAGAGAAACAGAACTGGATACCCAGGAAAAAGCTAGGGATGTAGGGCATAACTTCTGTTTGGATGTTGTCAAGATCTGAATATAGCACAACGCAAACAAATCTTAGTGTTGTTTGGAAATTCATGCGGAATCTATTGATGGACCCAAGGCTGGAAATAACATGGACTAGCAGTAAAAATGACAGCAAAAGCTTCCTTGGGTTCAGAATTAAAAGTGGGTCCAACCCCAATTTGCTTTGAAATCCAGTGTTAGAAGTAAAGCTTGGTTTTCTAAACTGCATTCTGTACTTCTCATGAGTTAAGCATGGTTATCATTGTTTTAATAATTCAAAATCATTACTAAAAATATGGATCTTTTAAAAAATTTCAGCAAAGTATAACAAGCTCTTGTGTCTCCAAACAGAACATTCATAAATAAAATGAACATTGTGTTTGTGCTTCCGAGGGACAGAGCTCTCTGCAGTGTATAACAGCTAACGGGGAGGGTGGTGGCAGAGCTGGAAAGATGCCCGTGCTTTCTGATCTCACTCTGTACTGCCAAGGGAGCCACAGATAGGGAACAACAAACATGGGAAGTCAGTAAGATACTTGGATAATCCCGACATGA
The DNA here is from genome assembly GCF_903992535.2 of Arvicola amphibius. Lineage (NCBI taxonomy): Eukaryota > Metazoa > Chordata > Mammalia > Rodentia > Cricetidae > Arvicola > Arvicola amphibius. Next base: position 111,158,763 of record NC_052054.1, on the reverse strand, counting down.
AATTACTGTCATTGAAATAGTAACCAAGAGGTAATGACAATTTTTAATACTCTCTCTATTTCCTTCCTTTTACTTTGTCGTTGGTGTATGGCTTTGCCCAGTCCAGAGCGCATGCCTTCATAAACAGCAGGGAATGCAACATGCTCTATGGCTCTGCAATGTGCTTGGTGAATGGTGATAGCCAACCAGAGCGCATTAAAGCATCCCAATTACACAGACTCTAAGGAAAGTACAAATGTCAGCGGAGGACTCGAGGATAAAGAGGAGATTGCCCAAACCAATCGCTCCATTATGCCTGCTATGCCACTAGAATTGTTTATGGAATTTTATAGGAAGCGAAAGACAATGATCAAACACATGACATCCCATTCAGGGTCATGATGCTGGTGGCTCCCACCCACCTCATCTTTTATCTTAATTCAGTAAACAAAAAGTTATCAAGTACTTCCTTTGTGTCAACTACACAACATCAGCAAATATTCAGGCAAAGCGCTTTCTCTCACTGAACCTGCATTCTACATTTCTTGCTTTCTTTCTTTCCTCCCCCTCCCTTCCTTTCTTCCTTCCCTACTTTACTTCCGTGTGTGTTTGTGTATGTTATGCTCGTGCTTGTGTGTGTGAGAGAGTGCATGTGCACGTATGTGCATGTGTGTAGAGGCCAGAGGTGAATGTCGGTGTCTTCAATTGTTCTTTACCTTCTTTTTTGAGTTAGGGTCTCTATTGGATTTGGAAACCATCCTCTCAGCTAGGATGACTGGACAATGAGCTCCAAGGATTGGCCTATCTCCACCTTGCAGACTCAGGATTACAGATGCATGTTGTTTCATCCAACTTTAAATGGGTTTCTGGAAATCTTAACCCAGGACTTCAAAATTTTTCAGCAATCACTGGCTGAGTTATCTCCCCAGACTCCTAAACTTACCTTTTATTGGGTATCAATAAACAAATAGGCAGGAATATGTGTGAATAGACTATAATGCAAAATAATACAGTATCATTTATATTATAATGAAGAATTATGCGCTGATAAATGTAATTTCATTGCTGCATGCATTGTGAAGACAGTGTTTGAGGTTGTTACTCATGTCTCATCTGCATATTCCACTTCATTTTCTGTGTATTCTCCACATAGTCTGGAAGCCCTTTGAAGAGAGAAGCCATACTTCTTTCTGTATCTGCCTTTTCCAATGTTCTGCGCACAAAGAAACTTTCTAAGTATGTATATACTTGCTGAGATGCACCCTAAATCTCACTGCCAGAATCTGCGCATGAGCATATATTGTGTGTTTCTTTGATCTCACGGCTTATATAGGATGGCGTATATAAATGGGGATGCTCATTTTTGTGTTGTAAACATAGCATTCCCATGGACGGACATCTTCACATAACCTTGGATATTCCTCTACCTCATATCTAATTTCACCACTTATTGGTTCTGTGATTTGGGGAAGCCATATTCGCTCTTGGTTTGATTTTGATAAATAGGGCAATAGTAATGTATATTCCATCAACTATCTCAAATAATACATTTAACGTATAAAGTTGTAAATACTTTTCTGCCTGTTACTGCCTGTTACTATAATAGAAAATAAAAATATTCAGGGCCAGAATTTGTTATTGGGAAGTGTGTGGGCCATATATGGCTTCTAGATCTATTTATTTTCAAAATTACATTCTTCCCATATGACTACTTTTAAATGGGCATGCATGCTGCAGTTTTCTCCTGTTTAAGGTACCCCTGCATCTCATACTCAGCCCCAGTGAGTTGTCTAATGTATAAAATATTTTAATTTCTAGCCTTTAAAAAATAGCCTCCCATGTTTAGCTAAAGATTCCATATCCACGAACTGGCAGGTGTTGCCCCACCACCAACTTGGTGATAGGTTTTCAACCATTAGCACTGTCGAGAAGAAAACTCAAACAAATGGGATTCTTGGGCCATTTATTTTCTTCCATAGCGTCAAGACCTGAAACGTAGGGATGAATGAATGGATAGATGGATAAACTAATGAATGACTGGACGAAAAAACCTGAAGGAAAAAAATTGAATAATTTAGACATAAATATTCCTTAGTCCCAGCATAAACCTAGTCAGCGAAAGTGGTAGGATCTGCACCAGATTGGCCTATATTACAGATTTAATGTTGTTTGTTAATAGTCTTTTAAAAAAGAGAAAGAAAATAAAAGAAGCATGGTTAGGTTTTTTGTTTGTTTCTTTTGTTATCAAGACTTAAGAACCTGCCATTCATAAACATCAGTTAATGCTTCTGTAAAAGAATTGACATTTCCCTCTCTTTGAGGTCACCCTTGTAATGTGTGTCTCTTAATTCTAGTAATTATTCTTGGGAAGAAAATAATGGTATAGATTGAGTCCAGTTGAGGCAAACTAAAATGCTATGTTCACTGAAAGGTTTTTATAAAGTTAAACAACCAAAGAATCCCAGAAGTTAGGTAGCTCTTACTGAGACAAAGATTTTGCTCTTTTCTTTTTTAATTCAAGAAAAACTGGCAAGGATCCCTGACAAAACAGACCTGACTCATCCTAGTTATTCATTTGTTCTGTGCTTTTGAGTATGTGTGATTCACCTTTAGGCACAAAATGTGCTGGAGATCTTACTAGACTGATGATTAAAATTCACAGGCTTTCTCTTGCAATCTCCTTGCCAGGTATAAAAAGGTGTAAGTGAGAAAGAGCCGTGATGTAAGAACTGGGACTAGTGTCCCTGATGCGCATGAACCCCCAAAGATAATGACCTTAATTAACTGGAGGCCCCTGCTTTCGTAAACGAAGAAGATAATGGGAGAGGTCTTGGAAAGATCAGGGTTATTTAAAGAGTCAATGAACTCTTTAAAAGACACATGTTTAAAATCCATCCTGATGAATCCGAAAGATCCAGATACTCTGTCTGTTCTCTGTTCTGTCAACCCAGAAGATCTTAGAGGGAGACCGACAGATCAGTTTTGAGATGTTTGGAGCAAAGAGAGCCATCACTTTTCTGCATTCCTAGGACCTCCCACCTACTGCCATTCATGTCTCCATTTTTCCTTTGGGATGTTGAGTAACAGTGAGTCTGTTGTTCTGATGTCATAGTGAGCATGCTCTGATGCAATAATGATCATTCTCTAATGTAACAGTGAGCACGTAGCTCTGATGTAACAGTGAACATGTAGGTCTTACATAACAGTATGTAGCTCTGATGTCACAGTGAGCCCATAGCTCTGATGTCACAGTGAGCATATAGCTCTGATGTCACAGTGAGTATGTAGCTCTGATGTTACAGTGAGCATGTGGCTCTACTGTCACAGTGAGTGTGTAGCTCTGATGTCACAGTGAGCATGTGGCTCTGATGTCACAGTGAGCATGTAGCTCTGATGTCACAGTGACCATGTAGCTCTGATATCACAGTGAGCACATAGCTCTGATGTCTGTCTCTGACTTTAACAGGGAAATGAGTTTCCCATGCTTCAACACAGTTTCAAGCATAATATAAGCACTGAATAAGGAATGAATGAATGAGTTAGTGAATAAAGATATGGGTTAATTGACATAGTTAAATATCAGCTTAAAGAAGGCAAATCATAGCTTACTTGGACATTTTTCAATAGACTATTTTTCAAAGTTGTAAACTATTACAGGGCAATCAGGAAGGCGGAGTGAGGACACACTATCAACTAGATCCTTCCTAAGTCTACACATCTACTTTATTTTTTCATGTTAATTTTTTATTTAATTTTTTTAATATTATTAAAATTTCCATCTCCTCCCCTCCTCCCCCTTCCATCCCCTCCCTTCCACCCATACCCCCACTCCCTCTCTCTCCAGGCCAAAGAGCCATCAGGGTTCCCTACACTATGTTGAGTCCAAGGTCCTCCCAACTCCCCCCAGGTCCAGGAAGGTGAGCATCCAAACTGACAAGGCTCCCACAGAGCCCGTCTATGCCGTAGAATCAAAGCCCATTGCCATTGTCCTTGGCTTCTCAGTCAGCCTCCACTGTCAGCCACATTCAGAGAGTCCAGTTTGATTGCACCAGTTGGAATGGGACTGATGGAACATGCGATCTACTTTATTTTTTGTGGATAAGAAATTCAAGGTCAGAGGTTGAGTGACTCACTCAGAGGGCTCAGGAGGTCAACAGGAAACTAGGATCTGAATGCCGATCTGAAGGAACCCTAAGTGCCTGCTGGCCCTGTCAGGTTCTTCCTAAGACAATGCTGTAAAAGAGGTGAAGACAGGGGTCTAGGGGACACCCAAGAGAATCCAATCTGGTAGAATGGCATTGAATATAAACTACACCCCTACAAGCTTAATGTATAAAAAAGACTGTGACAGGACTTTCTGGAATGACTCACCAAAGAAAACAAAAAAGAAAAAAAAATACAAGTTCAGCTCAGTGTAAATATAAAATGTAATCACTGATCTCCAAAGTATTCTTAAAAATTTGCTACAGATTTTAAGGCCAGAGATTCCGCCTAGCGACCAACAATAGACGGCCACCCCCATTTCCATTAAGATCCTCATTACCCTTTCCATATGGAAAGTTGGCATCTGCATTGAAAAGCAGTTAGCTTTCCCTGCTAGCAGGGTACTCAGCAACACTTAATTAATTACTAAAGTTTAGCCTTATTACTTCCTGGAAGAGTTCCTGATTTTAATAGATGAAGAGCCCAGAAATACTTTAGGACTGAGAGAGAGACGGCAGGCAACTCTATTTTGCATCTATGGATCTAAGGGCCATGCATAATAGCTCCGGATGCAAACTCAGCTCTGAAATTACGAGCTCTGTGAGTGTCTGGGGTGTGCTTATTATAGAGACATTATAGAGACTGTCTCTCTAGGGTCCAGAGTCTTACTGTGAAAAATGAGGGGCAATTGCTACTACAGTACTTGATTGTTTCAACTTTTAAGTAAAAATGAATAAAGATAGATTCATACGAATGAAGAAAAGAAAGGACACCCAATGTCCATGGAATGAGAGACATCCATGGAATTTTTCTCCTTCCACTTGATATACTAGTTCATGGCCAGTGCAATACTAAGTAAAATAATTTGAAGATCAAGAACTTCCAGAACAGCCCTGTCTGTATACTCCAGGCAGTCCAAGGAATCCTTGTCTTTAAAGAAAATCTCCACTTCAAAGAAAGGGGCTGTTTTTATACACTGAAGTGATTACGTGGTTAGACAGGAAAGAGCATTTATGAAATACATATTTTAAGCCATGTGACTGACATGTCTCCCCCATGAATTTCATTAATTCCGCCATTTTCTAGGCTGGAGACTGGATAAGGGTCGTTTTCTTCTTTTCCTTGAGACAGCTCAGACTAGCTTATACTTGAGGGCTTAGTGTTTGCTGTTCCTCCGCAATCTTTATTCCATGAATCCTTTATTTTAGTCTCCTTTCTATTTATTTCTTTTTTATTACTTTTGTCTCTTTCTAAAATGCCTTTTTAAAAACATATCAATACTCCTTTTCAATATCATGTCACATGTTTCTTCCATCTATTTATCTCTCTTTTTTTGGGATGTTTTTTACTGAAGAAAATTGCCAACTGATTCCACTGTTTCCTTGTTTATTTCCTGTTTTTTTGTTGTTCGTTTGTTTTTTCTATTGAAAGTCAGTTTTGTGGACGTATGGATCTAGACTCTGCGTTTATCAACAAGTTCCCAGAGTCTAGAACATTCTCGATTTATACAGATATATTCTAAGTATTTTTTGCTTGTGTCATGCAGCAAAAGTAAAGCCACCACGGGGAAGAGGGATTTCACTCACCTGTACCACACCTGTGCAGGAATCCAAAAAGATGCAGCCTTTGGGTTCTTTGGATATCTTTTCATCTTTGTAAAAGTTCATAATGTAGGAGTTATCTGGCAGCTGAGTCAGCTGGAAGTAGCGCTTTTTGAATGACTAAATAAAAGATAGAAGGAGGGAGTTTGAATTTCATTATTCTGCTACTCATCGGAATGACAAATCTTCAGGGTTCTTTAGCAGGGCCGTGCTCTAGAGCAGAGACTGACTTCTGTATAAATGAAATATTATAGAAAGCGTAAACACTATGCAAATGGCCCCTCTCCATGCTGTGACCCAAGAAGGGATGTGAGGAAAGGGGACAGAGCAGGGATTAGCTCGGATGCGTTCTTACCCGGACAGTGACAGTGTTGTTGACGGTGCTGTTGAAATTCCCCTTGTAAAGCCAGCCAGACTTGAACACACCAGTGCCTCCGGCTCCCCCTCCGCCCTTGGAAGATGAGTGGGATGTGGTATCCTGCAAAGAAAGCCATCATTAGCATTGCAGTCAGCCTCGTGGAGCCCAGATCTTAGACACTGCACTTAAAAAATGAGACTCCTTTTCCCTCTTGACTCATTGACAGTAATCACGCTCAGTGTCAAAACGAACATGATTCATTTTGCCTAAAAGCCCCAACACAGCCAGCCTCTCCTGCTCGCTGAAAGCAGATGGCCAAGAAGCCAGTGCAGGCGGGAACGAATGGCCCCCATGTCTTAAACTTGTCACTCAAAACCTTCACTTACTTCATCCTTATCAGCGTCTTCATGGTCAACCTCAAAGGAATGTGAAGGAAGTTTCTCTGGCTTGTGTTCTGCTCTGATATTTCAAGAAAAAAAAAAAAGAAGTCTGGTTTGTTATTTGACATATTGCTTTTGTTTTTTGCTGTTCCCAAGATCACAATGGCTCCACTAACCTTATTTCAATTTTTTATGCTTTGCAACCTTAAAAATCTGGGAGGTTCTTTTTCTCTGAGAAGAGTTAACCTGTCCCTTACACCACCGTATCCTAGCTCTACTAAGTACATATTTTAAATCGTGGAATCATTATTGACACAAATTTGTACATATCTTTTTGTATTGAGGGACAGCAAAGAGAGTGGGTGGAAATCTTAGAGTTTTGTCTTCTCCTGAGCTCTGAAGAAGAATATTAAGCAAAGCCACCCTCATGAGCTTTTCTGGGTCACCTGTATGTGACGTGGCCAACACTACAGGATGGTTGTCTCGGCAGCCTCAGGCTTAGAAGGAATTGATTCCTGAAAGGCAGCCATGTTTCGGCCCTCAGGTTGTGTCAGGCCCCTGTGGTAGCTCTTCAGAAGGCCACCCAAATGGAGCAGTGTCGCCTGCACATGTAGTGTGCACGCTTTGGCATCGCAGAAGCTGCAGTTTCAGCTGGGGCGTGATGGGGCATCCTAGAGGAGCAAGCGGGCACGCCTAGCTTTATCTGTACACAGTAAAATAAGTCTGAAGTAAGTTTCCCTTGGCGCAGGTCTGTCTCATAATGAACGGCTGGAAGAAGGCAGACTCTCCACTTCCAGATTAGACTTTCCTCAAAAGTCAGCCCTCTGCCACCTTGCAAGGCATAAAGTTTCATGTGCAGACATTTCACGCACTGTTTTAACATGGCACAGTCTGTAGAATCTGAATCTGACTGTGAGAAAGGAAGACGAGAGGAGAATTAGCTGATCCCATCAAACCCACTCCTGAGCTGACAGTGCTCTGGAGAGAAACAGAGAGGGCTAAGGGCTTCTATACTTAAGTTCCTTCTCTGCCTTCCCAGAGGATGCTCCCTCACGGATATAAAGAGTCCTATCATCAGTGTTAAGGATGCAATGTGGACTCTTCTGTTGTTTTCATTCCAATTTTCTTCTCTATTTTTCTTTGTTTGTAATCTTGGTAAAATTACTGATCAGTACTTGTCTTTCTCAATTGTTAGAAGAGTTACAGAAAGTGTTATTTCAAGACTAACCCCTTGGGCTAGGTGATGGTCCATCGGGAGAGTGCTTGCTGGGCAAGTATGAGGCCCTGAGTCTAGTCACCTGCACCGATGTAAGAGCCAGATGGTAGGGGAGGGGCAGGAGATAGGAAGTTCCTAGGAATTGACCGCTACTCACTGTAGCTAAAATGTGAGCTCCCAGATAATTAAGTGAGCCTCTCTCAAATAATTAGGCTGAAAATGATAGAGTAATACACTTCATATTGACCTCACAGAGTCTCCACACTCGTACAGAGAAGAAGCTGGCACCACACACACACACACACACACACACGGGAGATTATCTCCTCTTCAAGTCTGGCACATAGCAGGTATTCAAAATATAGCTATTAACAGATATATATGACTTACATAGTTGTATATATCCAAATTATTTCTTATCAGAAACAATAACATAATGATATGACAGTCCCCATCCACGGTTTACTGACAAATTAGAAGATGTTTAAAAACACAGGAGCTTTGTATTCAAGCTTCAATATGCATGGGATATTGTTCATTGTCTATAGTCACATGTGTGCATAATCAGACTTTGGCACACAATACTGGGACTCCAGACTTGTCTGATCTTGCTGTTTTACAGAGATAAATTTGTAGACCATAAGGCTCCCTTATATAAACACGCCAGAGAGACGGGGTTGGAGGACATATCTGTGAAATAATTTTATCAGGAAAGATTATTTCAAATCATCACAGAAAGCATATTAAGAAGAATATAGCCATTAAAAAAATCTTTTTTTTAAAAGAAATCTTTTTCTTGGTAGAGCTTCAGAGACGCTCCAATTAACCTATGCTCATTGTCACAATGTGTTAACTTGCTCTGCTCCGTTTGGTCATGGTCACCTCTCTGGGAAGGCAAGTAGTCTTCTCAGTATTAACTTAGGTCCACTGGGAAAGCCTTCCTACCCCATTCCTGTTCTCCATAATAGCACGTGCTACTCTGTGAACAAGAAGCAACCCTTTTCACATTTTATTTGATTGACAAGAGAAAGCCTTCGACACAATCTTTTCCTTCTCCCTTGCGTATTATCTGAGTTTCAGGGACAATTTCAAATGGCACATTTCAGGGCAGTTGCTTGGAATGTTTTATCTGAAATATGTGCATTATGGGATTTTACAATTGACGATATGGCTCTGAAGGGAAAGTGGAGGAAACTTCCATGCTAACTGATGGTACACATATTTTTGTAAATTATAGAGGGAATTATGTTAAGAGCTATCACCACAAAAACGATGAAGCTGTGAAGTGATCCATTTCTTAATCAGCTAGATTTGACTATTCTACAACGCCTCCATATTTCAAAACAACACTTTACACATGACTGGAAGTTATAATGTTATCTCCTATTACAGTGCATAAAAAACCCCTGAAATCCAGCCAGAAAGGGTTTGATTAATCCCATACTACTCTTGTCACTATGGACCAGTGGACATACAGTGTCTGACCAGTCATTACTATGAGTCACGGGGTTCATAGCTTGGCCAGATTTATGATTACTTTTTGCCTTTGGTAGCATGCATAGTACCGTCCAACATTATGAATGCTAACAAACGAGAATGAAGCTTCTATATCAGAATCAACTTGTTTCTCTATGCTTTATGGCTCTAATAATTAACATGTTCAGCAATAAGACCTTACCATCAAGTTCTAGAGTACACTGAGAGCAGTGGGAACAATCTGGACAAGTCTTACAAGACATGCCCATTGGTGCAGCAGTAACATCATTGTTATGGGAGAATCAGCACTATTTTTGTTTTTATTGAATTTAAGGCCTGTTCCAAATGATGAAGCCCATGTTGGACACCATTGTTGAGGCCAATAATTTGTGACTACATCGGTCTTAGGCCTTAGAGGATTACCTACTACTATTATTCTGCTAAATGGATCGTATGAGTCATGGGGGTCAAGGGCATCACAAGGGAACCCAAAGAAACAACTAACCCAGGCTCAGAGGAGCTCACAGACTCTAAACTGACAGCTAGGGAGCCTGAACGGGACCGACCTAAGCCTGCTCTCTACATGTGACTGTTGTGTAGCTTGGTCTAGTTGTAAAATTCCTAGTAGTGGGATAAGGGACTGTCCCTAACACTTGAGCTGGCTTTTGGGAACCTGTTCTCCATACTGGGTTGTTTCACCCAGCCTTAATAGTCCTACCTCAACTTGATATGCCATGCTTTGTTGACACCCATGGGAACCCTGCTCCTTTCTGAACAGAAAGAGAGGAGGAGTAGATGTGGGTAGAGGAGAGGCAGGGGGAGGGAACAGGAGAAGAAGAGGGAGGGGAAGCTGCAGTCAGGGTATAAAATAAATAAAAATATTTACTTAATAAAAGAAAAAAGATTGTATCTCTTTTTATTGCCTTCAAAAATCCAACTTGAAGGAGCATAGGGTCGTCTCTAAGGACCTTGGAAATCTCAAGATAAAAGACTTATCTGGCCAGGGACTTCATATCTTGAGTTTGAACCCAATGTGAGCAATAATTTGCTTACTTTTAACTTCCTCTTATTGCCCCAGGCAGGATCATGGCAATGCTTGAGTGCCCTTCAGTCATTATTGGTGAACTCAGTGCTCACACTTCTCATGTAAAATAATCCAACAACAGTTCCCATTCCATGTAGTTAACATGAGAAAATGCATGCGCCCCAGATGACATATTCTGACACACTGTAGACAATGAACAAATATTTAACTATGTTAAGTTTTTTTTTGAGACAGACTTGTAGTATGCTAGGCTGGCCTTGAACATACTATGTAGACAACAGTTATTTTGAGGTCCTAATTCTCCTGCCTCCACCACTTGAATGTTTGGTATATACTACCCTGCTCAACTTCCTTTCTTTAAACAGAAATCATTTTTGTCCTTGGTTAGCCCACATGAGATCAAACTAGATTTGATATTCAGCTAAAAAAAATATATCCTTGGCAAATATTCTTTCTCAGATCAACGGCGGTAAAACTTTTTGCTTTTGTTTCATGCTGTGCACTTCTGCATTTTTATCAATGTTCCAATGAAATCAGCACCATCATGAATTTTCATGCCATTCGCATCTCCCAGGAACCCCAAGTTCAATGTTGACTGTGTGAAGGCTGATGTTTCACATTCTAGGAAAAATAGTGGCGCTCTCTAGTTTGCTCTTTTGAATGCATGGTCTTCAAATTTAAAGAATATATTTCACTTTTTATTTTTCCTTTTCAATAATGTCATCTTTCACAATTCTATCCTGCAGTGTTAGCAACTTGTAAAAAGAAATGATCAGCTTAAATTGGTAGCAGACATAGGAGGGTTCTTCTAATCCAGGAGGAATGGACATGATTTACTTTCAACAGCCTCACGAGGCCTAACTGAATTAATCTGCTTTCACTACTGACCTACATATGCACAATCTTTAGGGGGCAGTTCTTAGCTTCGTAAAATCATTAAGAAATAATTCTATTATGCAATGCTAAAGTATTTATTATTCTGGGACATATACTAGGGGATTCTACTTTAGAACTTATGATAGAATGTATTTTATGTGGCAAACTTTCCTATTCTTAATATCTCCTTCCACATCTTTAGATAACATGCATGAAGTTATCAACAACCTTTCAGTTATGTTCTCTTACCATATTGGAGATGTGTCTATGCAAAATATGAAAAATATAACTCAATAACTATGCCCAGAATCTCTTCTTAGTGAACATGCTTTCTGTTTCCTTTAATAAAGGAAAAACTCCGTGAGCCTAAAATACTATATTTACTTCTTTTATGGCATCATGATTATAATAACAATATTTCGCAGTTAAAGTGACTTGAAGTGCTCTACGTATCTAGGAGCGTAGAAACATTTTCACTCAAAGGGTAAGGGTCAAGGAAGATCATTCACCAGGCAAAGCAATTGCTACACAAGCATAAGAATTGGAATTTGGATCCCCAGTGTTCTTGGAAGTGCTGGGTGGGCACGGTAGCCCACATGTACCTTCAGAGCTCAGACATTGGGGACAGCCTTGGAGCATGATGGCCAGGGAGGCTGGCCACATTGGCAAACGCTAGGTCAACTGAGACACCTTGCTATGAATAAAGAAAAGCAAGGGCAACTCCCAACACCAGCTTCAAGTGCACTAGAATGCCCACAAACATGCACACGCACTACACAGACAACATGCAAAAGTAACGAGAGTTGGAATGTGGCTGCCTAGGTCCTGTTTCTCAAGCACAGAGAGAGCTTCCAGGTTGTGACTACCCTCAGATCTGCTTTTAGAAAGAGGAGCATAGATATTAGAAAACAATCTGTCAATTGCATCTACAAGACACACGTGACTAACACCCAGACATCTTGAATGCCATCATCACTTGAGACACCCCAGGGTGTGACAGGACTTTCCCAAGAGGAAGTTCCAAGATATTATCATTAAGGAGTCCTGAGGTTTTTCAAAATGTTTAGAAATCTATAGGAGTTAAGGCACAGGGTTTTCTGTGGGGGAAAAAAAAGACTTCCTGTTTTGGAGAACCTTTGGCTTGTTCTTCACAGTGAGACAACTGGATAAAGAAAACAACTTCCTCCTCTCCTTTCTCTTCTATGCCACTCCTCCAAATGTAGGCCAAATGATGTCTAAAAGACATTACACCCTTTGTGGGCATTCCTCAAGATTTCTCTCACAGTGAGAATAAAATCTACGCTTCCCTCTAGGGTTCCCAAGGCTCTTGGATTCTTGCTGCTATCCTCACAGTCTAGCACCCCAGACTCTCATTCTGCTAAAGTGATGAGACCAATTTTAGTCTCAGGGCCTTTGATCTTGTCTCCCTTCCACTGTACTGCACTCCAAGAACCCTCTTTTCATGAGACTGCAGCACAGGTGGCTACAGTCCCATGAGATACAGTTCAATGTCACCTCCTAACAGCCATTCACAATTTCCGTTTAGAGTCCTAGTTTGGAAAGATCTTCCTGGGAACAGAAAATATTGTCAAGTAGAGCTAAATTTTGTGCCATAGACAAATAAAACAAAATTTGATTCAGTGTGCATCACTTAAGGAGAGTATAAGTAGACACTGAACTTTTGATATTTTTTTCTTGTTTTTTTTCTTTAAGTATTTGAATCTTTGTATCATGTTTATTTCATGAACCAATGAGTTGAGAGGTATTCACTGAAAGCATTTTTCTTTCTTAAATTTTCAGCATCTCCATCCCCATTTGGGGATGTTCAAAAATAAAAATTTCCACAATATTATGTGCCCTGAATTATCCTGAAGGGATTCAACAGGGAATTCCCTGACCTTTGAAGGACTTTATTCAGTAGGGGAATCAACAAAGAAATACTTCCTGTAGCTCAGTGAGCTGGTGGGTCTCTGTGGAGTGACGCTTGGGGAGAGCAGAACGAACAAAGTGACCTTCCTGAAGGCTTTAGAGTCCCAAACGTCAGGGGGAAGTTACACACCGAGTTTCTGTTTTGCTCTGTTTTTAGATCTATGCCCTTCTGTAGAATTCATTTGCATGCGTCTTGAAATCTCTCAGTGAATGTATATAAAGCAGGCTGTGAATCAAAACGCTGTCTGGAATCTGGTGAGAAATGCTCTGTACCATGTTGGCCTTTCCCGGTGCCACTGTTGAAACAACAGCTCGTCCGCAGATGAATCAAGGATGAACAAATGCTCAAACTGCAGCTAGCAGCAAATGAGAGAAGACTGAGTCTCATTCCAAACTCTTATTATAACAACATAGCAATTATGTTGTTGATCAAAATGTTCTGTATCTTGACGCATAAATTTCGCAGAATGTACCCCGACACAAAATAAACACACTTGTGTTCATAAACAGTGTTGGAGCTTGCAACGAGGTGACTTTTAAACATATGCAGAAAAGCCCACGTAGTCTTTATAATAAACAGATGACGCATTCTTACCGGGGTAGCTGTCGAATGTCTCCCGAATATTGTTCGTATTTGTAGTTTACCACATACCACTGGGAACTGTAGAATTTACAAGCCTGAAATAAACAAAAAAGACAGTTATAAAACATGCCATTAAAAGACAGCTGTGCTGGCAAAATGTTCTCATGGTCACAGGCGAGTGTGGAGGTTGCCACGTTAGCCACTTCAGGGTAGATGAGAGTCCTGTCCTTCCTAATCGTCAGACTTCCTCCAGTGTCATGGAACTCTCTCCAGAGTCCTGGAGGAGGAACTGTTTAACACAGCTATTCTGGTTCACATCACCACCACCGCAATCACCATCGAATCTGAGCCAATGTGTGGCTCTCCAGGAGAAGCATTGTTCTTCTCTCTTCCTTGTCTTCTCGCCCTTCATCTGACGGTTCGGGTCATGAAGGATATTTTTATTTGTGTCCAGTCCTGTCATGATTTTAGCCTCTGTTTCTCTCACTCTGTCTTAGTAACTGAACTACTTTTTCTTCTGCTCCTCTACTATTACTGCCCTCGCTGGCTCAGCCAGGAGCTGGCTTTTCAGCTTTATCTCAAAACTTTGCCATGATTATTCAAAGTTTTACGGAATGTTAATGAAGGATCACTGAGAATTATGTTGAAAACGAAGCTAGTTTCATAGTTGTGGGATATTTTGTTTGCACTCTGACACTCCCAAGGCTGACAATAAAGTTTACTTTGAATCAGAGGGCAGAGCTAGCCACCAGTTGACCAAAAATAGTCATAGAGGTTTTGGAGGACCAAGGACACATAGAGAGACAGAGGAAGTAGTAGAAAGGGGTGTTAGAAACATTCTCGGTCCTTTGGATCGAGGAAGGAGAGAGAAAGGAAGTCACTGGTTGTTTCTTGGCCGCTTCCCCATCATTCAGGTTCTTTCCCAGATATCTGAGTCTCGAATTTTTATTAACAAAGAATAATTAGATAAATGCTTCAGATTGATTTTCATACTAATTATATTTGTGTGTTGTGTGCATATATGCACATGTGTGCATGAGCATATGGAGGCCAGATGTGTATTTGGATGCCACCATTCTCCACTTTTTCTTTTGAGACAGGGTCTACTGAACCTGGAGCTCACTGATTAGGCAAGACTACTATGTTAGTGAACCGCAAGGATCTTCTGGTTTCTTTTTGCCTGGCATTACCCACAGTTTTATGATTATGGATGCACTCCACTAGGCCTAGAATTTTGTACAGTTATTGAAGACATGAAGTCAAGCCCCACTACTTGTGGGGCAGACACTCTACTGACTGTGTTATCTCCCTAACTGTTGGTTTATACTACTTATGGACATAAACTATTTTCCAAGCACCTACCTACCATGTAGCTTATTGTAATAACCATGGATTTGCAATAGAGATTTCACTATGTCAAACTAGACCTTAATAGCCCTTCAACTCTAAAATGACACAATATTGAGAATTATTTAGCTGTCCACAGAATTACAAATAGAGCATGTCTTCTCATACTTGTGGGAAAAAAAATTGAGGCACCATGAATTTATTGACTTTTGGGAAATAATGGCCTGCGAGATTCTCTTTGTAACTAAGGCTAAGACAGAAAGACAGACATTACACAGTTCTGCCGACAGAAATGCAAGAGCCTGACTTCTGTAGATTTAGATGGAAACAGGGCGTAGTCCACTGCAGACACGGGAGCAGGAAAAGTAAGGGAGCTGGGTGGAAAAGGACCACTGCTCCAGGAATTCAGGCTCTTTGACTGGGTCTCTCTGTTCCTTGTCTGAATTTTTGACAGCTTTGATTAAAATGAAACCTTTTAGGCAAGGAGCCTATTAGGAGGTCTGAGGCAGGGAAGGTTAGAGGTACAGCAGAGGCAAGTCTGGGGGACCTTATCGCTTCTAGATTTCCTGGCTCCTGACTTCTCTCAGCCCCATCACTTTATGTGTTCAGGGATGTGCCCACACAAAGACTGGCAACCGAGGACAAGGCAAGCGAGACAAGGACAAAGGCAGGAGTGGGAGGCTGGCAGTGTGTGCACAGGACCACTGAAGGCTTCACCATCAAAGCCGATCTTGGGGAGGTTGAGAGCAGAGGCCGGGAAGAGAGAAGGAAAGGGGAAGGCTATCGGTGGGTACTCAATTGAAGTTAGTTAGAAGTAAATCCCTTCTGCATGTCTTGACACAGGAGGGCGACCATTCATAACTATATGTACTGCAGTTTCCAAAAGCTAGGGAAAGAATTTCCAGCATTTTCACAAAGCACAGACAAGACTTTGAGGCAACAGATGCTGACTCAGCTTTGAAAGTTACATAACATTTACATATAACATCATATTATTTCATAAACACGCATGCTTTGTTTTTATATACCAGTCTTTTAATTTTAAGAAAAATTGCTTACTATTTGTGTATGTGTGTGTGCATTCATGTGTGTGTGACTCTGTGTGTGCACAGACATGCATGTGTGCTACAGCATGCCTGTGGAGGTTAGAGGATAATTTTTGGGAGTTGGTTCTTTCCTTCTACCTCAGTGAGGCAGGGTCTCTCTTATTTCTTGGCATACATCAGACTAACTGGTTTTTGAGCTTCTGGATGATTCTCCTGTCTCTACATTCCATCTTTCCATCTTGCCTTAGGAATGCTATGGTTACAGATAGCCACAACTACATTTGGCCTATTTGGGTTTTTTTGTTTTGTTTTGTTTTTAATGTGGTCTGGGACTCAAACACAGGTTGTGTGGCAAATGCTTCTACCCACTGGGCCAATTCATGAGCCATCTTTGCCAGTTTTTAAAGGTAAATGAATAGATAAAAATGACAACTCTCAGCCCTCATCATAGAAAGTTCTTTGTGAATCCTTTAGATGTCCTTCGTGAATCTTTTGTGCATTCTTTGGATATCCATTAACAAAGATATTTGCAGCTGGTCAAAGTGTAGAGCATTTGTGAAGGAGATCTGTGTCATACCCTCTCCACTCAAACTCAGAGAACTTGGAGGAGGGGCAGGGAGACCCAGAGATAAAAGAGGACTCTAAGACCCGGAGGTCAAGAAGGACTCTAAGACCCAGAGGTCAAGGAGGACTCTAAGACCCAGAAGTCAAGGAGGACTCTAAGACCCGGAGGTCAAGGAGGACTCTAAGACCCAGAGGTCAAGGAGGACTCTAAGACCCAGAAGTCAAGGAGGACTGAACTAATCCTGGTCCTCTGGGCATGATAGGGTCTCTGTTTTTGTAAACCCACAGCAGCTGAGTTCGCCGGCACCATTCCTGCTCAAGATCAAGCCAGTCAATATTCTAGCATGGAGCTGCATGAGCGTCCATAGCTAGCTGAGGGGTTGGCAGTTAATGATTCCCGGAGGAAGGAAAGTCAGTTTTATAAGGGTGCGGCCCCTCGCAGGTCCTTGGAACCCTGGTGGGTGGCCTCACCCATGAGAATGAGTAAGCTGGACTTGGTGGGATATGATAAAAGAAACAAAAGAGGGTACAAAGTTGGGAGCATGGCGGGGTGAGTCTGGGAAGAGTGACTATGAAGAAGAATGCATTGTGTGTATGTAGGGAAAATGTATTTTAAAAGAAAAACATCATCCTTTCCTCCTTCTCCAAACAGCACTCCAGTAAGACAGGTGAACATGGAACAGAGAAGAATTGAAGGAGGTCTGAAGAACTTGAATGAATGGGTTTGAACAAAACTGTGTACTTAGCTAACATTCAACACAGACTTGCTATTCCTAGAGCCACATTTGCAAAGTGAAGAAAACTGCAGAGGAAGAAAATCGAGCCTTAATAGGCCTCTTGGCTAAAAGGTCTTTCTTCGACTTAGACTGAAATGCCAAACATTCAGACAAGGAGCAGCAGGGCCAAGAGTGTGCTGAGCCAGACTGTCAGCACTCCCAGGGCACTGGTCATTTCTCCCTCACCGTCTTTGCTTCCTCTCTTGTGGAACAGAATATGTTTAAGATACCTTTATTTTTAGATTATGTGTATGGGTATTTTGCCTGCCTGAATATGTGTGTATCATGTATGTGCCTGGTGCCGTCGAAGGCCCAAGGGGACATCAGAATTCTCTGGAACTAGGATGCCGGAGGGTTGTGAGCTGTCATGTGTGTTCTGGGAGCAAAACTTTGGTCCTCTGCAAGAGCTGCCAGCACTCTTCAGAACTGAGTCATTTCTACAAGCCTCAAAATGTGTTTTAAAACGGAAAATAGAAGCATGACACCCACTCCTTGTCTCCATTCCTCTAGAACATGTTTTATTTCTTTCTAGTCCAGTTTTGCCTAGTTTGTTTCTAGATTTAAATTTGTATATGTTTCTTATTTTAATTCAGTTAGTATGTTTTAAGAATCTTTACATTTGATTTCTATTTTGCTTTCTTTCTTTTATTATTCCATTTTTTTCGGTGTTATGAGGAATTGAACCCAGGGCCTTTGAACATATTAGGCAACTGTAATATCACACAACTACATCTGTAGGCCTACTTACATTTGTTTTCTAAATTTGACTTCTAAAAAGAATGAAATATCAGACCATATTTCACTAACCTAAACCTCCTAGATTTGAAGATTTTTCATTCAGTAATTCATTTATCAAACACCATTAAATCCTGATCTAATCCAGAAGTGATTCTAGAATTTCACAGTGACTAAGAGGGGAAAAAAATCTATGTCTTCTTGATGTCACTGTGAAAAGCTGGTCAATAAATGCAAAACTGAAAGATTATGTTTGTGTTCAAGGATGCGCTTCCTCAGAGGGGAATGAAAATAACCAGCTACTTAAAGAGTTATAACAAGGGGATGGTATGATGCAAAAGTCATAGGGGATTGTGATGAACCGGCAGACAAGGACACAGGTATTCAGCAAATGCCAGCTTGGAGAGATTATAGTTTGGGGGTCATCCAGGATTATCTCCAATCCAAACTGCAGCATAGACAACCTTCCTCAAGATGTGATGTCCTTAAACATCAAGGAAATGGAGTGGGCCAAGATGTTCATTGCCAGATAAATCTATAAACAGAAAAGGGTTTTATTTATCTGTAAAATAATGAAATAATAAAAATTCAGAAATTGAATAAAACAAGAACTCAGTAGAGGAAGGGGATGGGAGATGGGATTTAAATAGGGTGGATCTTACAGAGAAGGTAAGGAGAGTCTGGACTTAAAGGAGGGGAAAAATAGCCTTTTTAATGATCACTTCAAATCTGGGGCCATTTTGGAAAAAGAATTTCTCGGCATATACCTTCCTTCCCAAGGCCTCTCACCTTTCCTCTGAGCACAGCCCGTTTGGATGCTATCTTTAGAACAGAATTCTCAGAGTAGTTTAGATATTGTCTTATTTTTAAAGAATTGGCCAATGAACTTGGTCGAATAGTTTGACTTATTAGGATCTCAGATTCAGCTTCTGACCACTCAGAATGCTGAGCTGGGTGAGATGCTTCTGCTGCAGAGCTGATCTGGAAGTGTTCTTGAGACACAGCTGCACAGATCTGGGATTCAGTCAACTTTTCTTCCTATGGGCAGCAGTTTGAGCCACGCTAAGTATGTATGTATGTATATATATATATATATATATATATATACTTAAATTCATTACACATACTGTTGACAATAGGCCATAGGATTAGCTGACCCTAAGATGAGCTACTCATGAAATTTACTGGGTAAAAGCAACGGACTCTCCTCTCTCTCTCTCTCTCTCTCTCTCTCTCTCTCTCTCTCTCTCTCTCTCTCTCTCTCTCCCTCCTCCTGTTCCTTCTCATCCTCCTCTCCCTTTTGTATCCTTTTCTTTGTCTTTATTTCTCTCCCACTGCCAACGTTTGTCAGATATTTTGCTATTAGGCACTGTACACATCATCTTAACCAGTACTTGATGAATTTTAGTTCTCACTTCATAGACCAGAGAAACAAGAGAAGATGTGTTTCTTAACTTAGAACCTCCCTATGATAGAGAGAAGAATTCACATGGATTTGTCTGACTCTGAAAGTCCATTTGGTAAATGTGTGTATGCATTGTTCGGTCATTGCACCCTGTTGGGCCACCGTTCTGAAAGTTTGGTGGTGTTTTTTTTTCTTCTGTCTCCAACTCTGCCTGGCTGGTTTTGAATTTTGTTTTGTCATCTATTATTTCAGACATCTCAAATGAATAGCTTAGTAACTCTAAGCTTCTGCATCCCTCTAAATAACACTGATTTCACAAGGACCAAATGCAATAACTCTCATACAGCACTTATCATAGGAAAAGTACTCCACAAATTCCTGCTTTGAAAAAAAAAATCAAGTCTTCCTTCAAATTTGATCCCATCTGTAACCCACATTCGTTTCAATTGCCATTAGCAATGTGTTTTCCTTGGATGGTGTAAGTAGAATTTGGGAAGCTACAGTAGCAATGATTTTTGAAGAATTCTGTTTTTATCATTTCATCGTATTTCTTCTGCAGCTCCTGGCTAGGTTTCACGTATGTGGTGGGCAGGGTGAACACCGAGGTCTGACTGGATGGCTCCTGAGAACCGTTCCCAACCTGCAGTTTCTCTGCTGCTACGGAAGCTGGTGCATTGTACAAACGCATCACGTTTCTCCTCCAGAGCGGTGGCACTTCACTCCCAGATGGTTTCCATAGACAATCACTCTCTATTCTTCGCTGCAGCCTACACAGTCCCTCTAAGACGATCATTGAAAACTGTTATGGTTAGGGCTACGGTGTCTCTGACTAAGAGCAAAGCTGAAATCTAGAGTCACAAGATTTCACACAGGCTAGCTTTCCCTTTGGACTAACTCAACCTTGGTACCTCGTCCCAGGTCAAACCACCAGTCCCGCCCCCGCCCCCCCACCGCCTTCATTTGCAGACTGGCACAGTGTACTTCAAAGCGGGAGACTGAGCAGGAGCTAGTGGAGCCAGTGAGGTTTTTCAGATGTCCTGCTGTGTGATTTTTGATTTTTCCCCATTAACTTCTTTGTCTGATGTGTATCTATTTTCATCCTTTCTGCCTGTGTGTGTTTAGATGCAAAAATCCTAGCTACAGTTGATGAGGCCAAAGGCTTTGAACCATTCTGATAAGTGTTTTATAAAACATGCCCATGATTGATTCCTCTGGGGTTGTCGAGTTTCACCTGAATGTCACAAATTCAGAATCTCTTAGAAGTGCTGCAGTCTCTAATATGCATAGCATAAGAAATTCCTCAGGGGATTCCGAATGAGGCAAGGAAGGAATCACTGCTTCTCCACCAGTCAGGCTCCATCACAAGTGATCATGAAGCCTGCGTCTGGTTACTCGGCAGGGCACTAGGCTCCAGTTTCAAACGCTGGGCTCTAGTAACTCACATACATACGTTATAGCCTCATTTATTTTAAAATATTTTATGTGAGTGGACATTTTGCTTGCATATACAAACCATGTGTGTGTAGTGCCCATGGAGGGCAGAGGAGGGCATCAGATCTCCTGGAACTGAGTTACAGGGGCTTGTTAGCTGTGGTGTAGGTGCTGGAACCGAGCATGAGTTTTTTTTTATAAGAGTACTCAGTGCTCTTAATTGCTGAGACATCTCTCCAGCCCCTGTATAGTTTAATGTGTATAATGCTTTGTCTGAATCCTAATGTATACACTACATACTTGCCTGGAGCCTGCAGAAACCAGAAAAGAGTGTGGGGTTCTCTGACATGGATTTACAGACAGTTATGTCATGTGGGTGCTGGGAATTGAACCCAGATCCTCTGCAAGATCAGAAAGTGCTCTTAACCACTGAGCCATTTCCTCAGTTCCAAGAGATGGGTTTTTAAAACAGCATTTTCTAGTCTAACGTAGGATTTTACATGTGGGAGCTATTCAACACGCTTTTGATACGTAATAATTATTAGTTACTTTTCTCCATACTCTGGCCAATTGCAGAAGAGGTACCCTAAGGGAGGAAGGGACTATTTTGGCTCACACTTTGACAGTACACAGTCCATCAAGGTAGAGAAGGCACAACTCAGTATGAGGCTTTTTGCTTACACCTTGATAGGTAAAGAAACATAGAAAGTACTATGAGGAGAGAGTGCATACAATATTCAGTGCCTGTCACCAAGTGACCCATTTCCTCCAGCTCGGTCCACTTCCTAAAGGTTCTGTAAGATCTCAAACCAGTGCCACTCACTGGGCCCCAACTCTTCAGACATATGAGCCCACGAGGGATACTTGATATCCAATGTAACAGCACATAGCCCTTTTCTTTTAAAAATGATTTTAGAAAAGTGGGAAGTTATAAGCGATGCCCTAAAGTCGTGTAAGGGAGATATTTCATTTTCCCCGTTCTCTTCCTCCTCAGAGGGGCATTAGGATCAATTCAAATCATGTTACAATCCCCGAACTAGCAATTTGTCAACCTCTTCAAAGGGCTGATGATTAGATTCTGGCTGCACAGCACTAAAGAGGTAACAAATGGCTTATTACTCATAAAATTATTTTCCCTTCTGGCTATGGAGGTTTATTTAATCACCCAAGTAGTTTCTTGCCAGAAAAATGAATGCAATCATAAAAGGTACCCATTGTGGTTCTTCATGCACACTGAGTAATTCGACATTTGTAAAACACAACAATTTTTTATGCTCGTGCCATGGTTATGGAATACATTTTGAAAATGAAGTATTATGAAATTAAGTGATTTGAGTCAAATTACATACTGAAAGGATGACTAGATAATTTAATGGCTACATGAGACTTTTCAGGGGGAAAGCAGGTGCCATTAGCCAGGTCAGCAGAACAAGGGATTGTTCCTACAAAGCAAGACAAGGATAACGTAGAAACAAGATACGAGACACAGAGAACAATGGCTTCTTCGATTGGATCGTCTACACTGTATGTTCCCCTAATGCACAGCAATGAATTTCTGCTTTATAAAAGCAAGTGGGACAGCTACTGAGCTTGTAAAACATTCAGTTTGGACGTAAAAATAATGAGTTTACACACCACAAACCATGTGATATAGGCACAACATAGCTTCAGATTGTACGGAAAAATCTCATATAATGAGCTTCAGTTTGCTTTTGAAAATATTACATGATATTAGATGGTGTGATATGCAATGATGCAGGCTCAGGCTGACCATTGTGAACAATGAAAGCAGCGGTGAACGCCATTTCCACTTCTTCATTTCATGATTTTGAAACTGAGAGTAGCTCGAAGGGTCCCTCAGTAGCTCTGCTAATTGTAGGTTGAAAATGAGTGAAAATATTGATTTCTCTTTTTAAGATGCATTCTGTTAAAACAATCAGATGAACTTTGACAAATAAGATTTGGGTTTAGCCTAGAAATACATATTGTAATCCTTTGACAAGACCTTACCAGTAACATTTTAGGACGTGCGTAATAGCTGACGTTAAAAAGCCTTGACAATTGTTTTCTATCCGACCATTCTTCTTGTGTAAACATGGGTTATAATTCAGTATGACTGAAAGATCTGGTTAAAACCCCAAAAGGGAATGTATAGTCACATATTCCAAAGTTTCCGAATGGTCCATATGAGTTTCTATCCATAGCTGAACAGTCTATGGGAAGAGGTTATTGTGCAGATATAAATCCAATTTTGAATGGTAATGGCCATTTTTTGTATTTACCAAGACTATTTATTGTTCTAAAGATTTTAGTGAATAGAAAGTTAATTTCTTCAGGTTATTAATATGAAACATGACACATATGATTCCAATATTTTCATCAGTACTTTTCCTGGTATTTTTTTTTATCCTGATATCACCAAATTCCAAATACATTTAATTTACCTTCATCATCTTTTGTCTACTTAATAAAATAGTGTTAACAGTTTCCTTTTCTTTTTTGGTTCAGCCATGATAGAAATCTAACCATCACATACAAATAAGTGCAGGCCAAAAACAGAAAGCAGACGTTTAGTATCTCCATTAAAATTTCAAGGCTATAAAATAAACCTTACTTTGCATATTATCTTTCAAAAAGTACACACCAAGTCAAAAGTCTTTCAACTTCCAGCACAGCCTTCATCCAGGAACCAAGAGTCTCATTCACTAATAAAACCATCAACCATAAAAGCCAACAGATGCACACAAATATTTTTATTAACCCTAATTTTGTTGAGAAAGAATGTAGGTTTTTTTTTTTTAACATTGTGAGTGTTTTTACTATTAAATCTCTCTCTCAACATTCTCTCAAAATGTCTCTTAACTTTCTTAGGAATGTAATTTATTTTTGTAACTTGATATTTCAGAACAGAAGTCAGTTCTTTCTTTTTTTTTCTTTTTTGGTATTTTGAAACAGGGTGTCTCTGTGTAGTCCTGGCTGTTTTGGAATTCCCCCTGTAGACCAGGCTGGCCTCAGACTCACAGAGATCTTCCTGCCTCTGCCTCCCAAGTGTTAGGCAGTATTAAAAGCGTGCGCCACCACCACCCGGCTCAGAATTCAGTTCTTAAGTAAGAAACCTTGGGCACCAGTCTAGCAATCCTTCCTGTGCAGTCCAGTATTTGAGAAGCAGGAATCATCATACATTTAATTTAATTTAGTCATGGATGCAACCTACTCCCTCAAACAAGCTGTTGAAAGACTTTCTTGTTTATGGGTCTCATATGTGTATGAGATTCTAACTTCTGTACCACATGTACTAAACAAAGGCCTTTGGATGAGTGGGTTCACCATAGTGTGCATGACAGTTCAAAGTCAGACATCATAGTGTGCCTGACAGTTCAAAGTCAGGCATCAAATTTGCCATTTCAACTGTGAACAAAATTTCCCTGAAACAAGATAAATTAGACCACTGGACACCTCCCTTCTGGTTAACAAAGATGAGTAGCACGGAGCTCATTGGAAACGGCATTTGGTTCCTCTCCAGCTCCTGCAGCTACCTTTGTGTCCCTTGGCCTTGCTCCAGGAAGCCACATCATGTTGAGATTTGAATTTCC
The DNA here is from genome assembly GCF_903992535.2 of Arvicola amphibius. Lineage (NCBI taxonomy): Eukaryota > Metazoa > Chordata > Mammalia > Rodentia > Cricetidae > Arvicola > Arvicola amphibius. The sequence goes on along the minus strand of NC_052054.1, from coordinate 111,134,220 downwards.
CACTCTACTCCTGAGTTCACTGGGCACCTTTGACTGAATCTAGGAGGTGAGACAGGAAGAGGAGAAAGATGGAGAAAACCCATTCTCAGTATTATACTGCCTTTGTCACACTGCTTTCTACAGTGGGAAATTTTGCCCCGTCCTTTAGGGAATTAGTACTTTGGTATGTAGTTCCAAGATCAATACATGACTCAGTGAACATCTTACCTTTTCTGAACATAAGACATTCTGTCTCAAGAGTACAACATCTTTATTGAATTTACTTCAGAGACACTTTATAGGTAATGGTTTGATAATAACATTGCCACATATCCTGGGGCTTTAATGTGCTATAACTACAACCAGTCTGTGCCCCTAACTTCTGAAACTTTCTGTTGAAGACCACTGATGACTGCAAGTTACCATATCCAGTGAGCTTGGTCCTTTTCCCTCTTTGGGGTTTCTACCATCAGTATGCTCTTGTTGCTTGTCTTTGTTTGATTCTGAGTATCAGTTTCTCTTTCTTCCCGTCTCTCTTCTGCCCCATCTCTGCTGTCTATGTAAGGTCCTCCTTAACAGCTCCTTCCTTGTGGACATGACTGAGAGTCCTGCCATCATAGTTCCAGCTCCATCCTTCATGGCACCCTGAACAAGCTCTTCCTGGACCATCTGTGCCCACCGGACAGTTGCCTATTTCTCTCTCTCTCTCTCTCTCTCTCTCTCTCTCTCTCTCTCTCTCTCTCTCTTTCTCTCTCTCCCCCCTCTCTCTTGTCCCTCCCTCCCTCTTTCTCTCCCTCCCTCTATCTCCCTCTCTCCCTCTTTCCCTCTCTCTCTTTCTCTCTCTCTCATTCCTCCCTCCTTCCCTCTCTCATCCCTCCCTCCCTCCCTTTCTCTCTCTTGTCCCCCCTCCCTCCTTCTCCCCCCCTCCCTCCCTCCCTCCCTTTCTCCCTCCCCCTCTCTCTCTCTCTCTCCCTCTCTTCCCTTCCTCTCCCCTTCTCTTTTTCCTCCTTCTCTCTTTCTTTTTTCCACTCCCCCCTGCCTCAGTATAAGGCTTCTCTTCCATATTTCAAAGCCTGCTCCAATAATCTTTACTTTATTCTGCATATCTTATTTAAGCTACTGTCACAGTCCTCCAAGTCAGTGGCCATCGGCACATTCTTCTTTACTTACTTCTTAATCTCCAAACCCTGCCAAATTCTATCTCCTTTATTAGCTCTTTACTTTTACTGCTACAAAAATGCTCTTATTGTTATTATAGATCTATATAATCACCCTCCTGGGCTATTAATAGTCTCATCTGTCCAACTTTTCTTTTAGGCTTTGACACGCTCCATAGCACTCAATTTATTCTTTAGTGCTTTCTTGTTATATCATTTTTTCTTGCTGTATGTACCTGTCCTTGCTTCTTCTTTTCTTAGTAAAACTCTGGGGGTTGCTCATCTGGTTGAAGGGACTTTTTTTTTCTCCTGGTGGTGTACTCTTCAAGAGCAAAGCCTGTGTTTCTTTCACAGAGTAACATCTGCTAAGCAAGCGGTACAAGCTAAATGGTTAATCCCATCCAGTCTTTCAGTTAGTGGCTGATGCCTTTTGATAATTCCATTCTAGCTCAACTACACTATGACCCACAGTAACAGTAAATCAGTGGGAAAGGAACTTCCTATTTAAAGAATTTAGCACTTCAGAGAGACTCAGTAAGGAACTCCATGCAAATAAATTGGGAGTGGCAGCAGTAATTAACATATTCGTGTTCCTGGAGTCAAACTTGCTTCTAGAGGAACAGAGAGAAAAGCCTATTAATTGGACACAAGTTTGAGAGGAGATATTTAATGGCTCAAAAGGTTTCTTTGGCCTTTATGGCCATTGTTATTGTCTTCGAACACAGAGCTGTCTCT